>NW_002060950.1:2667354-2791507 GCF_000150275.1 Trichoplax adhaerens | reverse complement strand
TTAAACTATAAATGTCTTAATTTATTATAGAAATAAAAATTCAATCACATTAGGGGAAATTACATTGTTGACTTACGTCTATGCAAATCTATCCAACAAGTTGACATTATTATGCCCAAATTTTAATTCATGGATCAATCAATCATTTTTGCATAGGCTACACCGAATCATATACTGTAAAATAAGGCCTATATGAGGCATAATAATGCCATATTTTAGTTATGTAAACAATGACTTTAGGACGGTGCTACATGAGTAATCGTCATTTTCTTGAAATCAAAGGAGTTATCAATACAGTTACGAAACAGTCATGTACGGAAATTGTATGTAATCGGTTACACAGTTGCTATATTTTTATTATCGGAAAAAAAACTGTGATGAACGAGTAAATAAACTATATACTGTATACAGTAATCATATTATATATTATGTTATATTTTTTAATTTTATAAATACTAATTAGTAAATATAAATACATAAAAAGTACCACTTCCATAAGTTTGGACTTAATAAATTTTTTCCAGGTTTTTTATTGTTAGATTTTGCAAAATACAATAAACTTATCAGGATGCATTACTAATAGGATGAGAAAAAATGATGGTATCCATTTATCACGGAATTAAATCAATATTTATTATTGCTATAGGAAGTAGTTACTGGCAACGATAATGAAGTTGATTATAAATGATAAAGGATTTACAGGAAGTCGTGGTTTAGACAAGGATACAGTTCTTACCCGAAGGCTTTAAATAGTAAGGTATTAAATGTAGAAATAGCAGCATTCATTTTCTCTCTCATGTAAAGTACATACAGTATCTAGTAGTCATTAACAAGTAATTTTAACAGGTAAGGAGAGAAAAATTTGTAATTGCTATATAAAATTCAAACCTTGCGTTTTACTATCAAAAATTATTCAACGATAATTGATCACCTCACCGCTGATTAATAGTAAATAAGTACGGTATACTAAATGGAATTTATGTCTACATTTGTAAGATTTGTTCTAAATTGACCTCTAGCTAAAATGTGAGGCATTATGTTGCTAGCAGTTATAACCTCTCATATTTATTAAGGGAATAAACTATCTATCTCTTCACATTTAACTTAACATCTAGCGTTGGTAAAAATAATGACTTCATAATCGAATCCTTTGCTATTTACAGTTCGTTCGGTGCAACATTTCATGATAATGAAATTAGATAGTGCATAGCAGGTTATATTTAAAGTAAATGTAGTCGAAGGACACATTACGTTCACTTGACTTTCTTGGTTGCAGTACCAATATGACAATTATTGACCTAAAAGCATTTCAATGCAAAAGCCAAAGTTATATTAATAACATACATATTATTTTTGTTGACGCTATTACTTTTTCAGCACTGATAATTTAGAGACATAATTTAATAATAATGAACATCAGCTTACCTTAGTAGCAAACCGTAAAGAGCTTAAGCTCTCATGAAAACAATGAATGGAAGGTGAAATATTCACAAACATTAACCTACATAGCGATATTTAGATACGTTCAAAAAAGATTCTTACTTATTAAAATGTAAAAGCTTTAGTCTGTAGTTTGCAATATACAATAAAGACAATTATATCTAGTCCTACGTTTTACTGTTGCCACCCAAAGAGTTTTGTAGCAAGTAGGTTAACTTTGAATTTCTGTAAGGTATATGAGAATCCTATAAAAGCAAAAAAAATTGTCCGCTGTAACCAGATTGTAAATGTCTAGTAATTTGAAATAACATAATTTTTAACATTATTATCAACAACGAAAGCGCATAATTATAATTAATGACATTTTACTATGCTATCACTGTATTACCTTATTAGCCAGTGACAGAATTACTTTACTTAAGGTACTCAAACTCTTGTTGATATTTTTAGCTTCATTTAATCGATCACCGGTTGCTCCGGATACATTTATTCGTTCAGAACCAGCCAGATCGACAAGATTTAAAGTCCCTAAATTAACATTTAGGTTGATCGTTGCATACGATATGTTAAAAATGGTCTCTAAGTAAAATGAGTTAGATTCATTTCCTATAAACTAAATCTTATGTACGCTTGTAGATCTATACCTTCACAATTCTGTCCAGTTAAGCTATTACTACCGATGAGGTTCAGTCGAAATACGCTGTGGCTGCGCGAAGAATATTCGTTACATTTTGTAGCTGCGGTAGCTCGATGACGTGAAGCAACTTTCAGTAAGTCGTACACCTAAGTAATAAGTTATGCTTTAATATGCATATCAAAAATATACAATTAACATGTAATGAAGCAACATCAGGTACATTTTTTAACGTAAATAAATATTCTGATTATAATTCTGTATTAATCTCTATAATGCTTACTTGTCTTTCAGACTCAACTTTAACTATCTTAGCGTTTGTTACTGCTACATGATTTACACCATTACTGGATTTCGTTAATTTAATCTCGTATTTAATATTTTCTTTCTTTTTATGATTGTCTTCAAGTAAGTCGCGGACAGTTTCGTTGTATATCTCCAAGAAGGAAGCTTCAATATCATACTACAAATAGTAAACGACAAGATACATTAGTAAAATTAAAGCTAGATCAGGTCTCTTCATTTTAATTCAGTCTAAAGGACGTTGCATTGATTAAGTCATTTAATATCAAGAAGTGTATAGCAATTGTTGGCTTATATCATAATCTTGTTCAAAATCGAATAACATGCTAACTTATTATTATTTGTAAGTATCTAAAACGACAAAACTAACCTTCCAACCTTTGCTAGATAATGCGCTAGCAGATGTAAAAATTTGGTTGACAGTCCTAGGAATCATTCCAGCTCTTGCATTATTACTCCCCGAATTGTGATCTACGCAACCTTCCATGGTGTATGTTTTGCCGCTACCAGTTTGCCCATAAGCAAAAATACAAACGTTGTAGCCATCTAAAGCACTTTGTACCAATTGAGAGATCTCGAGGAAAATATCTTCCTGAGCGCTAGTGGGATTGAATACTTTGTCAAAGGTAAAATCATACTTTTCAGATGTAGTTCTTCTACAGCCATCCTACGAAATTATTAAATAACAGCAACCAACAATTTGAATACTGTAATGTGATTATTATTCCATAGCCAGAATTATACTTGATATAAAATATCTTTGTAATAAAATAAATACTTAAGACATTGATGCTTACATCATTCGTGTTACTATGATGTATCTGGATGTTCTTATCACAATTACTATCAAAAGTGATTGGTAAATCGCAGTCTTGATTATCTTCGCCTTTCAACAATGGCCGGACACGACAATAAACTCTGATGTTACCCTTTAATTCTTGAACTTCATTATGTAGCTTTCTTCTAATAGCTTCGTTTTCACGTATCTCTGCATCCCTTTCGTCGATGGTTTTTAAATGATTATGGATTTCATTATTGAGCTTCTCAACTGTTTGAGTCAATCGACCACATTCTTCCATTTTTAAATTAAGTTCTCGTTGTACTCTATCAAGATGGTTCGTTAAAGAAGTCACCTGAGCCGTACTGGACTTGTAATTTTTATCTAATTCGGCGAACGAATCCTTTAGCTTTTGATTTTCGGTCGTTATTTGCTTGGTCTTTTCCTCATAATCTCCGTACTGGTCAGTATAAGATTGCCGCAACAAAGGAATTAGATGAAACCCTTCTTGATATATTTCGCCTTTTCGTTTTATATCCCATTTTGGTAACTTTTTAGCTTCAGCTTGCATTGCGGCTAATTTTACATCCAACTCTATAATGTATGGCGTAGTAAAAAGTAAGGACTTTTCTTTTCAGTAGCTTACTAAATCATATTTTATAATTGTAACTTTTGCATAATTTTAAATTATATCAATACCAGTATACTGTATCCAATGAAGAAACTTATTAACGGGCAACTTTAAGCTAACAATAGCTCTATAGCACTAACTTATTAAAACAAGGAGGACAACGCCGATATAGATTTAACTACTATTAAGTCAGTATACGCTTACCTTCGATGCTAAATGATTGAGCGCTGTTCTTACTTTGGCTTGCTTTATTAGTCGCCTTGGTATTGGTAATGACACGTTTAGATTGTGGTGCTGACCTTGATGATGCGGCTCCTGTTTTAGCCGTCTTACTTGCGACAGGCTTTGATATGATTTTTTTGCTGCGATCATTCGTATTACGTCCGCCTTTTGCGAGTGTTGATAAAGCTGAAATAACTTTAGAGCATGGTTGACGACCACTAGTAGCGTTTGATATTTTTGACCGAGGTTTAGTCTGTCCGTGAGTAGGCGCATTTTCTTTGCCATCAATGCCTAATTTGATTTTCTTCGATTTAGGTTGTACATTCTAAAATATAGCATTGTTAAAGATATTTCAAGCTGTAATAGTTCATTCAACTATATTAGCTTAACTTAGTCATGAGCTTATTAACTTAACTATCACTATGCGTTCATTAATAAGAATTGCTTTGATAGATTTACATTTTGATCTGAATTGTGATGATTTGGTTGTGTTATTAAGGCTCTTTTAATCGTGGTTGGCTGTCGAAGTTTACTTTGACTCTTAAGATTTACAGTTCGTGTCGATTTATCCATATTTGATTGTTGGGAGGATCAAAATTTGCTAGTATAATGTGATAGCCTACAGACATAAAAAATCAATGTAATGCTTGTAACAAATGAACGTATACAAAATGATTTTAATTCCATACTGTACTGTACAGAAACTACCTTACTTTGCCAAAGATGATTATGGCGTATACGTATCTATATGCAACGATAATCGCACTGCATGTACAGTGTACACATATGAATATATCTTACACATTTATCGTTTAATGTTTATGGGTAAGATATCATTTTTGTGAATACAGTACATAACATAATTGGCGTTCACTATGAAGGGGTAAGCAATCGATTATGGTAATAAAACTTAAAACTGGTCGTATACTTGCTATATACTCTAGCTATTCTTGAATATAATCGGTTTAGACAATTGTCGTAGCATATTTCTATTTGGAAAAGATACACAATCATTGTGCCATTATAATTATTATCAACATCATGAACTTTGTGCATTAAATTGAAGTAAAACGTATAGAGTACATTACATACAATCAATCTTTTACATTCCTATTTATTATATATATAATAATTATTATCAACTGTGCAAATGTATACGATACTCCTATGCGATATGCTGGGATGTTCTACGTACAATGTTGACTAATGCTGTTTGCTATTAAAATGGCTCTATAAGCCAAGCGACCTGAAATCATGGAATTGATCCTGTGATATTCCATACTGTGTTTTTCACTTATGCATATACTCTACTGCAATTCTGTAATGGAAAATTGATCGCATGTGTATTCGGGATATATTCGATTCTACAGTTACTCTATGAAAGTGTGCAATCAAAATTGATGCATGTCTACAGTAAATTACTGTACGCTACTGTAGCAAGCCTGTATTGATTGATTGTGGCGTTTAGTCCTAGTTCAGATACTGTATATATCACTGCATTACAAGAGTAGCCAACAGTCATCTTTAATTTCTCGTATGGTAAAATTTGTATATAACATTGTAAGATCATATCATTACAATTCATTATAATTATTATCGTATCCTCATCTTTCTGGACTACTGGAAAATAAACAGTTTAATACTACCGATCTTAGTTGATTGAACACTACTGATCTCACAATATTACCTTGATTGGTTGGATTTGCAAACTGAATAATATTCTGTTGTTCCCAAAATTGACCTGTTTACCCTAATATAATTCAAGAATAAGATTAAAATACGAGTAGATGCGCTGTTTACTCGTGCATTGAATAAAGATGAGAATTACATGACTGCAACTTGAAGCCATTTGCGACCTCTACCAACAACAACAAATTTAAAATCAATGTGGTACTGAGATGCGTCTTATGACCTGACTTTACCTTGTATCTCTCCTATTAAGATGCCGTCAAGAAATTGCTACTACGCTAGTTGATTAATTTCTTTGGATTTCTGCAGCAACACATGGAAATTCTATGATATAGAAGCGATCTACTGTGAACTAAAGCAGCTAGCAAAGCAACGGTGTCCAATAATGTCGGGAAACAAAGATAGTTGATGGAGAACAAGTTATCCTCAGCGTTGATTGGCTGACGAAGAAATTTAAAAACGATGACGACTTTACAGTCCCGTGTCTGGTTTGTACTGTAAACTGCAGTACTGTACATTACAGTATAAAGTAACAGTCCGTATTCCAGTACTGTACACTGTACACTGTACTGTACAGTACAGTACAGTATTGATGGGATTAGATTTACAGTATTATACTGTACACTAAAAAATCGAATCAACCTGTATGACGATGATTACGGAGGATTAGGGGACTGCAAACATGAAATGGAAAAGCTTTCTAAACGTTACTTTTTGCTTTTTACCCCTGTAAAGTAAACGGTCTGCAGTTGGCTGTCTTTTTGGCTATCAGTAGTGTCCTGTACACTACTGTCAGTCACCATAGAGGTTCTTCCCTCTACAGTATGCCCGTCATGGTGACCGTAGTACTGTACGGTACTGTACTCGTAATCGTTCTAGTACTAGTACAGCTGTACTAGATGTCCGTCGGTCAGTGGCTTTAGTACTGTACAGTGTACAGTATGTCTGTTGATCAGCGCCTTTAGTACTGTACACTGTACTGTACTGTACGTTTGTCGATCAGTGCCTTTAGTACTGTACACTGTACAGCCGTACTATATGTCTGTCTGTCAGTGCCTTTAGTACAGTACCGTAAGGGAGTTGGTTTACGGTACAGTACAGTACTGTACTGTAAGCGAGATGGTTGATACTGTACTGTACCCTACTGGACATGTCTATGGTACAGTACTGTACCGTAAACCAAACACTTTCTGGCAGCAGCGTTGGCAATGCCAGAAATCAAGTCGAGCTGCAGCAAAAACGAGCTGGCAACATGTCTGTCCTAATTGAGACCACGATTGGAGATATTGTAATCGATTTGTTAACTGATGAAAGACCACGATGTAAGTCATAGTCCAACGTATGAATAAGTCGTAGATAAGTCCATGGAACCATAACTTGGCGTAGTAAAACACTAATATTGTCATCTGATCGTCTTCCTCTTCATCCATTTCAGCTTGCTTGAATTTTCTCAAGTTATGCAAAACCAAGTATTACAACTTTTGTTTGTTTCACTATATTAAGGTAATAATCAGGCCATCCTAATGGATTAACTAGAAGAACATTAACCTCATTTTATTGAATGATCGTTATACCTTGATATTAACATGCATATCTTTCTCAATATCATCATCATGAATGCTATACTATATACGCAGCGAAATTATGTTGCACAAACGGGTGATCCGACAGGTACTGGGAATGGCGGTGAATCTGTCTTTAGGTAAATACTATCTTGTAGCGTGTAATAAGTTACTGATATACTGTAGATCATATTGTGTAAAGTACATCCAAGTACTATACGTGTTCGTAATACGATACGAATTTTTGCTCCTTCCAATGGCATAATATAACTTCTACTTTACTGTAACAGTAGTAGTATGCTACATCATCTTGCTAAAGTTAAGATGCAGTCACAAAACCAATGTCCAATGACGTCATTAATTGTGACAATTAATCAGTACTTCTATCATCCGTTAAAGACAAATTTATGGTGAACAAGCAAGGTTTTTCGAAGCTGAAACTGTTCCTCGAATAAAGCACAATAAACTAGGCACTGTCTCATTTATTAACAATGGAAACAACATGCACGGATCACAAGTAAGCAACAGACTTCATTAGTATTAGTAATCAACTAAATAAATACCTTTCCTCATAAGAGTATGCCTATTCATCTTTTCACATAGTTTTTCATTACACTGGACGAAGATCTTGATTACTTGGATGGTCAACATACTGTATTTGGCCAAGTTGTAGAAGGTGATGATGTCCTGCAAAAAATGAACGAAGCCATTTGTGATGATCGGTACCAACCCTATCGTGACATCAGGCACGGAATTAAATAGTTGATAAATCTATTGATTCGTTGGTTTAATTTATGCCCTGCCCTGTATTATACTTTTTCTAACAAGAACTTTCGTTGCAATGTCCAACAGGATTAATCATACTATTGTACTGGACGATCCTTATGATGATCCGGCAGGTCTAGAAATTCCTGATAGATCCCCAGAGCCAACACAAGAACTACTACAGGTATGAATAGAGATCCATCTGTACAGTATTTGATAGAACTTTACGGTAATTTGACCCCTATAAGTAATTTAGGCAGTACACTTAAATACAATGTTTACTCTAAACAAATTTTAGTCGGGTCGTATTGGTGCTGACGAAAAGTTAGATGATACGGAAGGTAAAACTATGGAAGAAATCGAAGAAATGAGCAAGGATAGAAAAGCTAAAGCGGAATCACATATATTAGAAATGGTTAGTCGAATTAGCTGAAGTCAATCGCTAACGTATTTGTCTGCAAATTAGATACCTCGAAGTCAATTTCAATGCATTTTTCTATGTATGAATGTACTACAGTTATCTAATCGCTCTGCTATTCTTGCTTTTAGGTAGGCGATATTCCAGATGCAGAAATAAAACCGCCTGAAAATATTTTATTCATATGTAAATTAAATCCGGTGACATCTTCTGAAGATCTTGAAATCATATTCTCACGATTTGGCACTATACTCAGGTAATTGTTAAATTTTGCCACAATAAACTTGTTAGTGATTATAAGTTTACTTTACTGTAATCCTGATATAGCTTTCTTCTATTTTGATACAGTTGTGAAGTCATTCGTGATCAAAAGACTGGAGATTCTCTTTGTTATGCTTTTATTGAATACGAAAATGTAAGCTTAATCATCTTGTTCAATTGCTCTTATCAAACTTATCAAGAATATTATACCTACAACTTAATGTTTGATATGATATTATGCTAATCTTTTCAATTAATTAGGTTGACAATTGTGAGAAAGCGTATTTCAAGATGGATAACGTATTGATCGATGATCGACGTATTCATGTTGATTTTAGCCAGTCTGTTGCAAAAATGAAGTGGGATATGTTCAAGAAAGCTAAAGGTTTGTAGTTTGTTATGCACTGTAAAACTTTTTTTCAGTTTGATGATACCAATAATGCTATTCTTGCCACTTTACATTTACTTACCAGAAACAAAAAAACAGACAAATCAGACAAAGCTACAATTAAAGGATAAATACGTCGAAAAGAATGAGTACGACAGTAAATTTAAATATAAATCAGGACATAATCAATGCTACTTTATTTCTAATGATGTCAAGTTCTTACAGTATTCTAATAGCATAGCACTCTTTGCCATCAAATTCTACAGGTATGATTTCGTGTTTGATGATGAAGAAGATAGTGGAAACAGAAGACAATATCAAGAGAGTTCTTCTCGAAAACATTCTCATCAACAGGTACATTGAAAACTAAATTTTGCAATTGCCACAATATTGTGTCAATCACTATATATTATCCGAAGGAGTTATTTAAAAGCTCGATTATGGCCTTATTACCTGCTTAGAAACATAAACACCGTGACTCTTCACCGAGACAACATTCCTCAAGTAAATATGATCAAAGGGCAGATTCTTCACGTAAGGAGAGGCATAATGATGATAAAAGATACCGGCATTACGAACGACATTCTGACCGTGATGACGGTCGCAGAAGCAAGCGAGATAATTATAGGGATGATACAAGATATAGATCTGATAAAGCTCGAGGAAATTCTAGTAAGGATTACTTAAAAGACAGAGACACTTATCATCGTAGAAGATCTCCTCGCCGCTAGAACGTCACTTTATCACCATAGATCATGTATTTGTTAAACTGATAAAATTTATATCTATCTTCTGTAAATAATCCCCGTTCATTTTTATAAAATTTAGTATTAGCTGCAAATATAGGTTGAGGATAACCATCGTTTCGGCAAGATATTGCCTAAGGGTTAAATAATTCTTATCCTAGATTGTTTAATATTTAATTCTTAATTTTTAATAAAATTTTCTTAGCGAGTAAATCGACTTCATAAGGCCTCTTCAGAAGATCAGATTTCTAGCAAGCATATGTACTGAATTAGCGATAATTAATTAGTTCCGGCTAATCTTCAACATTAACTACCACTATAAAAGTTGTAATTATTAGGCTGCATGCTTGACAATCTACCCATATCATTCTGTAGAGTACAATTCATTCTGCTATATAGAAACAAAACTGTAATCGAACGATTATTGCAGTACTTAATGCAGTAAAATAATTGGATATTTGTATTTCAATATCGTCCATCAATGCATACCCAGCAGCTATTATTGGTGTTAACTTGGAGGGTTTGTCAGGAAATATTTTATTAAAAATGTGTTATAATTTCTTTGATATACAATGTCTGAGGTTCACTAATACAACACATCCTATGACATGAGGTATAAATCACTCGCTATCAAACGTAAAATTCCGCTTTGCCGTCATATCTGCACAAAGAACACAAGTTTGTCTTCGTTTGAAAGCAATCAAAATATTTGGTTGTAGGCAATGAAGACCGTAATCAATACATAAAAATTAATGAATGAACATACGATATGTTTTGTCTTCTAATAGGGTTGAAAAATATCTGATCACAATTAACAATTAAATCTGTACTAATTCCTTCATGGACGTAATACAATTCATAGCAACACATGTCTACGATATTGTAGTACTGACTATATGTCGAAAAATATCAATTAATTGACTAATAAGAACACAGTTACCAATTATAAGCAACCAATTCTTTTAAAAAATAAAATAATCAAGATTATCGACAATTTTTACATTTAACAGCCAGTCTAAAGATAAAAGCTATCGAAGAAAATTTCATAGACTGATTATTAATGAGTACTGATTAAAAAGTATGCTTAAAAAATATATCAACGTTCTTAGAGCAGTCAACGACTAATTGATCTTTCTTATCTTTAACAGCAAGTATAGCGGCTCCAACAGCGCAACTCTCCTTTAAGGTAGCCAACTGGAATTTTTTAATCAACCGTTGACTGTCAGTAGTGCTATGAATTCCTTGTAAGAAGCCTAACAAGTACGAAATAGGCAAAGTACTAAATAATAGAAAAGAGATTCAATTGTATTATAATTAACATTTAATAAATAGATGTCCTACCAGCTTTTAGCAGGTTCCAGCCTTTCCAAACCGAACCTACGCACAAAATAGCAACTCCATTTTCTTGTTCCAGTAAAGGCTACATGGCAAAACAGTTTTATGGCGATAAGATAAATACAGCATTTATGGTTTTTTAATCACGATAATATCAGTTTTCCACTAGTTCGTCTCAATATTACTCGTGATTAGACTATAGAATCTTGTAAATATCGGATAGCATCGGTGTGGTTATTTTCATACATATATCCATAAATTTCGCCAATGTGAACATTATAGCGTAAAAATACAATCCATACTCATACCTTTTCTATGAAGGGGGAAACAGCTGCAACATGTCTCCCTAAGGTATAACCTGCCTCTTTGAAGATTTCACATGCCAGTGGGTCACCAGTATTGGCCACTTCAAAGAAATAAAGAGTGGGTTATATTAATGTAGTACTTAGTATTGCGCTTACAAATGTTGTCAAAATTACAAGTAGCGATTTTGTATACCCTCAGCTAATGCGGTGCAAAACTTTGCCACAAAGCCTTTTTCAAATTTAGTGTAGAAATGTGGTAAAATATCGTTCTTATCTTCCACCTAGTGAAGTAAGTATTTTTGATGCATAAGAGTATACGATTTTCAATAAATTGAAATTCAAGAATATAATACGAAAATAAAAGTAGGCGTATACACTACAATTAAGATCAATTGAGCTTACGTGAAAATATTCCCTTAGAAGCTTCTCTACTTTTCCAATATCATGCTTGGATAATTCGAAATTGTCCCAGTGATAGTAAATGGTAGTAATTGCCTTATGCGCTATCCAGTAGCCTAGAATTATGTAGTTCAAGAAATATGAACAGAGCAGAAGCATAAATTTACATTTACAGTACAATTACCTCCACCATGATCCCCTAATTGATGACCCCAGCCACCACAATTACGAGTTGTACCGTCAGAATTGATTAATAAACAATTAGATCCCGTGCCAGATATCAGAACAATTCCTAATAAGAGAGATAAATAAGTGTACTAAAAATATAGCCTTCTTTAAAAATAAAGCAAAACAATTTTGAAGCTGTCGCGCTTGGATCGTAACAAACTCATCTCGAACTATTGTATCGATAGATCCTTAATCAATGTTATCAATGTTTTTTACCAGCTTCAAAGCCGGTAGCTAGCGAGCCAAATGTATCATTGCACATATAATAGCTTTTGCTAAGATTAGGATAGCGATCATGAAGTTTGCCAATAATTTCATCTTGTGTACTTTGTGATTCAGTACCACTTATTGACATTCCCTATTCAACAGTTCATGAGTTATGTACAGATGCAATTTTACTTGAAAATTTACATGATATGCAGTATATATACGCTTATAAGAATACTTTGTAATATAGTAGTAAGAGAATTGTGTATGTACTGGTAGCTTATTTGACTGTTAATAACGGTCGCTATCGATAATAATAATAGTTATTAAAATGTCATCCATTGTGTTAGCCTACATAAAAAGGTATAGAGAAGAAAATTCAATCTTATTCCGCTAAAAATATAGAATATATAACATACCAGGATTTGCAGTTGCTGATCTTGACTCAGACCGGCATTTCGCTTACATTCATCAGATAACTCTTTAATTTTATCAACGCATTCATCACGACCAATAAGCTATGTAGGATTTATGAATAATAAGTTTAGATTCAAATCGCAGTTATTGTTATTATAGAATCTCTTTCGTGTGTCAGTAGAGTATTGAGATGAATTAAGCAAAACTAGCAATGAACAGGTTAGCACAGTTGTTACGATTGCTGATCCATTTTAGGCCGAGCGTAGACAGCGAAATCCATGCTGAATAGTGTTCACTGGTACAGTAAGGTAAATATGTTGTGAATAGACATCATACTGTATGAATGGATACTACAGTGTACCATAGTAGCGAATACCAGCTCATCTTTGTCTATCAGCATCCACGAAGTCGTCTATGAATATATCATTATACACGTGCATCAATTACTGTTATTAATCTTACCCATGGGTTAGTTCCGGTACCGTAACTACGTCCCATAATTTGTCCCGTAGAATCCATAATAATCATGTTGGACGTTGAGCCACCACTGGAAAGAAATGAATGAGTGAGAACGGCTAGATTAGCGATGTTATCAAGTGTCTTGTAGAATTAATACTACTAATGCTAAAGAGGTAATATTTATTTACTTTCCAACTAGAATACGATTAAGGGGATTTTATGATGATGATGATGATACCAACAACCTCTAATTTGATTGGAAATGGTTGTTAGCTAATGCAATACTCGTATGTTGTCATGTTATAAGCGTCTCGTTGAATACTGAGTGAATGCAATGTATCGTATACTGTAGTCTACAGTATAGGATGTTGATCGGGTAATATTGATCGATTTCCATGTAATGCCTAATTTCCAATCTGAACATCAGCGCTCGTTGATATTGAAAATATGTTTTAGAAATGAAATACTCTTAGGCTAATTTTGGCCATAGTCAATCAATGCATTATTGATAATGTTGATCTAACATCATCATTTTCATTGATAGAAGGGTAGAGTATTACTGTAGGATAAATGATACCGGTGATGGACAACTGTCCATTTGGTCTGCATGTACAGTCATTACGCATCGTTTTGAAACATGATGACGGAATCATCAACAGTAGCTAATGAGTACTAGTAATCCATTGAATTTTATAGACAGTACGATAGTAGCTACTAGCATTGATGAATACTTTAAACGATCGATGATAGAACCATTGACAATCAATCAATAGAAATATTCCTGATTTATATACAGTTCTGTACGTCAAGGCCTGTGACAAGACGAGTCGTAGACGACTGAGGTTGTGTGTTACCATGCATTAGGTATACTTTCCATCATCATATAGTTACTACAGGTAGAATAATGGCATTGTGCAATGAACTCGATCAAGCTAAAGAAGATAGCATATTGCCCTTACCCTTCAATTCCGCCATAAAACTTGGCCATAATGCTAACCAATACCTTGATGCCTACTTTGCAGTGGAAAGAAGGAAATCGCCAATTTGCGTGGGATAGTGAAAGCCACTGTATGGTACACCCTTTACAAACCCAATGGTCACCCCCTGAAAGTATGTACTGTAGCGAGTTTGGTTTGTACTGTACAGTGTAAAGTACTGTAGTGTACAGTACTGTACTCTACACTACAGTACTGTACTGTACTGAGTGTACTCTACTCTACAGTACTCAGGGGGTGATAATTGGGTTTGTACAAACCCAATTGAAAGTATGTACTGTAGCGAGTTCGGTTGGTACTGTACTCTACTCTACAGTACTCTACTGTGGAGTATTGTGACATCGAGCTCTAATGTTGCAGCATTAAGCTCTAATGTTGCAGCATCAAGCTCAAATAATGAGCATACCTCCTACCTATCATGTAAGCTAAGTTTTATAAATAATAATTGCATGTAGAGTTATGTAAGTGTCACTGTACTCAGGGGGTGACAATTGGGTTTGTAAAGGGTTGTACACAGTAGGCTACAGTGTACAGTAGCACTATTTGTACTGTACACTGTACACTATTGTTCTGCGCAGTATGAGAACAGACTACAGGACTGTCCTGCTTGGGCCTGATTGAGCTTATACAATTCTATGTTTTCAGGGTGCCATCGATAATGATCACACTGTCCTGTTTGGGCCTGATTGACATTATACAATTCTATGNTTTTCAGGGTGCCATCGATAATAATCACGCTGAGTGTGATTATTATCGATGGCACCCTGAAAACATAGAATTGTATTAGCTCAATCAGGCCCAAACTGGATCAATTCTATATTTGGTTGTAGCCTAAGAACTTGCGAATGCCAACTTGTTTCTTATTTCTGGAGATATTCTCGACTTTTCCCGTAAAATTGGTTACAAGCTTGAAATCTCTACTGTATAGTACAGTAGACAACAGTATGTTGTGGCTTGGACTAGGACAGTAATATTGGTATGTTAGTAGTCCACGAAGAGAAGAGACTACTCAGTATCACTACACCCATTTGCCAACTCCATCCAACGATATTGTAATGAATCAGATCGTCTTTTACTTCATATTAGCGATCATTCAAAATACATCACTCATAATCATGACAATCCGTTGGGTCCGGGAGATGGAATTATTCGCTAAAATCGCAACAAATCGACAGTATAAGTCGAGTTAGCAATGCATCTCCGCTGGAAACAATATTACCCTACAGTACAGTACAGTAGAACAGCACGTTCAGTATACACCACAGTATGACTGTCTATTGCAGTGTACTGTACACCGTCGATATGGTACAGTATACTGAAGAACTCAGCTTAGCTGTGAGCTTAGAGTCCTAGAGGAACTTAGGCTAAGCAGTAGTAATTGATTATTATTCAATTTTAATCCTGAGCAACTTAAGCTAATACAACCTAAGTAATAAGATACTCCAATTCTCATTTTTCGGTAGAGAAGTTGCGGGATGTGTACTCAACTCTACATATAGAACAGTAGTGAACACTGAACAGTACTGTACCTCTTCTATGCGCAGTCCATACTGTCCAGAGCCCGTCTGTCCAGTCACAGACCACTCTGAGAAGCCAGTACAGTACGGTACATTACGCAGTACAGTACAATATGTACTGTACTGAGTGCATACTGTACAGCTACCTACAGTACAGTCTACTGTACGTAGAGATAGGTACTGGAACAATTTGCAGCTGGTAGCTAAGCTGGTCTGCTTAAAATCAAAATGGCTGAGCTCTAGAACTTGTCCTCCAATTCTCTTACCAGAAACAACTAAAGTTTTCCCTTGTAAGGAATAAATTGCCTTGTTAAAACTGGAAAATCAATGAAAGAATGACTTGTTGTATCGATCCTGTATGACAATCTTAAAAGTTCTATTTTGTTCATTTCTAATAAGGCATTATTGTCAGCGTCTTCGCTATACCAAATCCATTACAGTGACAACGAGTGGACGTACAAGCTGCTTGCACACTCACTGAGCCAATAGTTACAGAAAAAAAGCTCCAGCTTTCATTTCATTTTTCCCATTGCAGTGGGCCCATCATCGACTATCACAGGTAAGAAGAACTTCACAACCGATAAATAAATCATTTTATTCTAAGCGTTGCATTCTCTGTATCCACCATAATCTAAAAATCAACCTGTGTAAACTCCATCTAAATAAAAGAAAAAATATTATGAATCCAGTGCTGTCCAGATCCCTGATCGTATTGATAAATAAACCAGTTAAAGTTCAAAGTTTAAGGATCCATTTCAGCTTATCTATTAATTACCCGACAGTCTGTTGTGTTTACACTGTCTAATAATCTTAATTAGATCTATAGATTACAACTGCTATTACTACTGACCGGGGTGAGAACTCTTGATCATTAATGAATAAAATAATGTCATTGCCAAATAGACACATCATGTTTCGACCACCAATTAGCGATTCTACCAATGCTCCGCCGGGTAATGCTGCAAATTTACCACCGCCACCACCACAGCCAATACGTCCAGTAACCATGGCACTAAATCCTATCGGTCAGCCACCACCTATGCCGATGGCTAATGTTGCTCCACCAGGCCAACCACCAGCTGCTCCTGGCCTAGGAACCATGGCTCCTCCTGGTGTCCCACCACAGGTACCAAGACTTCTGTCGTTCATGATATGCACACATTCAGCACAACTGTAATTCAATGTCTGTAAGGATGAATGCTGCAAGCATTCAGCCTTCACATGAGCCAATGTATAAGCATTGAAGAGACGTTGAATAGATGGACGTGATATTCGTATCTTATTACGAATCCCCAAAATTGTCATACTATATTGTACGTGTAGTATTCAGTACTCTATGCTCCACAAACAATTGCTGAAAATCCAACCTACTTATAAATGTCGTTGATTTCAACGTTGCACAGTAATAGTAAGGATTGGTTTCCAAAAAGCTATCTTATAAGTAGCATGTAGACTAATAACAATAGTTAATAAACACCAAGGCCGTTTCAATCACTTACTCATTCCATTCATAAAAGATTACACCTTTATAGATGTAGCGATACATTAACGTGTGCTTTATCTGTCAAACGTAATCTAGGTTCTTAGTGGAAGTAATAAGCCACCAACAGAACAACCGCAACAGCAACAACCACGTCAACAGCACGCTGCAAGTATGATGTTGGTTGATAGTAACAACGATGTATGGCTTGAACACAAGAACTCTGATGGCAAAGTTTACTATTATAACACACGTACTAAAGAATCATCCTGGGATAAGCCTAAAGATGCTGTGGCTCAACCACCTGCCCCCACCTTGCCTCACCCTCCAATGTTAAGACCTCCATTTATGCCGCAGCCAAAATTCTCAGAATGGAGTGAACATAAAAATGCCGATGGAAGAGTTTATTACTACAATATTCGTACGATGGAATCGAAGTGGGAAAAACCAGCAGCTTTAGAAGGCCCGTCAATGATGTTGCCCCCGATGATGCTGCCACCACCAGCACTAGCCAACATGCCCATGTTAAGGCCACCAAATAAGTTGATAGCAAGTATGACCATAGTTTATCATCATTAATTTATCGTGCTATTCCTTGTAAGTTGTACGTGCAACTTTGTTTAGTAAGATAAACATCCTCTTAGCACAATTAGCTACTATGACATCCAACTAGTATATAACAATTATCTAGGCGTTACGTTCTTATATAAAAGTATTTCCATTTTACAGGTAATGAAGAATCAGACAATAAAATACATACTACAGAGCAATCGAAAGGTATAATGATCTTAAATTTCGCTTACTCTCAATCTATCGAATACAACATCTTCGTTTCTAAATAATTATTGCTGGTAATTTGTATTGAATGTACCTCGTTGTTGTTGTTCTATGTAGACGCCAGAAAGACTAAACCTATCGCTAGGAAAGCTATTAAAAATAGTGCTTGGTGTTTGGTATGGACAAATGATAGCAAACATTTCTTTTATAATCCAATGTCGCGCACCTCATCCTGGAAAATACCAGAAGATTTAGGAGATAATACCGATGTTACTGAATTATTGAAAGCTGGACCTTATGGGGATGGTATAGCTGATAACTTTTGATAATATTTAAAAATTGTTAGCGCAGCATCAGATTGAAGTAATCACATAAAATATCGTTACTAGTCCATACTTACAGTGTACATGTGCAGTATAATTACTTGACAATGAACTCGATTTGGTTCTAATACAATAATTCTTTCAATGCGGCTATGGCATTAGGAAATACAAAAAAAGAAATTGAACAACCGACTAAAAAGTTCAAGTAAGCAAGCTGCACGTAATTGCTTCAGCTAATAATATATTTGCATGCCTTAAAATGATAAAAGCTAATTTCAAATATATTATTAATGCCGTAAAAGATCTGGTGAAGAGTCTGATGACAGTGACGGCAGCATGGAGGAGAGTGCGGTTAGCGATGGTCAAGCACCCGTTGATGCTGATACTGCACATATTGAAGAAAATCCTAACGATGATCAAATAGCGGAGAAACCTATAGACGAAGAGGTTGAATTTGATAAGAGAAGAGCTGCAGAACAAGAAGCAGCTCGATTGAGGGAGTCATTGTCACAAGAAGAACGGGTGAACCAGTTTATGACTATGCTCCGTGAGCGCAGTGTAAGGAGAAACTATGCACACGTATCAATTATCTTACTGTGAAGAGCCGTAGTTATCAATATTATCTACAACATAATTACTATAGTATTAAGATTCCAGATCTGACATTTATTTTGGTAATTTAAATTTCGACTCTTAATTTATTAGGTATCTGCATTCTCTACTTGGGATAAGGAAAAACCCAAAATTGTATTCGATCCTCGTTATTTATTATTGCCTAACAAAGATCGTAAGCAGGTGTTTGAGGATTTTATTCGAGTACGTGCTGATGAAGAAAGGAAAGAAAGACGCGATAAGATTCGGAAACAAAAAGAAAATTTTCAACAGTTATTAGTGGAAGCAAAATTGTCAAGCAAGTATGTAACTTTTGAATTAAAATTATACCTTTAAGACTCCAATTTCGATATTGTTTGGCGCAAGTATTCCATGTATAATTAGAAGATTTGAATTTCGTTTAATGATTGTTTCCTACAATTAGCTAGTCATTAAATATTGTGCTCTGAGCTGTAGTCTTGCAGCTTCAAGTTCATTGTTCATGTAAGAATTTTCGATAGAAAAGTAAAATATTACTTTTATATTTTTTAAAATTTGCCTGAATCACAGCATAGAGTAACTTCAGTGGCCTTGTAGCTCATTTTATTCCCTGTATCTAGAGATTTATAAAATCTGACTTGGGACCCAAAGTGTATCAAATATACCTTGTGTACATTAAATTACCCATTATGGTCTGCAAAGCTGCCTGCTTGCGTTAATATCCTGACTGTTTCACATTTAAATATACGCTGTAACAGCATTTAATTGAAAATTCAGATTAAGCAGTGGAAATTTCAACTAGATAAATGATTGAGCTGTAGAAATCGTTTCTTGTAATATTTTAGCGAATATCGTATAACGTTTCATTACACGCTACTAAATCCCTAATTTTCGATCTGTTGTGGCTTACCTGTACGTGAAGGTCAAACTTTAGTGATTTTGCCTCAAAATACGCAAAGGACAGTCGGTTTAAAGGTATAGAAAAAATGCGGGAGCGTGAGGGTCTCTTTAATGAGCACATTTTAGAAATTAGAAAGCATCAGAAGGAAAAATCTCAGCAAAAGCAGGAAAGGGTTTGTGTTTGATTGATTTAACTTAACCTTTATTAAATGACTGCAAGAATACTAATATTGAAATGAATTGTCTCAAACAAATTTGTTTTATTTGGCAGATGAAAGAAAATTTTTTCGCTATGTTGCAAGAAGTCAAGTCTATTCATGAAAATTCAAAGTGGGATAAAATCAAGTATCGGTTTGATAGAGATGATAGATACAAAGGAGTGGGTGGCTCGCGTGAACGACAAGAACTGTTTAATCAGTATATACAGGAAATAATAAAATCTAAGGTTAGCACAAATATGAACTTGACTGAAACGCAACTACAGGTAACTGAATTTAAGTACATTTCGTTAGGATAATGACGAAGATTTAGATCGTAAAAGGCGTGTAGAAGCTAGTATTCGAGCGCGCGAAGAGCAGGTGAGACAGGCACTAAACGAGCATGCAAGAGAGTTGGATCGAGAAAGAGTTCATCATAGAAGAGACGAAGCAAAAGATCAATTTTCGGCTTTGCTGACGGATTTGGTACAATTTAGCAATATTATGACAGATCTCATCTTAGTTGCTTGTAATATACGTAAGCGACTGGAAAATATTATATTTATATTCGGAATAATAATAGATTAGAGATCCAGATCTTGATTGGAAGGAAGCTCGTCATATCCTACGTAAAGATCGACGATATGAAAATTGTTCTATACTAGAAAGTTCCGAAAGGGAAATTATATTTAAGAAGCATGTCGATAAATTATATGCTAAGAAAGAGAAACATTTTCTGGCAATGTTGAACGAGGCTGATGTATGAGTTCCAGTGTTTATTTCAATTTTGTGTAGCCTTTTATGAAAATATTCAGCAATGCAGCTAATGTCATATTTAATTAAATATTAAGACATCTCTGTTGGCTCGATGGAAGACCGTTAAGAAAGGGCTTCGTGATGACCCACGTTACAGTAAATTTAGCTCAAGTGATTCGGTGAGAGTATACGAAACTAATTTCATTTTACGATTATGTTCGATTAATCCTATCTGAATTGCGCGTAGAAACGAGAAGCAGTATTCGACAAGTATCAGCGAGATAGACTAGACCAAGCCAAGCTAGATTTTACTGAATTACTAAAAGAGATTAAATGTATCACCCATAAGTAAGTACAATGTACATTTATAATGATTTATGTTCAATTACACCACGATATTTCACTTAATCCAATTTAAAAAACTCATCCGAAATATTTTAATTAGGTCAAAAGAATTGATTGAATCGACTGATACACATTGGAGGGAAATCCATCAGATATTAAAGGTAAAATGTGTACACGGTTGCCCATCTTTATAAACATACTCGTATTCTCTAAAAGCTAGTATTAAAAAATGAATTTTCAATTTTTTGTATTTAACATTAGAATGATAAAAGATACTTAATTTTGGACTGCGTCAAGGAGCGTAGAGAGGAAATGCTATTGGACTATATCGATCAATTACATAAAATGGGCCCACCCCCACCACCTACAGCCTCAGCTCGTTCTAGTAGAAGATAAATGTAAAAATGAAGGGCAAAAGGTCAGATCCGTTAGAGATATTGACGTAATAACACCGCAGTTAATGCAGTTGTTAAAAAATATTGCTCTAAAGTTAAGGAAAGCGAACTCTCGAATAATTACGAAATATCATATTATAATAATTGAAAGCCATTCTTTTTCGATTCTACTCCTCAGAAATAGACTGTCATGTGCTTACTTAAGCTGAACACGTTACCCCAGTTAAAATATTGTATGTACGTACCTCTTTTATTTGCATGGATAATTTCCCATTTGTATTGTATATCAGCTATGAAATGGGATTACTAACGTTTCGTATGTTTCACATACCCCAATTTTTTAATTGGTTCTATTGAGCATTTGAGAAGTGTATTCACTTATTTTCTTGGTAATGAAACGATCTATAAGTTAGATATCTGTTTATTTGTATATGCAAAAATTGATGTTATAAATAATAACTGAATAAATACTTTCCTTCTCGTTAAATATTGTTTGAAAAATTTTTTACCACTAAATTTTTACCGGCATCGTTTTAATATCTTAATAGCTTACAACTATAGGTCTAAAAGGTACGATATATCCTCGTAGGCGTCTTACATGATCTACTCTACTCGCTAATTCATCGGGCATGTTTGTTACTTACAAATATTAAATCTTGACCAAGGTACAGAGTGCAAAATTGCTCAATCCTTAGATATACGTATCTTCCACTATTGAAATATTACTGTAGATATATATTATTGATCATTTCGCTGATAACTAGTCCAGAGTTTGCTAAGATATATTAAAACTCAAGGTACCAGCATCTTTGGATTCTCATTGGTGGAATAAGTCTCATTGTTGAAAATGATACCAAAAAACTTGTGTTATTAACATAACGTAATAGATTAGTTGTAGCATATTTTGTACAGATGTCGAGAATATGATCTAAAAAGAGCTAAAGGAAATGATTAAATAAAATTTAATCATGTCAGTGTTTCCAGCTATATCTACTATCGATGGTAGATGATTACATTAGCTCGTTTGCTGCTCTTTTAAATATAGCAATCGATGCAACTACAAGCACTCAAAATTTTATCACAATCGAGGATCCTCTATCAGTAAACTGCATATAACTATTAACTATGATAGAGATCGATTTCCTGGAATAACTTATAATCCATTGGACAATCTCTATTCGATGATAATTGCAAATGATAAATACTTTAAATGCAATCCAAAAGTTTATTCGTGTTTGGAATACCAATTTAACAAGTTGTTCTAATTATACGTTGTCAGTTATGTATTACTTCAAAACTGTAGCTTTCAAGGAAATCTTGCAATATTTAAATATGCAAATGATCACATCAGTTATTAATCTTACTTATATGCGAAATTTCTACATGATGATCGAATGCTCGTCAAAGTTGGAACTAAGATAGCAGTTAGGCTTAAGATTATTCCTGAATATTTTCTAATTCCAATCAAAATAAAGAAATGCAAATAAATCGAATAGTCTCAGTTTTGTAAATTTAGCATGAAGTTCATAAGAATTAAATATCCAAGTATTAATAATGAAGAGCATTAAAACTCAACTACTGTAATCGTTTGACAGTAAAAGATATTAAACATCGAATAAGAGTCAGATATAAATATTTAACATAGATTTTGTCTATGAAATGTTATCTGAAGAAAAATTACTAGAATAAACAAAATGCTAATCAATTTGTCTACGCGAATTTTGATCGTAATAATAAGTTAAATTAAATATTATATTGTTATAATTATTAATAATGGCCACCACTAGCATCAGCTAATTATTACAGTGCAATTAGCTAGGTACCGAGACTGTAATAGTGGAAGGCTGGTTAGGAATATCAACTGTCATCGTTGTATCCTTATTTTCTATGGTCATCCTGTAAAATTTATGTCCACCTTGATTTTTATGCGAGTACTTAAAATTAGGCTGATTACTAGGTAGTCTATTTGAAAGAAGTGGTACAGCCGGACAATAAGGTATTTCATTATTTTTATAATTATCGCGGTAACTGCTCATCAAGTACATATCTCCTTCAGCTTTAACATAAGTTTCCTTAGGTTTACTACTTGCTGCTGGAGGTACAAATTGTCCCTGAAAGCACGCACGATGAGTTGATTCACCATTGAATTTATCCTGAGGTGGAGCATAAATACGTTGTTCACGATTCGGTTGAGATCGTGAAGTTTCCCAAGGTTGATAAGCCGATCTACTGGTTGTCAAACCTTGGAATGGTTGTCGATTATCATTACTGACAGCGACTGGTTGGGGCTTATTAGCTGATCTTTTCTCAAAGTTCTCGTGATGAACATAGGTCGATCGTGAAACAGTATTAAATTCCATTGGCTTATCTGGTATCTTATATTGCTCCATTTGATCCATATACATTGGCCTGCGCACATCCCAAGCTTTAAACGTTTCTCGATTAGTTGTAGTGTAATGCGACTTCTCATCTGATATATGAGATTTTTCGGGTGGCTTACATGTTGTAACCGGCGAACAACGATGTTGAATAAAGTCTTGCTTATGAGTTGTCAAAGACTCCATTTCACCCGCATGGGGTTTATACTTTTCTGCTACTTTGTGTCGAAATATCGGGACCTGTTTAGCGGTATAACAAAGTCTGTGTATCGTATTTGAATCGAACTCACCCCCTGACTGATAGCTTGATATTACAGGTTTAACAATAACAGGTCTTGCGACGGCATACTTTGGAAAATCAACTTGTGCGGTAGATTTACCATCTGATCTGCCATCATCATTGTCGAATACTATTAAGGCACATGTTTTATCATAATCTGGTTTAATAGCTTTCCTAGGAGCAACACTCCACGTTTTGAAGCTATCTCGATTAACAGTACTACCATTAAATTTGGCTGCCGGGACAATATACTCCGATCGAGTTTTATAGCTCTTTTCTTTTGTTATAGATTTTGCTGTATAAACATTTCTATAAGTTGATTCTAAATATAGTGGTCCTTGCGGAGTTTCAAATGTTACTTGATTTTTTTTGGGAGGCAATTGAACATTATATACTTTATAATCAACTCTGTTAGTGGTGGTTAAGTCCATAGGCGATGTCTGAGGTCGAGACATTTCCATCGGTTTAACTGGTTGAGGTGGTTGAAATCCTTCGTTTTGTTTGTACGACGTTTGATATTCTGTTATTAAACAATCTTTTAACGGTGTTTTCTTGGCAGTTATTGGTTTATGAGGGCATCGATGGCGCCTGATAGTTTTATAGATGATACAGGTATTCACTATTAATACAAATTTAAATAAAATTTCAAAGAAAGAAAACTGGAATGTCCTACTCTTAACTAGATCCTTTTAATTATGATGAATTAACGCATCTTAAATTTACAGTAAGATATGACATTGCCCAGAAAGGGTTTAATATTCATGTTCAGTTAAAGTAATATTTAAAGATTTCGTGGCTATTAGGTTACTTGTATGATCACCAAAAATGCTGACGAAGTTTTATAATTACTATCATAATTTTAATACCAACTCGAATTATCATCGAACCAATACTAATTTCTATGCATTTATAGTATCATATGTCATGGAGAAAAATTTAAACAGCTAGAGAAAGCATTACTGCAAGAGTTTTAGGTTGTTATGCTAAACCTTGATGAAAATGATTTATCTTTTATCTTTCATTACTATAAAAATTATAATTAATTAATTGTCTCATGCGATATCCATAGCATGAAAAAGTGGGGCCCTAAATCTATTTTATCTCTTTATTAAATTATATTCCATGTAAGAAATTTTTACGAGCCGTCTTCGAATAAAACTGAAAACATTACTTACCCACAGGTGCATATTTGGCAAATACATCTTGTCTTTTTCATTTTACAACGGCATCGAAGGAATTTTTCTATTCTGGTCGAGTCCACCAATAATCTCCTCAAATTGAAGAACTCTGGATCGGTAATATGGATAGATAACTAGTAAAATAATTGTATTTGAGCTGTAGTCAATACAAGGAGAATCTTGTATGTGTAGTCAATACAACGAAAACCTTGTATTTATCAACATTGTCGAGACTGTTGCCATGGTGATGACGCCATTTTACCGTCTGCTGCTTAGTCCCATAGATGTAGTGAGATGTTTTCAGGTTCAGTACTGTCTCGTTCAGTCCATACAGATCTCTATGGGTAGAGTACGGCATTGCACACTAAACAGTCGTACACTAGTGTATTGGTCCATGGAAACTACATTATACTTAACTTACCAGATAGACGATAAAAGCATTTTCGGTTTTCTTTTTTAGTACTGTATATTTGTTCCTTGTTGCATGTTTGTGTATATGTATAGATAGAAGAAAGTTTTTTAACCTCTACGTTTATGGTTATAATAACATTTCCAACATGTCGCAAAAATTTCTTTTAATCAAGTTGCTGATAGCTAGTGAAATACCGTATGATCATCATTTTATTTGTAATCGAATATGTTCGTATGATGCTTATGGAACAGCAGCTGAGTACTATGCAGTTGCATCAGAATTCGCTATATTCTAACTAGCCCAACATGTCGCAAGATTTCTTTGTATGGATTTCCTATTAGTGAAATTTAGACTAGGATCATTTTGTTTGATTCCAATATATATTCTTATAATTCATATGATACACTTGCATACGCTATAATAAACTCAATATGTTGTAAAACTTCTTTGCTTGAATTTATTGATAGTAAAGTATAGTATGATAATTTTGTTGTAATCCAATATACACTTTTGGGAATACCATATGGGTGCACAGTGCGCTTTAACATGTCCATCATGTCGCAATACTTCTTTATATGAATTTTTCTGACAGTGAATTTTAGACTAGGATCGTTTTATTTGTATTCAATATATTCTTATAATTCGTATTGCACATATGCATAGAGTACGGTAAACTATATAATAAGCTCAACATATCGGAAAACTTGTTTACGTGAATTTGCTAACAGTAAAATACAGTATGATATTTTTTATTTTGAATCCAATAGACCCTAATGATTTCGGGAACACCATACAGATAAGTCAATTGCACTGTAGGAGAAGGATTGCTAGGTAATACTTAGCAAGATTCTCTAGTTTACAACAGACATGCTTACTCTATTCAGCTGAATATCATATAATCTGTAAGAGATATACTACGCACGATAAAAGCTACATTAAGATTACAAATTTTCATAAACATTGCAATGATTAGACTTGTGCGTTAATATGTTTGTTGTTTCTGAAATTATATTTTGTATCTATGGAAATAGATTACCTCCTTGATAGACGATCAATGCTATAATTACGTTAAACTAAAGAAAAAAATTGAACTAAAGGGAAGGCTTTGTTGATATCGTAAAAGGATTATTTCCAAGAATGTAAAGTAATATCTATTTAAGCCATTTCTAATGTTGCTCTGTGAGTCATTGATGAGTTGCATCAAATGGGTCTGGATATAACATGAAATACAAGCTTATGTCTTAAATACGTATAGGATACAAAATTAAAGTAGATACAGTGACCACTCGAAAGGAAAACAAAGTAGGTAACTACCACTCTTTTTACCTATGGCAGATATTTTCAATGTTGTAATACTCGTATCGAATGCACTCGATAGTGAATGCTAATAAATAATAGCTATTAACTAACTATCGAAAAATAAAACAATTCGGGATTGATAAATATTTGGAATTAATTGCTCTAAATAAATTTATCATAGCATATCGTAAGAAACTCTATTGAAATAAAATTAAATGAGGCAATGATACAATACCATAACCTATTTCTAAATAACAAAAGAAATCGCCTTTGGATTTTAAAAGAGGAAGAAAAGCAATTCTCGATAGCATAGGCTGTGCAAAATTAACGATACCAAATATGACGGATTGTCTTTCAAAAAAACATGCAACAGTATCAATTTTTTAGCTATACTTTTTAGAATCATTTATGAAAAAGTAATAGTGCCTTTAATAAATTTTGCAATCAATCAAAATGGGACTGTCTTTCGTTATTGCCGTATAACGGTGTAATAATGTGTCTATCGAAACGCAACGACTTCCACAACTTGAAGGAAAATCACTTTATTACAATAATTACGTCTTCTACCAAGGACTAGATTATCTATGGCTACTCTGTCTTCGGAGATAAAATCTCCTGCTTATATACAATTGTGTACAGAGTATCTTCGTGACACATAAATCATTATCTACCTTAATAAGGCTAACATCACACCTCTAGCGTACAAACGGTAATGAGTACCGCCCATGATCTTAATATCTTGTAAACATTATTCAATTTTGACGCAAAAGTAATCTCTGTTATTCTATTAACTCTATTGAGAAATGCTTTACTCGTTGTATTAGAAAGCATTGAATATCTAGTTGTAGCTCTTGTTGTAATATTTGTTACGAAAATTATGTGTTTTTTCGATATTTTAAAACTGTGTCTACTGCATTTTCGTACGTGAGAATTGCGTCCAGTGTTTCTACTGTAATAAAAAAGGAGAAATGAAATCATAAATAGATTGAATAAATCAGCGAAACTGTGACGTAGTAAATTTGCTGCATTTATACTGTAGTTCCGAAGCATCTAGTTTATAGGATGATAGAATTAATTTTTTTATGTAATGGTACTGCAAGTAATCTAGAGAAAAGTTTGCGAGCATTAGAACGTATCTCTGTATAAGTTAAAATAATATAAACAGATTCAATTATTAGTATTAATCTGGTTAATCAGCAGAAATTTGTAAAAATAAATACTAATGAAAAAGAAATGCATCAGCTACTGTCTATTCATACGTTCTGTTGGTAAATTAGCTATTTTTTATTTCTATTCATATCATGCATGACCAGCAACTACTATGCTAACTATCATATAATTAGCTAGCAGAGTATAATTAAAAATGTGGCATGATGTCGATATCAAAAATAGCTGATCCGTTAAAATCTTTTAATTAAGTAAACAATGCAACACTATCGTAGTCGCGCTAATAAAGAATGTGACCGTCCCGACATATCGACAGTTGCTAGCTTGTTAATCCTTTACTTTATTTTGACATAATACGCGTATACATCAATAAATTAATAGTACAAAGTCCGTTTTGTACTTTTAACAAGATCATTGGTAGCAAGCAATTAGGTTTCTAAATGAAGTATAAATATACAATTTAAAGGAAATACAAGCTGATAAAGTATAGTATGAAATGCGCTGCAGCATTGATATCAAGATGACTGATTCTATTGACGATTCTTTTATTAACGTTGTATGTGAGTGTACTTATATTTACGGATGAGATCGATCAAGTGCACAGAGATTATATTCACGGATATGCATCTCATCATTATTACTTAATAGAGGTAGTTTTCAAGATAATTTCCGGCAAGGAAGTACATGCAGATTACAAGTTCATTTATATAACAATAATTAACGAATCGAACATTAGCTTGCAATAGCATGGTCTTTAGTAGCTACTTTCAGCATAACAGTCACTCAGTAGCCGTTCTATTTCAATCTAACGTACGCCTATGGGTCATACCGCCAATAATAACATGGAATTGATTATTCAAAGAGAGCATCAGTAAGCTCAGTTAAACCAAGTATACATTCTATAAGTTAGCAATATTCAAATCTGCTTCCTTTATATAACAATGCCATCCGTGGCTAGTGATTAATAAGCCGAACGACATAGAACATTGCAATTGGTAAATATCAAAGATAAACTGATCTCATTGGCGCCTTTAGAATAACTAGTCGAACATTATCACAGATAGTATGACGTCTGCCTCTGATAGGGATGAGGAAAAATTATAACCACTGTTGAACATTGCTCAGGATATTTTTTGAAGAGTAAATAGGCCATTATCATTAGTAGTATGATTTCTATCTTTGGAAAACGTTAGGAAGAAGTATGACATCAATTAATTCAACACGGATAGGTTCTATACACCGATTTTGCACCATCTAATTGCACAGTATTCCTGTATAGGGTTTATTGACAAGTTGGCAAGATGAAAGCAGTATTCTTCTTATCATTTAAAGGCTATTACGATACTGACTCATGAAATATAGATAAAAAATATGCCTAGATTCTATATTTTTGTCTACAATTTACATATACGTCACGGCAATGTCGATAAAAGGGAAATTACAAAGAAATCCAAGCTATTTAGTAAAAAAGAAGGAAATGTGCCACAATATTAGTACAGTATCTCCAATAAAACTGATCTCGTTGAGGCTTTTTAAATGGCCATTCCTACGTTATCAAGTAAGAGGAAGACCATTAGGTGCTACGTTGGAAAAGGACTGAAATGCGTCAGCTACGTAGCGTCAACAGTCGTGACACGTACACCATTACAGGTCGTGTTGATTGTCATCATCATCACTGAGCTCTTTTCAAATTTCCACACTACGGTATCAAGTCACAGAATGACCGTTAGGTCCTACATTGGAAAAGGGCGGAAACACATCAGCTACGGAGCGTCAATAATCGAGACACGCATGCAATTATAGTTGGTGTTAATGATCATCATGATCACTGAGCTCTCTTCAAATTTCAATACTACATTATCAAGTCGCAAGATGGCCTACCTAGGTAGGTCCTACGTTGGAAAAGGACTAAAATGCATCAGCTACGAAGCGTCAATAATCGTGACACGTACACAATTACAGGTCGTGTTGATGATCATCATGATCACTGAGCTCTCTTCAAATTTCAATACTATATTATCAAGTCACAAGATGGCATTAGGTCCTACGTTGGAAAAGGACTAAAATACTTGCGTCAGCTATAAAGCGTCAATAATCGTGACACGTACACAATTACAGGTCATGTTGATTATCATCATCATCACTGAGCTTTATTCAAATTTCCATACTACATTATCAAGTCACAAGATGGCATTAGGTCCTACGTTAGAAAAGGACAGAAATGCGTCAGCTACGAAGCGTCAATAATCGTGACACGTACACAATTACAGGTCATGTTGATTATCATCATCATCACTGAGCTCTATTCAAATTTCCATACTACACTATCAAGTCGCAAGATGGCCTACCTAGGTCCTACGTTGGAAAAGGACTAAATGCATCAGTTACGGAGCGTCAATAAGCGTGACATGTACACAATTACAGGTCATGTTGATTATCATCATCATCACTGAGCTCTATTCAAATTTCCATACTACACTATCAAGTCGCAAGATGGCCTACCTAGGTCCTACGTTGGAAAAGGACTAAATGCATCAGTTACGGAGCGTCAATAATCGTGACATTTACACAATTACAGGTCGTGTTGATTATCATCATCATCACTGAGCTCTATTCAAATTTCAATACTACATTATCAAGTCACAAGATGGCATTAGGTCCGACGTTGGAAAAAGGACAGAAATGCGTCAGCTACGAAGCGTCAATAATCGTGACACGTACACAATTACAGGTCATGTCGATTATCATCATCACTGAGCTCTCTTCAAATTTCCATATTGAACTCAGTATTTTCGAGCTCATTTTTCAACATTTTGTAAAGTGACACTGACTGCGTCAATGTCCTCAGCTGTGACACCCTTTCTGCTCTGTATGTCATACTGTAGATAAAAGTCAACGTCAATTTGGGAGCCGTCATTTTGTGTGAAAACTCGGCAGAATTGATATCGTTCTAGCCACTGCTTGCTTAGTAATTTGGTGCCTTGCTAGAAAATGGCGTTGAGCAATGAACAACTTTCTCACATTTTACAGCGACTTAGTCAAAATTACCCTACAATCCCGGTATCTCACGGTGGTATTGAAGGTAAGCACAGTATTTTCAGTGACTGATTCAATGGAAATCAATTTTCTCTCTGTAAGCATACCGGTAATGCTTGACACAGCCACCAGTGAATATTGGTGTAGAGACACTGAAATCATCACTATATCTATTTCGATGACCTATATCACTTTATTCAATCATGGCATCGGATTTCTATGCTAAGAAGGGCAAGCTAGTTGGACTGAAATTGGAATAATTAACATATTGCATCTATCTCCACTTGATAGATTATACCTTCTGGTTACCAGTAAGAAACTTGAGCTCTAATTGGCAATATAGTACAGGAAATTCCAACGGTGATCAACATCGACAAGATATGTCTGCTAGGGGTGAAGTATAAATGTTGATATCGCTGGCTAAACTGAGCACTTAACACATACGAAAATCAGTATATGCTTGCTATCGCATAATTATTTGGAAAATTTGATGATCAAATGTGATCACGACGAGTAGAATTAAATTTTCTCCTTCTTACCGAAAGTGAAATAACACGTTAATATTCAGTAACCCGTTGAATTTCAATGAATGATTAACAGCTCACCAAAATCAAAGGAGTGTCCCAGATAACTCAAGAAAGATCACACATAACGAAGGGTTTGGTCATTCTTGTCCAGAAAAATTCATTGAAAAAAACCCTACTACAGGTAGTGAACTACACACAATGCCAAAGCAAATAGCAAAACAACGTAAGTACTTAGTAGTCGTGTTATTACAAAGATTTACAAGTGCCTTATTAAAGCTTACCATAGGTTAATATTTCCCTACGTTTTTAAGACAATACTGTACAAGACAAGATACTTCTAAGGCTATATCAAACATAAAAGTGTTATATAAACTAAAAGGGTTAAGGAGTACATATATCAAGCCATCTCATGACAGTTTAGCTTAAAAACTAATCACAACATCACTAATGATACAAAATAGATTTTAACTTCATTGATATCATTATGATAGAATATAACAAAGCTCAAGAAGATAGCACGGAGACTCGCACTAGTAACTTTGAAGAATTAGAAAATTCATTGGATCACAATATCAAGGTTTGCAATGCAGTAGCAACTTGAACTTATATTAGCATTAAATCAATAGATTCGCCTAACATGTAACGTTAGTTACAAAGAATAAATTATGAATAAACCAATTGCGCTACTCTAGGATAAAGTCATCCGACTGTATAGTATCGGAATTGATGAACTCAATAGTAGTTGACAGTATATTATTTTGCATATCTGAAATGAAGCATCGTACTACATTTATAATCTCGAATTATGACCTATTTATAGAGCAATAATGCAATCCAAAGCGTAAATAATACTCTAGCAGATTATCAAGTAAAAATACCTGATCAAACGAATAATGGTTACATACAATCAGAAATATTCGATATTTCGTACATGTCCAATACCGAAATAATGGCTATTAAACAGCTAATACAGAATGCGGAAGATGTAACATTTTGTATATATTTTAGCAACAAAAAACCACATTATCGAAGTCAGGATAAGGTATTATTGATTGCAAGGCTCCATTACCTTGTGAAATTTCGGATTAAACCATGTATATTTATTTCTAATTGACTATTTATCATCTTTGAAAATGAAGGAATTTATAACCTCACCGTTCTATGCTTTGAAGGTTCGTAACGTTAGTTAGGGTGTTATATTGTAGCATACTTTGCTACATGCTCAAGTCCAAACAAATTATTTTCAATATGAGCTCTAAGAGATCATCTTCTATTAATTCTTTGAGCATTCACAACTCATGTTATCAAGTTGCAGACGTTACTTAAGAATCGTACATAACCGATAGCAAGATAATTGTCTTATCTAGGTTAATTAGTAACGATTTATATCGTAAAATGGATGCTTGCAGCAACACGGATTAATCATTATAATGTTTCCAATTTCCGTATCAATAACTAATATCACATGCTACTACGTTACTTTTATAGCCACAAGGGTTAATGATTTCCATTTCTGCATCAATTAATGACGCCATACGTCCACAGCATTATCTTATTCCTTTCGAATGTCAACAAGAAACTGTGAAAACTTGCAAGTACGTATATAACATTGAATGTGTAATGATTAATTACTCTATGGTCATTTTGTTATAATTATCACTTACTACCTCAGGGAACTAGTATACTTTATGCTTAACGCAAGTACTGTCAAAATTTGCTATGACTGGCAATCTTGCTTATATCATATGATTCGTTTTTATATGAAAGAAATACAAACAGCAGGTCAGATTAAGGCTTAGATAACATTTTAGGTGTAGTAAGTAGCTCACAGTGGATATCCTGTATTTTTTGGTAAATCTTAAGTTACCTTGGATTGGAAGATCATAGATCCAAAGATTGCAGTTTGGTTATTAGACTCAGATAATAGAAAATTAGATTATGAAGAGCTTATGAATTCTTACGGACTACCTGTTCACAAAATCGTATGAGGCCAATTCTTAATAGCTTTATGTATTTGACCTGATTTAAAAGAACGAGAACAACATGACACCAACCTGATATCCTTGATAAATTTGCTGTTTCAATTAGGACAGAAATAATTGGCACGATTCAGTTACAACTGATTTGTCTAATATTCGTCGCTTAATGTTCCAACTTTGTCATGCTTTGAAAGTATTTAAACGAGCAATAATTCGTCTCATATTACTGATATTTTTCAATCTACTTATATAATATTTGTTTCTGTATCAGTAACCTATAAACCTTGTTGCAATTTAAAACCTTTAAACTTCAAATTCTTTTAACAAGTCAAGTGATTTAGAGAATTTATTTTATAATGTGGAGATGAAAATTAGTACTATTTTGGCAAGTAAGGATCGCATAACTTTAATATTTCACTTTTGTAAAGCAAAAATGATTATTACGATATTAATACGCACTATACTGTAATGACTGTCAGTATATAACATACTAATGAGGCTGAAGGTTGACTAACTGCCGTGATAAATTTTACTGCATATCGTTAGTTCTTGATATTACGCCTATCAGAATAGATACTGAATTACTCAGAGATTATCAGCCAATTTTTGAGGTATATTGTTACGATGATATTATGAAATACAATTGAATAAAGGTATCTTGCGTACTCATTTCTACTATCCTCTGTGATATTTTTTTCATTATTGTTCCCGAATTAATAACTTTAGGCTAAATTAGAAGCATTAGAAAAAAAGGCGCATCAAGTAAATGAATTCGCAACCAGAAATTTATATTTTATTATTTGCATGCCCAACGTAACTGCTGCATCTTATAGGTCTACTGTATAATATTCATTAAGAGACTAAGACAAAGCATTTTACAGATATCAGGCTATTCCTTTTCGTTACAAAGTCCAAAACAGATCGAAACGGTTGGTTTAACTATTTGTACTATATTAAAACAATAACAATTTATTTTGCAATAAAGTTCATACTAATGTTAATAAAACCATTTCATAGATCTTATTCGAAAAACTGAAACTTGATCAAGTCTTGAAATTAAATCTTGTTCTAAAGACCAAGAAAAAGCAAAGTCTATCGACTTCCGACGAAGTTGTGAGTTATGCTGTAGATTACATTATTAGCATAACCGAACCATTACCATAACTTGATAGTCAAACGAATGATGCTAGCACAGTTTTATAGCGCCATTGTTATCACTTTTATCGAAATCTAATATGTTAAATATAAGATTGACTAAATTACGTAAGGTATTTTAAAATATGCCAGGCTACTTTAATAGAGGTATCTTTTATAGTTACGCATTCTTGAACATACCCACCCATTACCCACCATCATTCGAAGATATAGACTGGTAATAACCACCAAGTGTGACTTATCATCGATACCGTATATCTCTTATATGATTGATCTAACTAGCATACATATTCATATTATAAACTAGCTGAATAAAATAAAATCCACCTCCATTGATGGAATTTTAAGGTTAATGAAAAAGGTTAGTTTGAAATACGTTTGATATTTCATGATTACCACATTTTCGCAGATACTGAAGAAAAATATAAGATGAAGCATTTTTCAATAGGATCATTTACAACCTCAATGGTGAATTCAAATTATTACAACCAATTTTGCCGTATTAGCTAATTTCGTACTTAAATAAATTGATAATAAAAGAATAGTCTATCATGCAGTACTGACTTCTTAAAATCCCACTAATTAAATTAGGCTACAAACACCGTCATTTTGTGGAAGAATCAATTGCGCTAAACCGGTAGTAGAATCTAATGAAAATTAGTTGTCTGTTGTCATTGTAACTATTAATACTATCAAGAAGAGTCATTGGACAGCATTAGACATTTCATAAGACAAGACGGGAATTATAAATTGTTGAGAACTTTGCTAGCAAGCACCTCGTCACAGCTGATTGCAAATCTTATTTGCTCTTCACACGTAGAATATGCAGGCAATACCTAAAGCAATGATTGACTTTGGAGGGATAGAAGATACTAAAATTTTCGGTAGGAGAAGATTGATGTTACTGCCAAATTCAAAACTAATTACTAATATTGATTTAAGGTGAAAATGAAAATGAAACTTATAAAGGTAGTTACAGTCCAAGGGATATGATTATTACCAAAAAGAACTATAGTTTAGTAAGCGTCGGTATGTTATTATCATATGGTGATGGTCATTGATGGGTAATCGGCTAATCATACTGTTAATTAATGAGTAATACTATTCATTCCCTTCAGATTTTCAAGCAATTGAGCTTCGTCTTCTAGCGCATTTTTCTAATGATTCCATGTTACTCCAAATTTTTAATGAACATCCTACGATAAATATCTACACTTGGCTGGCCACATTCTGGTAAAAATTCTTAAGAGATAATATCATTTCTAGCTAATATATGGATTAGATTATAGTCGGAAATAAACAAATCCTTACTTATAATGATAAAATACTATATAATAGGTATTATGACTTTTAAAACTAATTCATTGACTCACTTTAATTTTACAGGTTTAACAAAAATATTGATGACATCAGTCAAGCAGAATTCGATCAAGCTAAGGAAATATGCTATTCAATATTGTATGGTATAGGTAATGAGCTTAAGAGTGTTTGCTCACATTATAGCTAGAAATTTTGCTTACCTAGTTCATTTATTATTTTACGGCAGCATGTTCTATCTGTACAGTTTATGATTGTTGTAACATCTTCACCGCAGAGCTCCATCCATAATTTTATATCAAGAGAACGCAAATAATTATAATTATCAGCGTATCATTATGAAGAGTAATTGCTAAATAGATGCAAATTCGTAGCTACGTACTTATAGTTTGGTGAATTAATTACTACTTAGGTGCAAAATCTCTAGCGAGACAGTCCAATATATCGTTTCAGGAGGCTCAGACTTATATCCAAATCTTTGAAGGCAAGCAAGAGATTTTTGTTTTCTCTTATAATTGCAATAGTAATACATATTGGTGACTATTTTATAGTAAAATTTCCAGCTGTGGCAAAATATAAACAGAATTTGATAAGGCGTTGTCATGAGCAAGGTTAGTAAGAGATCTTCAGTGGTAATTAAAGCGCCATTATTTTTTAATTATTATTGGTTGAACGTTAATGACGATGACGTACGAGTATCATCATTTTGTGCGACCAGGTTTCTCGAAAACAATACTGGGCAGAAGACATTATTTGCAATCAACACAATTTAATACGCGTATATCAAATAATTTTAATCGGATAAGTGCTGAACGCCAAGCTTTTAGTTTTATCATACAGGGTATTCTAGCTATTATCAGATTCAGTAAATCAAATTACAAATATTTCATTTTAAGAATTTAACATAAGCAGTAGCTAGCTATACATGAATGGGTGTTGGGTAGTATAAATTTTTTTAGCTTCATTCATTTAGGATCAGCAGCGGATCTTTACAAACTGAGATTGATTGAATTATTTGCCATCCTTACCGACGAAGCGTTTAAATCGGTTAGGTTAGTTACGCAGAGATTTTAGCTTTTATATCAAAATTATGTACCTTATCAACAGACATACTATTAGAATTAGGAAATATTCTTCTCAAATTATTACAGATCATTACTGTTTGCAAAACTTTTTGGTAGGCTTTTAATACAAAATCATGATGAATTGTTATTTGAGGTTGAAAACCAAGAAATTCCAGGATTTACAAGTATCATAATTTTTAAAATGAATAGCTGCTAGCTATTGCTCATTAATAATTAAAATAATTATGCTAGCCGTATTAATATATTTGCAACTTGCCCTCGTTTAGAAGTTTTATATAACGTCATGGAATCCCCTAATATCGGCAATGAAATCAGATTAACGGTCAGTTGCTTCCTAATTTCAGTGATAATTACAATTAATGGATTTAAAATAAAAATGCTTCATAATAGGTGCCGATGAAAGTTTCTATCAAAGTGGGTGAAAGCTGGGGCAATATGGCAATCGTATAAGTGTAATTGACTATTTCGGTTAATAATGATTTTAAGTGTGCCCTAATACGAACGTATATTGTATTCGCATTCAGCAAAGTTATGCTTTTTCTACATTTCTCAAAGTAAGTGGCTGGAACTAAACTCATTCATAATAAATTAAATTAACATCTCGTTTATTACAATCAAATGTAAGCAGTGCAAAATCCGTTCCTCTAATAATATTAATTACTATATAATTAGAAATATATTTCAAAATGAATTAGAGTAATGTGTAAACTTGCAATTTCTACATGTTTCAAAATTTACATATATGTGTATATGTGTATCTAATAGTTTCATATACCCACTATATACGTATGTTGATTATTATATAAGTTAACTAAACCTATTGTAGTAAACAAGATCCAATATCATTGGTTTGCCTGTATGAAATCAATAAACTGATTTTCCTCAGAAAAAATCCTGTTCGGATAATAGTAAATAAATACAGTAACTACGGTAACATAAATATTTAGTACATTCTAATAGAATTTGAAGTCAATCAAATTGCTATCGCCAAATTTCGTAAAATTTCTCAATAGTAACTGTAATTATTGAATATTAGGTTTAATTTTGGTGAACAATGAACAATAGATATGAAGAATATTCCTAGTTAGTGTAAATGAGATCGGTAGCATGAATTACAGCAAGAATACCAAAATAAGTGGTAAAAATTCAAGTTTTGTTGTTAGTTTAGTTTCTGGGTTTCGGTTTCGGTGGACGAGGCGGCTTAAAATTTGCTGGCACCGCTTCTAGATAGTTTCCAGGAACGAAACCCTCATCTGAACCACGCCTAACTAACCACCAGCCATCTTCATTTTTTTCAATAACATTTACAAGTTCGCTTTCTTTAACATCGATTGTTCCATTGAAAGTTTTACTAAATTCGTACAGCACACGATATGACTCCTTTTTGACTGCAGGGCGTGCTAGGTGATTAGAAACTGAGGAAGCCTCAGTTGCTTTAACATCTTGTAAATTACCTGGATTACTGCTGGCGATTTGCTTTGCCTCATTGTTATTTACCGAGTTTCCATTTTCCTTGGATTTGTGAGTTATTGGCTTTGGTCTTAGAGGAACTTGTCTTTGCTTTGTTATCTCTGGTTTATTTACAGTAGCTGTACTGTCAATAGATGATTTTCCATAAGCAACTGGTGCGGCTCTTTGAGTTGTTTTAAGTTTGGAGCGCATCTCTTGAATTATAGATACAGGGTTTTCACCGCTTTGCGAATTACTCTGCTTATGCTTTCCACTCGGATTAGATTTTCTAGAGGCTAGTTTCGGAGATGCAGCGGGCGAAGTAGAATCCTTTTTCTTTGGATGTGGGACCGGTCGGAGTTGTATTTGAGGCTTTGCGATCTCAGTATTTGATCCACCATGCTTTGTATCATCGTTTGGGTTCTTGCCATTGGCATCTTCAACATCACTATTTTTTCGTCCTGATTTGACAATTCCAGATCTAGCTGGTTTAGGTGGTGGTAATTTCTTGTCATTATTTGACTGATTTATAGTTGATGAAGCATTCTTTGCTTGAGCTTTTGCAGTCATTTTCGGTGATGATGTTTTCTTATCACCTTCTGACTTATTTATTGATGCTGGTAATAAATTTTGCATCCGTGCTTTGATGGTTGGTCTCGGTGAGGATGTTTCCTTATCTCTTTCCGGCTGATCTATTACAGGAGACGAATTTTGTGTCCCTTTTCTCGCAGTTTGAGATGATGGAATAGGAGAAGAAGCCTTCAAATACGTTTTATCAATATATGAGGCCGGCGCCCAACCTTCGCTATTACTGATTTTAACATACCACCAATCTTTGCATTTCTCAATAACTTCAGCCGTTGCACCAACACTAAAGCTTACACAGTTAGGGTCATTTGATTCGAATTCATCAGCGGTCATGTAAATTGATTGAACCCGTTGTCGAAAAGAGCCGCCATGATCGCTCTAGATGGTCCATACAAATAGTCAATATAGCAATGTGGAATAATATTAAATCATTAGTTTTGTTCATCTAAATAACTATTTTATTACTTCTATTAAGAATATTTCATAGACATTTATTTAAAAATCTAGATTACGGTACCTTATCAACACTATCTTGGTCATCACTTGTTCCTATAAAAATTTTACCAACCATGCGATAAGAGTAAAAATAATAAATTTGATTCATATCAGCTGCTGGAATTAATAAGTCAAGATCTTATCAAAGGTGAAAAATTATACCAGGATTAGTTTGTTGCAAAGCAATATTTTCCTTGGCGTAGTATTCTGATATTTTTTTTTCAACTTGATCACGCCGAAGGAGTACTTTACTTGAGTATTGGACTGGCCTTTCTAAACGTGCCCTCGGAGCCCAACCAACTTTGCCATTAACCCTATTTCATCCATTTTAATACGTATTTGAGTTCAACGATATGACTAATGGCATTTGTCAGTAGATCTGATAAGAGTGACTATACTATAGACAATTACTTTACTAGCCACCATCCCGTTTCTGATTTCTGCAGGACTTCTACTGCAGTTCCTTTAGGTAGTGGAATTTCATCAGCATATCCCGGCTCTACATCTTGTGTGGTAACATATATTTCTTTTGAAGCTAGAAGATAATAAATAAAAGAAGTTAAAAGAAATTTGATCAATAATATGTGTCCTGTACATAACTTTACCTTTTTCAACTTCGGGCTCTACATCCTGATAATCTGGAGCTTCATTTATTTTTTCCAAATATGATGCTGGTACCCAACCATGATCATCTTCAACGGTTACAAACCACCATCCTAGGATTAAAAATTCTATCATAAATGACCACATAGAATACATTTTGTATTAACTGCAGATAATTCTTGCCATTTTTTCGTTTTTCAATAACATCGACTGTAATTCCCTTGACAAGACTAAGTTCATTTTTTTCAACTTTCTTATAACTAGCTACTGCTCTGTAACATTCTATGTTGATGGGCTCGGGATCAACTTCAGTGTCCGGATCTTATATCCAATAAATCGAGGTTAATATGATGTTTGATTCCTCTATGCCAAAATGATAGTATACAATAAGAATAATACCTCCAGCTTTCAATTTATCACCCTTTTTTTTGCCTTTGGTATCCTTAGAGCTAATGGTAATGCAATACAATAAGGTTAGCTTGGATATTATACTAATATTAAGTAATCTCCATGTTGTCTAAGATAATTTTTTGAACGTTGGATTAACCAATTACTAGTATTTTATCAGTTAATTTCGAACACACTCCTATTCCTAAAGAATAATACTTTTAAAATTGTCCGATACTTTATATTTGCTGTTAAATAATAAAAATTAACGCTGCTTACGCTCCAGTAGGGTTGAGATCTGAGTCATTAACCTCAAAAAATTTTAATACGCGATCATATAAGGAAATTTTATCAGGTAATTTAATTAGTGCCTGCATATAAAGTTATAGTGGATAAAGAAATAAAATGAGCTTAATAATACATCTTGAGATTAATGTCGGGAAATGTTTTAGTAGCTTAACATTACTTTTGTTACCTTACAATACTGTCGAAGTGGATAAATTCGACCAGTAGCAGTTTCGTAGGTATGACTGCGAACGAACAGCTTTTTGCCTAGTTATGTAATTACAAGGACGAGTATTAATCTATTAGAGTTTATGAAATTTGATACTATAGTATTTAATCGTTAGAGTTAATCTGATAATGATCGCGCGATTCATTAATTTTTAGGTATCAAACATTATAAGAATATGTGTTAGTCTAAAATTATGCTAAATACTGTACCTGGCAAATATGGAATAGTTCTCTGAGATGGATTTTTACTCCCAGCTTCCGTGGGAAAATGATCAAGTAAATGGACCTACAAATACGTAAGCAATTACAATTTTGCAGAATTGTCTTAAGTTTAAGGTTAAGTTATCTTTGCTGCGTAAAAATGAATAGTTTTGCAGATACTTTTTGTAGAGCTAGAACAGTATACAGTATGATCGAGTGTAGCCCAAAGTTTGTGCATAGAATATATTGGCGCAGAAATAAACACTACTGTAAAGTTCACGTATGAGAATATCAAATATCTTTTAAGACGCATGTTATGTTCAAATTATTAATAATGCGTTGCCTAAAAGTATTGGAGAAAAACAATGAATTTTATGAATTAAAACTAACCTGTAAATCAAAAAATTGTGAATAGCGTCGGTAGATTATGTGTTTCGTATCATCCGACCAAAATACTTCCATCACGTACACCTAAAATAGTTTCAGATTGGATGATACACTTGTAAGTTGTAAAACTATCCATTCTATTAGGTGTTAAGTCGATTAAAATCTAATGATGTGGACGAGGCAGGTAACTGATTCACATGTTGTAATCAAGTTATTCTTTGTATCGTGATAGTAATTGCAATTAACGCTATAACAGTTAAATCTTTTATAACTATTGACGCGAAATGAGACGATTGAGATCAGCCTTATCGGGTAAGCAACTAGTTTGAAATGAGAGTTCGTTGTTGATATTTGAAATTTTAATGAGTCTATTTAGCCATGCAAGCTTGGCTACATCAGTAGTGCATTATGTCTTTCAGCATTATTTGTAGTCGTTCTTGATTGGATTCTTTTATATCAGGTATTAAGTAGCTTAATCACTCAACAAGCCTACTGCATATTCGAAATTCTACGCATTTTGTAACCTTAAAAGTAAGAATTTACAGCAATCGTCCAATACGAATAATCCAGTTGTTCAAACAACTATATCATGAAGTTTACTAAAAATAAGAAAAGCAAGAGAACATAGAAAGGGTGCAGGCAATTTTTCTAATCTAATACGTGGAAATAAGTACGATAAATGCTGCTCTATTTTGGGTAAGACTTCCTAAAAATCTGGTCGAAATTTAGAAGTGGAAGTAGAAACTTGGTTATCGTATTTGAGAATGATCGTGGGCCAGAAAGGAGGGAGTTGACAAACGAATTCGTCTACTGTGCAAAGCACCAACAAGACAAGTGTAATCGACCAATTTTAACTTACATAATGTTTGGATGGATGATGACGTTTTTCAACGTCCAATACTTCAATTTGAACTAGCCGTCTGACCATGGTTGATACCGTAGATATACCGATATAATAAGAATAGAAACTAGTCTATGAATTAAAGTTGATGTTAACTTATCTTCAGGATTACAGTCGATAATTCTATAATTCGATTGAAGAGATAATGGCCACATCGGCTGCGGCGTCTCTCAAAAAGTAACACCCATTCAATTCAATAGCTACATAGCATCGTAAACTGCATGTGAAAATAGTAATCCACCTATGGATGCTTGGTATAATAAACTGAAAGCTCAATTTTTACGGAAGTAAGGCAAAAAAACAAACTAATGATGATGAAAATGACGTTCAATGAACTCGGTGATATTACTGTCCTTAACTCCTTGTCCGTCAATCGTACGGCCGTATACGCTATCGAGTCGTATTATGTTAATATTAGGGCGTTCGCTACGCAAACTGGCCATACAGGACACTATCACAGTATAAGGATTCATAACGCTGTAAGAGCGGCAGTCCTACTTGATCAAGTTTTAGTAAAAGTCAACCGGAAACCCGACTTGAACCCGGTTGGAAGGCGGGCAGGATTCAGCAATTCCTATGGCGATACGGTGTTTGCATAGCGATTGCTCACATTTTGGGTTAGAAAATCAACAATATGATCGGGTTCAGGTTGTGTTTTCCTCTATTGAAGGACTCTAGTCCTACTTGTGTAGTAAAAATCAACACTGCAAGATTTAAAAGGTGCTGATGGTAACCATGGTTGACATTCCCCTTACGGATAGTAAAAGTGCAAGACTTGAAACGTGTTTATTGTAGCATTAACGTAATCATCAAGAATGGACGGTGTAGAATTGCAAGACTTGAAGCCTGCTTTACTTAGAGATTAACCATAGATTACTAGAAGAAGGCATGCTAGACTATTACTAGGAGGAGGTCTTTCTCTAGTAATCCATGCATTAACGTATTATGTATTAAAAATCAATACCGTAAGCGTATAGAATATAATTACAAGACTTGAAGTCTGCTTTACTTAGACATTAACCATAGATTTCTAAAAGAAGACATGCTAGACTACTACTAGGAGAAGGTCTTTCTCTAGTAATCCATGCATTAATGTATTATGTAGTAAAAATCAATACAGTACGCGTATAGAATATAACTGCAAGACTTGAAACGTGCTTACTGTAGCCTTCTTGACGTTAAGCTACAGTGTTCAATTATAACTCGCGAGCCTCTGACCGAGCCAATTTTCTCCTAATTACTGTACACATTGAAGCTAAGTTGATGCTTATTCTACACTATAGCCCTTGAAAATACCAACTCTTTAGTAATATTGCACTAAGCCCCCTCGACTGTCAAATTTTTATACGTGACCATCTACCACATTTTACTACGAATTGGGGCTACATTACTCAATCTAGTTTTATCATCCTTTAACGCTAATTTACTGTATCCTAACATTCTAGTATATATACCAAATTTCGACAGATGATGCTTGTTATCCTTGTAGTTGTTATTTAGAATGACCGATATTATCATTTTATGGATGTATTGCACTAGTAATTTGCTACGACTGAAATAACAGAAGACTAAAGTATAACGTAAACTTACCTGACCTATATATGTGATAGGTTGCCTATTATTGCGAAGAAAGGATCAACATCACCATCAGTGGCTAAATTGTGCTCAAATTAATAGCTCTCATAACAAAACATACCAGCAGGAACTCCTAAATGGAAATAACATCTTATAATTAGTACCAGGCCCTCTGAATATTGTAGTGTCACTACTTCATTGCCACACTCGTCAATATGACTATTTTGCTGGATAACTGGCACGACTTTATCCACACACAGTACTGCTTTTGAGCTCAGCAAAACTTCCTCTCTGATAGCATTTACTAGAAAAGAAAGTAGATCCTTGTTTATATGTATTATACGCGTAGTATTGCCTTAGAGTCCCGTGTTCCCCTCTGATGACTATTTTGCTCGACAAAGGAGTAGCCGTTCTCTGCAATGCTTATTTATTTAATGCTTATTTAGGAGTCTATATTAAGATAATCTAGCTATAAATTTTCTTTTAATTTATTGTTTTGTATAGATTATGCTCCCCCGCTTATTTGAACGAATGATTCGCCAGTAATTATATATATAATAACTAGTATACTTAAGCAATATTTTAACGCGTAAGTCAGTTTCTATTCTATATACGGGCATAAATACGTATTGTAAAGGATTATTTATTATAGTATTTAGCAAACCATAGAGTCGCGAGTTATTCAATAACTTGGAATTTATAATCGGATAGCGATCAATTTTGCCATCGTCTGTAAATGATCTTAGTAAACTCGTTTATGAGAATCAAATGATAATCATACTTAAGGCTCTAAGCCGCTTTCAGTACTGTACAACTGCATCTATTAACTAATATCGAAATTAATGAGCCAGTGTTACCATTTACAATGTGTACAATCACTTACTGTAGTTGTGACGTTAGCAAACCTATATTAGGTAAAGCTTGCAAACTGATACCAATTCGAATTATTTGCGTACATTGTTTAAAGAGCTATAGAAGACAGAAAATGAATAACTACGCTGAAAATATCGTTGTGTAAATCCAAGCATGCAGACAAACACATTCCGAAACGATCACCTAAGCAGTAATGTTGTAACGTACTATATTTCATTGATGCATACAGAAATACATTCATATATATCGTTTTACAAAGTAGAAAGAGCAATAGGACAATAATGAAAAGAAATTTTATCAATCAAATAATCATTTCATCTCCATTTTCGATTATAATTAATCAATCTTAGACTGTGCAATCAGAAAGATTATCTTAAAGTTAATATTAACGTGTAAGTTAGGGGAAATGATAGCATGGATTTAACTGCGAACGCAATTATCGCCAATAACAATAATGTACTGCAAGATACGTATTTATATAGTGATAATAAAACGTTGCGAACAACACTGATTGCAATGACATTACTGCTGTTGCAGCAGCTATTAAATCGCATCTAATTTAAAAAAATGGAGCATTACGTCAACGGTATCTGATCAAGATAAGTCAAGATTCAAAATCAACACGTACAGCATAATAATCATGTCATTAATCGAGGGTAAATATGAACAATGATAATTAATTGTGAGTCATTTGTAGTATTCCTATATTTTGATAGATATACTGTAGATTTGAAGAATATATCAACGATAAGATTGTAAAATTGCTAACAAGTACCATGAAATATCGCCAAATCAGTATCATAATACTGACTTGCAAAGTGAATTATAATAAGGATGATCAAAATGTTACTCTAATTAGGCTATGAAAGGCATTATTCAATAAAGACAACCATAATCAATATTGTAAAATTTTCACAGAAAACATCAAATAACTGAAATTATTTTGATTAGTGATTTTAAAAAAAAAAAATGACAATACGTATAGTGACAAGTGAAAAAGGTTCACGCGAATTTTTTGCGCTTTATACGTTATCTGACTGGCATAACATTTAATAAAGACTTAATTGGCTAAATAAAATTTCATAATTAAACAGACAATAATCATAATTAAAGTCATATATATATCTACGCTAGTTTTGGAACAATACATTAGATAAACAATTTTAATAAAAGCGATACAATACAATCATATATGAGGATGCACAGTTATACATCAGCAATGCATTCTATAACCATATTCTAGTGGAACGAATTTGTGCAGTAAGATGTCAATCTAATCTCTTCACTGCATGAGTTAATTATATCTTGTATGTAATTTGCTCAATAATAGCAAACTAACAAAAAAAAATTGGATTTCAGCTGTACGATAACTTATATAAGCTATGACAACAATAATCATACCCATATTGGCTACGATAAACTAATAAGAAAATCAAAACATCCTGCTTTAGATGATTATAGCTACAAGTGCATTCTACATTAGTATAATTTAGGACTTACTAAAATCATACGTTTGAGAAAAAGAAAAAATTTTTAATTTTATCAATATTATTTCAATAATGCCTAAAGTGATAATACCATCAAATAAAACCTGATTATAAAATTCTTTATAGAAAATAATCAAACTCGGTATGCCATTTCAACCGATTGGAATTGGAATTACAAGTACAATCACGTTCTTATGACTGTACTAAAATAGTTTATCTATCGTCTTGATACACTATTAATAATAGGATAACATAAGAAATAAGGATACTTCTTATAAATAATGTTTGCTGCATTGTAGACAAAAATGAATGGAAGAATTAATAACTAAATAATGTGACTGAACAAAATTGTTAAGCAAGCTTTTTTCCTCCGAATACGCTATTTTCATAAAGAATACAGTTCGTATTAATAATAATAATTATCGGAGTACAATTTGATATTATAAATCAGTTTAAAGTCACAGGTACATCTTGTATCAATACGTAAATATGCGACGAAGTAAAATGTACCTGTTCTACTTAACTGTAAGTAATGATAATTACGTAATACTTTTTTAAATAATTCATTTTCGATTATTTCAACGATGGTAATTACAATATAGAGCAAAAGGTAAATCATGACTTGTAATTGTAATCATCTTGGATATGTATGTAAAATGGATAAGTGATTAATCACAATTTAAAAATAAAGTTAGAATTGCATTTGTTAATCTTATAGCTAAAGTTCCATTTGTCTTTGTTATAACATATAATGCTATATAGTATATGATAACGATTGGCACATTTACAAAGCAGAATAATTACAGTGAGTAAGTTATAAGATAATAATAACTGCTCTATTCGTTGTACAATGTGCCCATATCATTATGGTTTATATTAATTTTAGCTACTATAAACTGAGTGGTAAATAACATCCATTGTTAAAAAAATTGAGTAACGTTAGCTATATACGCAACTAAAGTAATCTACAGAAAGAATATCGCTTATTAAACTACCTGCGATACTTGCTTAACGGTAACTTTTGATGAAATAGTTTTGGCCACATGACTTAATGAATGCCATATTTTTGTTGCCTACTACGATTACCTCCAATTTTTTTGATATCGCTGTTATTACCTGAGAAAAGTGGGCTTTGTTGCTGCTCATGTTGGCCATTGGAGACGCCATTAGAATAGCCGTAGTTTGTAGCAACATTACTAGTTGTAACAGCTGTAGTAGTATTTGTTCCGTTGCCCAAAGAAGTTTCCTTATTCGATGGGCAATATTTAATAGTGTGAGAATTTTCGCCCGTAGCACCGCAAATTGGACAAGTATAAGCCTTTAGGATTGGACATGTAATCTTGCCGTCAGCATCTTTTAACTGATGGCTTGTATAAACATCTTCATGCTCGCCATTGTTACGACAGAAGACGCACACTTGTCTTGGATTGACACGTTGCTTAACATTTCGTCTTTGTATAGCAGTAGGAGTATTGGCATTGGAAGCACCCACCTCTTTCCTGATCAGGCCACTATTTGCAGGACTAGCACTCTTGCTAATCATGTTACCATTATGTGAAGCTTGAAATAGCATGCTATTTCCATTGTTTCCCGTGCTCATTTTCGGCAACGATCTAGATTCAGCAAAGGAGAAGTGTTGTGGTTCATTCTCGTTATTAAAAGTTGGAGTTCCATTGTTACTTGATGCCAAAGACGACATTTCCGATTCCAAACTATCAAAGCGAGATCGATGCGGATCACTGCGATTTAATCCGTTTAAGTTATTAAACAGATCACCAGTAAAGTAACTGTTATTGCCACCGTGATTGTTGTTTGAGTTGGCTGAAAATGAAGTATCCGATGGCGCCCACAGACTGTTCAATTTGCTATCTAAATTGGATAAAGCCGCCTGCTGCTGAATAAGGCCATTAACAGAATTGATGTTGTGCGCTTTCTTTTTCACTATCAAATTAATTAAGCCAAAGTAATCATGAAATAGCTTAAATTCACGATAACGGTTCGCAGTAGCATCATAAAGTGCTTTGTCCTTGCTGTTGCCTAGATGGTTACCAGTGCTATTGTTAGTTGTCCCATCGTTCGATTTTGTACCTTCGATCTTAAATAAAGATGAGGGATCGTTCATCGAAGATGACAGTGATGACGAAGAAGACGATGATCCAGCCTGATTGCTTTGTCTAGCATTATTAATTAGATTATCTATCTCGACGCTATGCAGGGTTCCTGGCAAATCATCTTCATTCATTTTTATGTCATGACCGCTGTCATCAGGAAGTGTTGAGTCTTTGTTGAAGGTATTGATTGGCAATGTTTTAAGCATGAGTAGGCTTTTCTCTCTTTTACGATGAAATTACTAGCCTAAATGTAGTAATCATCTATGTTAGAAAATACTTATTATCTTTTACGATTACATAAACTAGCAATAAATACACAGAATCACTACAATTAGTGAAATAAATTGGTAAACTTGTACATTGTACGAGTATGAAATTGTATATGACAGATAACTGTTTATAGTTTATTTATCCAATTTAGAGCAACAGCACTCATTGGAATTGAAGTATAAAAGGTGCTACACAGTGTCGCCTATGTAGGACCTTTGCAGTTGAAATTTAGGTGGTCTACAAAGAGCAATCCGCCCATTCGGAAGGACTGAACGAACTACACTTCATTCGTTGGGCGTCTCTTTGTTGTTATAGTTTAAATGAAAAGTTTAAAATTTCAATACGTTCGTATTTGCGTAACCTTTACATTACCCCAATATTAACAGTCAAAAAGACTTGGAAGTCCATCGCTTTATGGTTTGTTTAACATGGAATATCTCCAGTCAAAAGTAGCAGGTGAAAGTGAGTACAAGTAATTATAGTAAAGAACTATGCATCCTATGATTGTGTGTACAATGGAGATAAGTACATATCTTCAGTAACTACAATTAATAATGTCATTTGTTAGTGCTATTAGAGTATGAACTATTAGAATGTTGAATTACCAAAAAACTATTGTATCAGGTTATACTATAAAAGTTTGTTTTACAGCGGTAGGATAAAGTCCGTTAGAGATGACGAAAATAGGTACTATTCTATAGTAGAAAAACGTCAGTTGCGTACGAAGTGTGGGTTGGTTGTTATTATTACGTTAATATAATAAGTAAGTTTGGCTACTAACAGCAGCCATAAGCCATAACGTGGCAACGCCCTCTAAAGGATGAGTAAATTCTTACGAAATCGCGTATTTTATTATTATTTAATTAAAAGAAAAAAATGCTGTGGTGTCTATTAGACATGATACATAGTACTGTACTGTACACTGAGCCGACTGTAGTCCCTTGACAGTTCATCAAACGTACAGTACTTATAAGGTACTGTAGGATTCAATTCAAGAAGTGAATTCAACTAATGCTGTAAACAGTGAATTTTTACACAGATTGCTTATTGGAATTATTATGGCAACAGTGAATTTTGATACAGATTGCTTATTGGAATTATTATGGCAACAGTGAATTTTTATACAGATTGCTTATTCGAATTATTATGGTAACAGTGAATTTTTATACAGATTGCTTATTGGAATTATTATGGTAACAGTGAATTTTTATACAGATTGCTTATTGGAATTATTATGGTAACAGTGAACTTTTATACAGATTGCTCATGCGAATTATTATGGTAACAGTAAATTCTATACAGATTGCTTATTGGAATTATTATGGTAACAGTAAATTTTTATACAGATTGCTCATTGGAATTATTATGGTTACAACTGTAGGCAAGAAAACAGAGTTGGATGACTTTTCTTCCCCAAATCACCAATAACATCCTACTCATACTGTTCGACTCTGCTGTACTGTACGGTATTGTCGGTATCACGACGCCATGCGATACTGTACTATAGAAAGTGTACTGTTTTAGCGTAGAGACAACAAAACCGAGTTTACTATACTGTCCTGTACGGTACTAGGTCGACGTGGAAAAAGAAACAGCTTCCAGTCCTGTGCTCGCATATTGTACTGTAGGGTAGAGTAAAGTACTGTGGGTTTTTAGTTGTTTTTTGGGGGGGGTACCGAGGTAATCCAAAACAACAATAATAGACTACAGTGTACAGTACGTATGCATACGGTAGAGATAGAGTACCGTAGAAAACGCCTGGATCTCCGTAGTAGTGAATACTGAGCGAGCACAGTCCACCCTACAATGTACTGTAGGCAACACTGTCAAAGGGGGTATTGTACTGTAGCGTACAGAAAGATGGCTGAAGCGCAATAAAACCGAAAAAGATGAATGTCATGATTTTCCAATATTTATCGACTGATATTTTATCCATTTTCAAGCACAAAAATAAACGGCTAAACATAAGTACGATATTCAGGCACTATACTTGAATTGTGTAGCATCGTACAGTATGTTTGTAGGTTATCCATTGTCAAATGAATTTTAAATGTTATTCTAAAACCATCATGTTATGTTGTCACACTAAGGGAGCATGTTCTTTTATACCATACCATATTCACTGTAATATGTAAACTCACCACTGAAATAGAATACAATTCTTGCATACTTTTTCAAATAGACAAGTAGCAGTATCCTAAACTACAGCAGTACAATATCGTTCAATCATTGACTTGAACAACAACTAGTAAAATGACACACACTATACCGTGCTAGTTACTCTACACGCTGTACAGTGTACAGTCAAGTACGTGTACACTGCGGCGTAATCGATTTGTGATTCATTAGACGCAAAAGAAAAAAAAAAAGTGCCAGCATAGACTGACAAACAGTACGGCCATAAAGAAGTGAACTTTTAAAAGAATACATGTATGAAGAAAAATGTACAGCACTACTGTCATAAGTAACATTATTTTTTCCAACCCAACAAATGTTCACACAACCAGTGCAAACTTCCAACTGTGGTGTAAACTGCAAGTTATCGAGAATAAACATGGAAACGACGCAAGATTAGTCATGATCAGTCTAGGCAAATTTAGCGATCAAAAGTCGGGACGAATAAATTTGCTGTTCAACAATCATCCCATCAAGAAAGAGAAAAAGTGAAGAAGTCGATTATTACAATAAAATTAATCTTGTGTAAAATTATAATTTTTTGGCATCTCGCATTAATTGAACGTGTCAGTGCCTAATGTCTACTGTAATGTGTTATAGGATAACAGTGTCATTGGACAGCGTCGAAAGACGACGAACGTCCAGTACTAGCATCGAATGTTGAATGGGGGAACCTTGTGGCCAAGGTAAACTACACTTGCTGGGAAAAATAACAACGCCACATTCCAATGTTATTTTAATCATTGCTTCTTTAACGAAACCATTAAAGTTTCTTTTTATTACATTACTTTACCTTATCGGACTTTCAGCGGCTCGAATTCAGTTCTTGATGCCTTTGCCTTTGAAACGTGAAATTTGCTCGCCAGTACGCTTATTGATATTGGTAGCAACTGCGATTATTCGTTACCGTTGTCTTTGTATGTAAAGCGATAATTGATCAACGCGGTGTTTTTTAAGGGAAAACGTCAGCCAAAATAAATAGTGGATTGGTTGAATTGGTACAGAAGACTGTGCACTGTGCACTGTGCTCAACATGCCACAGTATGCCGTGGCCACGATTTGGCTACAGTACTAAGGATTGTGTTTCCGCAACTTGCTGTCACAGTCCAGTACAGTACGGATCGGTCCAGTACGGCACGGAACGGTCCAGTCCGGCACGGAACGGTCCAGTATCGCACAGCGAAATGCAATGTATTGTACTGTACTGTACAGTGTACAGTACAAAATTCTACTCGACTGAGATGCTGTAAAAATGTCAAACTGTACAGTACAGTACAGTACAACCCCAGCCCTAACCCTAACCCTGTACAGTGCACAGTACGGTACTGTATGATTAATACACACTGTACTGTACTGTACTGTACTGTACTGTATTGTACAGTGTACTGTACACTATACAGCACAGAAGCTTGATGTGTTCGTCTACCCGTTGGCACTTCACGAGCGACTCTAGAGTAACATAATCAGCACCGAGAGAGAGAGAATACCTTTTCCACTAGCCACAATTTATCATTCGAAAGCGATCATGCTAACAGGAGATTATGTAAATAAACGTATACCCTAATTATGTATAATTAATGACTATTGATTTTAGATCAGTTCTTTGGACTGGATAATATCAATACAAGCGTAACCTTTCTTCAACGATAGAATTGCCATCCGGGATGGTATGCAAGAGAATAGCAACGTCGACCGTGTCTTGCATGACTGGATGACGCTAGCCCAAGCGTCACGCTCAATTCATTCATTGCAAATGGCGGCCCAAAATAAACTGATTGAATCATTTCCTTAAATTTCATTTACACTTTCTAGCCACTATCATAGACAATATGCAGATTGCATTTTGAAGCCATTTCTTGGCGGTAGTAATTTGCATGAAAGATAAAAAAAAAGACACCTTGTAACAAATAATACAATGTACCGTGTGATTTTCTCTAAGCTATTGATTCTGTTGTGTATTGTCCAGTTGGAGAACAGTTCAGTTCTGAGATTAAATATAAAGACCGTCGCTCCAATATTGAATTGCTATTGATTACAGAGTGTGGAAAAAAAAAATGGGGGACTTTAACAATTTTATTAAGACTCTAACATGTCATAAAAGGGACCCATATTGATTAAGGAGTAAAACGTATTAACCAAACTAAAGCCATTCTTGAAATGGCTGGAATGCACGCAGTGATATAATCATGCAATTGCAGCAATGGAAATTCTTACAAATTTACTCCATCTACTGTATTTCTTGATTTTGGGTTATGGTCGATTTGTCGACAGTACCCATCAATACAACCAATAAATCCAAGAGACAAAGACAAAATCATTTTTTTTCCATTGCACTTTATTGAAATGGGACTCCTGTTGAAACAGTTTACGTCTTGAATGGACGAGTGAAAAAAAAAAAAATATGGAAATGGAACTGGCAGAATAATTCAATAACTGAAATGGTTTCAATCTTTATGCCCATACAATAGACTAAACTTGGCAAAATTAATTATACATGACGGTAGCTCTATATCATCCTATTTTAGCTAGCTCAATCAAGTATTCAAGGAGAAAAGACGTATGAGACCTGTCAGCAGTGATTTGAATTCTTGATGTAGATAACTTTTATTCATTGCATAATAATAACAATAATGCTATCACATGATAATCATTCTAATTTAATTGATGACTTGAATGATTGAGTTAAGAGGATACTGTAGTTAAAGTAAAATTCTTTATTTGGCAATAGCATCCATGAAGACTGAAATGGGTAGTTAGCATGGATAATGAGGTCTAAAAATGGAAAAAAAAAACTCCTTGATAAATGATAATAATAAAGCGCGAGAATTCATTGAACTTCTTCATCGTCAGCCCACTTCATACAAATGCCTACCCTAGTCAATGTCTTTGAAATGAATTATTTACTTTTTACTAGTGATGGATCCAAATCGGTAGTTAACCTTCAACTTTTTCCACCCTTTGATATTAAAATAGAGGGATATTCCATTCATAATTATGACGATACAATCGTTCATTGATATGCATGCAACGCATCCATTCTTAAGACCATCATAATAGTTATTTATAGCGGAGGGATAGCAATGTCAATTTCAATCTGATAATCTCTCCAACGCTATACGATCAAACTATTTTTATCCTTGGACTACCTTCTGTTGAACAATAGTCCAATCGCGGCATCATTATCAATTCAATGTCAATATTCTTCAAAAAATGTTGGCCGCTAATGATGGCCAGCCTTGTCAATCCTCTTATGTTCACGTGGCTAATTTGATTGATTATGTGTAGCCGACGTAAACCTGACAATACAATAGTAACTCCATTAATGTCAATAATTATTTAGAATGAAATTAAAGTGTTAAAATTAGCTATACGATTTACAACTGAAATATTCCTTGCTTGTTGACAGTTTTTTTTACGATCGATGAATAATGATTAGCTAATGGCAGGTTAAAAGACGTCAGTAATGATAATCAATCAACCACCTGACAAAGTACAAATACTTCCTTATCCAACATCGAAAATGATCGCCAAGCTGTCATCTCTGTTTCTATAATTAGGACAACTTTCTTATTTTACTATCTGATTCAGCGTCTTGTTATCGAGTGATCATTCAATGCTATTACAACTAGGAATCCATTGATTAGTTTATTAGTTCAATTCTATTTTAATGCAACTAGATACAATACGGTTGATTACATGTTATTTTTGGCTATTTTCTGACTTCAATGTTACACTACGTCTACTGCTAAAGCAACTTATGTAAAAGAAATTTAAATAGTTCAATGCTATCCATAACTTCATTGAAAATAATGTTCTATTAGGTCGATTTTGACAACCGTTTTGTATTCTTCGCTACCAAACACTTTACTAACAGTTAGGATTCAATTATATATACATACAAAAAGCATAGCAATACTAAACTAATAATACAGTAAAAAGCGACGTAGCTATGGCCAGTGATGCATAACAAAATCAATGCTTGTTATAAATAGCTTGGATAATTTTATACCGAATGCAAATGTGTCTGATATTTAACCGTATCAATAAATGAGTTTTTGCCTTAGTTAAGTAAAGAAGGAAAAACTGCTTTTACAAATAAGCTTCAATTCAATCCCTTCCAATCCTATTCTGTTTTTGCTCGATCTAGTGCTACTGAATGCAGAATTGGATAATGCATGTAGACACATCCAATCATGATGAAAGAAGGAAAGAAATACAATTTATTAATTGGTTTATTTCACAGTATTCATTATAATTCAATCTTGTGGGATCAGTCTAGAATTGAAAGAATATACGCATACAGATCTAGCATTGAAAAATAACAAGTCAAAACAATCTATTAATAGCTTAATTCAATACATATCCAACCATCAATCTATATCATTAAGCAATTTTTCCATACGGTGGCGGCTCTTGATCGACAGCACAGTTTAAACCATCAAATAAATTAATGATGATCTAATCTACCACCTCTACGTAATTTGGAGATATAATTAAGGTCTATAATTGATCGCATATTATTATGAATGCGCCATTTTCTAATAATCATAACTACATTTAATAAACTCTTTCAACTGTAAAAATAAATAATCTTCACAATTACAGCCACAACAAGAACCATGCCAACATTGCAATGATCAATAACATCATGATCAACATTTTAAATAATTGGCAGGCAAGTTATCTATAGAAAGTATAATCACAATAGTTGGCAATTTTAACAGATGTTGGAAGTGATTTGAGCAGATAATGACATTAAAATTACAGAATTGACTATAATAATGGACCTTAAGATACGGCATATAATTTCATTCTTATACTAGAACTCCTACATAATGGCATGTTGTTATTGTTAACATAAAATAACCTTTTATTATGATGATTATTATTAATCTTCTACACATTAAAGACAATCTTTACGTAATTCTAGATCAGAATCAGTAAATACTATGGCTAGTTTTCAACATTTTAGCAAAACAGGTTTTCATTTAGCAGTTTTAGTTTGATCTACATTTGGTATCAAGAATTATTATTTTATATTTCCTTTGATGGAGCAATTTATATGTTATCGAGTTGTTTCTATCACTAATTTTATACATATCTTAAATTGAAATAGCCACCTAAATACTGATCAATAATTATAATCTGCTCAAATTGGCTGCCAACTAAGATTACCAATTCATTTTCAATAACGCTGGTATGTAAATACCATGTCAATTCAAGCAATAGGCTAATGGATTAAGTATACATCTAAGGATAGTGGCTTCAGTACTGTATTAGAGAATGATGAGCAAACTTTGAAAGTATTTTCATAAGTGGCAAGGATACAAGAGTTGGCATAGTCTAGCAAGAGTGCATTAACTCTACTCTCATAACACAACTTTCAGTAATTGGCTAAAGTAACTTAATCATAATTATTAGGATTTTTAGTATTAGAATAAGGAGCATAGTAAATATGTTAATTACTTTGCCTTTTTATATTAAAAAATTGAGTTTCAGTCTTATTTTATTGCTAATGGCCGAAAAAAATTACGTATCAGATAGGATATTTTGAATAAAGGTTGCGCCTGGTTTAGTCTTTTGTTTAAGTTCTATAATTTGTAAGTCTCTCTTGTCGCCAACGTAGGAATGGCAGCTACATCCTATATTCCATTCTATTTTTCAAATCATTATTTCAATGCCGTTGTCAAAATGACACAGTCAGGATTTAATAATAGCAAATTTCATCGTAAGTCTGCAAAATATTTTTATATACATAGAGTTGAAGAATCTAGGAATCGTCAAATATATTAGACATCGCCTAGTTCCACCGCCCTCTCCATGAAGCCGTAATATCATTGATCATAAATAAATGTTAATTTTAATTTAAAATGACGCTATACATTAACATACTAGAGGATTTATTAAACGGCAATCCTAAAATTAACTAACGATCTGTATGAAAGCGATCATTACGAGTTGGCATGAATGTATTTATATACTGTAGGGCAACGACCGTAATTGAGGCTTCCAATTTTGGGCGTTAGGCACTCTTCACTATTACGCTTTGTTAACAGTAATCTAACTGATATAAATAACTTAAATGGAGCTAAAATAATTTTTCAAATCATCGTCTTCAATGGCATTTTCCCAACTATTAGATTCTCTCCATGATGACTCAGCTGATATCACAGTACAATTTCATCAACTTATTAATATTATTATATCTTATATCAAACTTATAATTAAGAACAACTCGACAATTGAAATGATATAGAATTGTAAATAAAATATAGAAATTTAATCACCATGAAATATAAGATCACAAGAAATTGTTGTCTCATTTATTTTATCGTGATTTCATAGGACAACATTGCCCTTAAGGAAATTATTATTCTTTAATTATTCTCTCTACTACCTGTAAGTTATTCTGTAGCATTGAGTAACCAAAAAGAAAGCATCATTGATTACAAACAGACAAATAACTTTTAATATTATTCAAACGAAAGGCCGCCATGTATTATTCATACCAGCATCTATAGTTATGATTGCCCTATCTTCATTTTTAAATACTTAGTTCTATAAAGTAGGAAAGCATCATCTAGTTTTATCATTATATTGGCTTCTCGTATAACCTCATCAGTAGCTATCAGCTTAGTAAGTAATGAGCAGACACTCTATTGGTACACAGTAAAATTTTTCGTTTAGTTTTTCTTTGATAGAGAATTCGATAAATCGACAAAAGTTGATTATGTCTTAACCGCCATTTTAGAGAAGTGCATGAAAAAATGGATACTTTATTGTGGATTAAAATTCGTATAAGAATGAGGTAGTTATTGTAAAGTGGCATGTACGCAGTTGTAAATACGGGAGATATACCAGGGACTACTCAACCAAAACTTTCTCCCACTAATGACAAGTCTATAGATGTTCCAACACTGCAGCTATTATAGCTAATAAAGTTTGAGCAGAAATCAACAGTATCTATAGCTTTGAAGACGGAATGCATGCACATACAGAGTAAGATTTAGAATCCAATACGACCCATGCTATTACGTCTACATAAGAGCAAATGATTGTAAGAAATCGTCAACTCTGTAAGTATTGTAAATGACTAAACATGACAAGCTATATTTGTATCTAGTGTGGCAGATTGTAGATACGACAGGATTTATGTTTAGGAATAAACTAGAATGCCTATATTTAATGATATGCCAGGATCACAATCCAACCTCCATATATACACTACTGCACACTATCGATTAGGATAAAATCATGATCAACTTTGAAAATAATAATTAAATACGTGAATGCTAAGATAATCTGCAGATCCTTAATAGCATTGAATTCACATAGTATTGTCGTGCTAATAAAATATCAACTCAAAAAGTAATATTTAGCTGATCTGATGTTGATAAGTTGACGTTTATTACTTAAATGATGATTAATAATTTAATTTTTAATGGTGTACTACTTATATAAGCTTATCAAGGAATAAATTTGAAATTTAGCAAATAACAATATTCAATTTAGTACTCTAAATATAAAATTGCTTTTATCATCATTTTTATACAGCGTAAGATCGAAATTTATTACAATAATACTACCACCTACTCTTTCACCCTTGGGTTTAAATTGCTTAGCATTAACTGATGAGAAAGATAAAAAATGAATAGTAGACCAGTAACATACTTACAATATTTTAGAATATAGACGAAATGAATTAAAAAATCGATTTGTCTACATTTTGTTAGCGTGGTAATTTCATTCATTATGCAATCAGCAAGAAAATAGGATATTATGAAGCTACTTTTGCCGCAGTAGAGGTTAAACTGAAACCACCACCGGCGAATTTAGCATCAGATCGATGATGTGGTTGAAATTCTGGTAAGCCAGCTTGTGCAATAATGCGATCCTTTTCCCTATAACAAATAAAATTATAAAAACGAAAAAAATTTTTAAACTTAATTCTATGACTAATCTAGTGTTTAAGATATAGATTGTAAAAAGCTTTCAATATCCATATAGTAAGATAATAAATGATCCGATATGTAAAATTTACATGATAAGGTATATCTCAATTAAAATGATGGTTTATCGTATCATCTGCTATATAGCAGTAAACAAAATCTTATTTCAACATTCTGCATAATCAGGACGTCTAGCATCTAATAATCGGCTCACTTTTGCTGTTGCTCTTTCCGTTTTTGTATGAAATATTTCTTTTTAACATCTTGCAATTCTCTGGCTAATCTTTCGGCCTCGTATTTATATTCGCTAACTTGCGATTCGTACATATTCAATTCCGATGATAATGACTAATAATATACATCGATAATAAATCAATTAGATCAACGGGTTAAAGATTTACTTCAAGAATTGTTAGTTTACTCTTGGATTGAAAATTATAATTAATCTATTTTCAAATGCTATGGATAGAACATCTTAGTTTATGGATTTATTCATACTATAACTACCACAAAAGTACTTAGTCTTACCTTAAGTTGTTTGGTTTTCTCTTTAAGTGATTGCTGGTAGATTGACAGTTGCTCAGCAACTTCTGGACCTGGTTGCCTTGCTAAGACTTGCTTAAGTTCTACATAAAGCTTTTCTTTCTCTTGAATCAGTAATTCTTTTTCAACCACCTACCATGATCACGATCAAAAAATAAGGCAAGAAATTTAAAACTAACGTTAATGATATTTATTTCTATCAGATTTGGGCATATCGATCTTTTTTATGTTATTAAGAACTTTAGATTTCAAGTCATAATTTACTCAACATATGCAAAGCTGTAATAATTCAATTTCTGATTACATTATTCAATCCTACGTGATACAGATTGATTGGCTATTTGAAAGACTTCTATTTTACATTAGTTCACACAATTTTAACTTGGTGTCTAATTATTCCAACAATATCGCTGCGGAAAAAGTCAAATGATAGCTATCGTACTAAATACGGTATATGTGTAATTAAATCTTTTGGTAAGGTAATATATTCTAGCCGTCTTAATGCTTAGGATTTGTATCTACTGAAAAAGATATTGCATAATTCTGCAATGGCATACATAGCATAAAATGTAAGACCTGTTCTAGCACTATTTGTCTCTCGGAGATGGTGATTACATTACGTAGGCTATGAAGAATTTGTACAAATCTTACCTCTTCCGTTTTCTTAATTAGGCGTTTTTGTAAAGTTTGAACTTTTTGGATTAATTCGTAAGTGCTAGGATCGCTACCCTATTGATTAATAAAAATCAACAGCCGTTGAATGGGTTAATAGAGTTTTATTAGGGCGTGTTATAGAGATATTTTAGTGGTTTAAAGATTCCTATTGCTTTAAAGAGTTAAAATAGTAATTAAATCGCTGTTACCTCCAACTTTCTCCAACGGTGAATATTCATAGGGTTCTCTAATTCTTCTTCTAATGCTTTGCATCGTGTTCTTTCACGCAATAATTCGCGTTGCAAATGATAAATATCGCGCCTAAAAGTGAATTAAGAATATAGAATAAGGCTCTTTGATGAAATAAGCAGAACTGGCTCAATGCAATGCAATCAAGGAAAGTAAAACGTAAAAGCATGTGAAAATGATCACAAAAAAGTGAAGATTGAAGGCATACTTTAATTCATCAACGTTGGCAACACTTTTCTTTAAGATAGTTTTCTCACGGCGGAGTTTTTTAGTCTCCGTTTTGAGTAATCGGATATCATCAACACGTTGGCGATATTGGATTTCACCTAATTAATAGATTAAAATCAATAAATTTAATCTAATTATCTCACGTTCATAATCCACGCCAGATCATTTTTAGTATAATTTTATGTCGAATCTAGACTAATTTTGTCAATTACCTTTACTCAATGTTGATTGCTGAATCTTTATTTTCTCGTATAATAGCGCTAATTCATCATTTCTTCTTACTAACTGGGTTCCAAGTATATCACGCTCAGCAATGACCTAGCAATTAAATATATTATTCAAGGTTAGTCATTCATGCTAATTGGCAAATAAAATCTTCTCTAGCCAATTATAAAAAGATCAAAGTCTGCTTATACTAGTAGAAATAAAGAAAATAATTGAAACCTGTTCGAGTTCCTTCTTTTGCCGTGAGCGTTCTGCATCGGCCTCAGCTAACAGTTTTAGTAATTTTCTTTGCTCATTCTGCTGCTTAGAAATGTAAGTTTTGGATTCAAGAGCTTGTTGCTTCATGCGATTTAATTCAGCTTTAAGTGCTTCTTTTTCCTTTTCAACACGTTGATAATCTAAATGTTCCTTGACTAAAGCTGCTTCTTTATTGGTAATTTCATCTTTCAATTGATCAATTTGGTGGTTCATAATTTTCAGTTTACGTCGCATTTCGGCAATTTCATCCTAATAAAGATAATTATATCATTAAGAAAGTATTGCGTAGTTAATTCCACACAGCAAAAATAGAATTATCTTATTTCTGCTATTGATTCAATAGTCATTTCATTTTACTAAATTAAGGTCAGAATAGGAATGGAATATACCTGAGATTCTATCAAATTCTTACTATACAGGTTGCGATCACTTCGAACAGCTTCGTAAAGATTTTGCTGTTGTTTCAATTTGGTTTCAGCTTCTGCAATTTTCTTCTTATAATCAAATATTTGCATTTCTTTCACCTATACAATTTAATGCAATAAAGGCTTTGCTTACAATAATCGCAATTATAGAGTTCAGTTGTTAAATGAAAATGATAATCCTTTTCTTCACAACTTGGTAAAATTTGTCTCTAATTTCTACTATAAATCATATCGTGATTGCTTACCTTGATATCTTCCATCAATTGTAAAACTTTTTGTGTTAAATCGGAAGCTTCATTGATATAACGATCGCGCTCTTTTTCCAGCTCCTGAATGATCTTTCTCTGTTTCTGAGCTTCAGTTTTATAATTCTACAAATGAAAATTCAAAAGGTTTTATATAGTTTAAATTTTCTACTGGCCTTTTTGTTGTTGTTAAAAAATGGCTGGATAATTTAGTAGCTGTAAACGTATACTATAGTTAACTATTACATTGGACAGCTACAATTCGATATTTACCCTAATCTCTTGGTTCAAGTTGTCCTTTGACTGTTCCAATAACTGAACAGTTCCTTTCTGCTTGTGTGTTGCGGCTTCCGCTTTATTCAATTTCTAAACGGTTATTAATCAATTTACATTAAGAACATGACCATGATTTTCAACGTTGTAAATTATCTTATTAAACCAGGATAATAGGAGTGTAACTGAAATATCGAGTTATATTTTGGCTAGGAACAAGGTGAAGAGTAGAATTTACTACGACGGCTTATTACATTGGAGAAACCTTTTTTGCCTCTCCTTGCTAGACACTATTGCTAGTAAGGAAAGATTTGGAATGATTTAGACTGAAGTTGACTGTGATAAGTACAAGTACTTTAATTAAGAATATTAAGAAATATTCGTTGTATTAGCCTTAATGCTGACTAGGAATTAAACATTGATAATTATAGTGATTCGATATTTAATGTACCGCTTTATTACTAGCACTACAGGATAATACCATAGAGTTAGAGAGCTTCTAAACTGCTCAAAGTAAATCTGAATTACTGCTCAATTCATTAGTTGAAGTATTTAGACTGCAAGATAATTGCAATCATTGAGCTTAATGGTAATAATAAAACCAACCTTATTTAAGATATCCCTTTCACGAATTAAATCTTCAATAGCCTTCCGATCCCCATCTGCTTGTTTCTTACGATTCTCCAGATCTTTTTCCATAGCAGATATTTGCCCCTTAAGCAATTCTTTCTCAGATTCAAATTCAAGCTTTTGATCTTCTACTTGCTTAAGCTTTCGCTGTAGTGCTTCTCTCATTCTTGTCTGGCGCTGGGTATCATATTTATATTGGGATATTTCATCTTCCTTCATTTTTAATTCAGCATGTTTCTGGCTATTTTCACCAGCTAGCTGTTCGGTGTTAATTAGCTGAGCCTCATAATCTTGCCGTAATCTTGTATAACGTTGATTTAAGGTCTCATAATCTTTCATAGTTTGCTCATGAAGGCCTTTCTGTTCACGATGCGATTGTTCAAGATGTTGGATTTCTTCTTTAGAACGTTGCAATTCAGATTGCTTGCTTTTTAAATCGGAGGTTTTACCATCAATATCTTGTCTGGCTGCTTTTAACTCCCGTTCCAACCTTTCCTTTTTACGTTGCTCACGACTTGCTTCATTACTTCGGACTTGTATATCGTCTTTCAACTGCAAGTATTACAGTAGTTGTATAGTAAGTTACAAAAAGAGTAAATTCATCGAAGAATCGCAGAGGTAATAAATACATCAATCTATTTATCATTACTTCTGAAATTCTAATCTCTAAATCGTCGCGGTCTTGCTCGGCTTTCTTCATCTTAGAGTTTGCTTCATTTAAGTTCTCTCTTAACTGCAGCAATGAATAATAGCAAGAATATTATTAAGAATACTTATGAACTAATAAATTATACTAGAACGAAACCATGCATGTTAATTTATTCATAAATTTACGATAGGGTATTAAAACTTATTAAACTCTAATTTAGTTTATAGAAAGATTATCCAAATTAAGTATAAGACACAAACGTTCCATAATATCATCTTATTAGTTTAATAAAAAACGGAATAACCTCCTTATAGGTAACATAATCAGATATTATTATTACGTGCAATGTTATGCTTAGCAACTATTGCTAATCTTTTCGTATTCTGCCCAATATACTGCAAACTTCGAAATATGCATCTTTACAGATTATCTCGATATATAGAAGTATGACGTTATTTGCCTATCTGCTGGCGTACCTTTACTATATCGTTTAATTTTTCATCTCGCTCCACGATTAATTCTTCGTTGACTTTCTTCAGCTCGTTTAAGCTTTCTTCTTGGCCGATGGAAAGACCCGCACCTTGTTCAACTAGTTTTGTTAAATTAGCAATTTCATTCTTAAGTGCTTCAATTGTTTCTCTTGCTCTCGACTCTTTTTCGTGCGCGGTATCTACCATTTTCCATGCTTTTTCAATTTCCTATATCCAATTACGTACATGAGAATCCGACTACCGAAGGAATGATATACAGGAATATTTAACTTATCGTAAGCGAACCTGTTTTAACGATTGAATTGTCGATTGATCTTCTTCTGATAATTTCAAAGCTGTCGTTACTTTTGCAGCGTTAGCTGTAATCTCAGCGTTTAGTTCACGACATTTTTGCATCAAACGCCTTTCATTTTCGTGGGATTTTTTTAGAGCCTTGTGTACTTTTTCATATTCATTGCGAAATTTATCTAGACTCGTATCGCCCATCAACTCACCCAAGACCTTATAACATTGTTAATAAAATTTATCTTAAGCTTATAGTACAATTTTCGTTATAAAATACAAGTATATTGGTAATTTCATATACGGCAGAGTTACTCTTACCTCTTGAAAATCACGCTCTAGTGCTTCGAATGCACTATCTTCTATTGCTAATTTTTCAGTTTTACCATCACTCGATTTCTGTTATATGATCGGAAATCGTCATGACGCATCAGTATACATTACAGTATAAGGCGTTTAGAGATATAAATTTCAATTAAACGCCAATAAAAGGTAATGCAAATAGTATAAGCTTTTGACATACGCATACTTTGAATTTAGAAATACTACGAAAGTTTGTTTAGATAAATATGATATTGTCTAAATTTTGTTTGGAAAGTAAGTTATCGATCAGCACACGTTAACGGTATAATAATAAGTAAAGGTTTAGCGATAACCGTATTCTAAAGCTAGGATATCTTCTAGCAACAGAATTGGAAAAACAAATTAATCTTTGATAGAATTTAATTTTATAAGCAGATATTTAGTGTCATTGATTTTAACTATGATTCAATCACTCCCAAAATCTGGCCTTTACGGTATGATGTCGATTTTGCCCCATATCTGGCAGCATTAACTTGCACATCACATTAATGTCATATGGAACCAGTAGACTTAAACTAATTTAATTTCATCTACTTTTAAACAGAATATAAAACGTTAGCCAATCTTACTGATATACCATAACAGTTATTCCTAATTTTATTATACTTTAAAACAGGTGATCGAGTTCTCGTTGTTTACTGAAAACCATTAATGTACCCTAGCGTCTATACCATTTGAGATCTGTTGTACATATATTATGTTAAGGTCGATTTACTTACGTCTACGCTCGACATCTTTTCAGCTTTTCTGTCCTAGTTTGCAAATAAATAAGTAACTCTAACTAACACCCGATGTAAAAGGGTGACAATAATCTTGATATATCCGGATAATAATTACAACACGTTTGATTTAGAAAAGAAGTGATCGCGATCTTCTTTCAAGTCGTAATAAATCTGTAACCCCAAATCGTAAGACTTAACTCTAATTATCTATCAGAACTAATAATGTACTGTAGTTATTATAGTTATTCAAGTCGTTGCCAGTCATGACAATATGAAAAAGAGAGAGCAGCTTTTATATAAAATTATAAATCGCTACAAACAAGAGTATTTGGTTTGGTTCCTATGGCAACTACTTCGCAATTCATCATCATTACGCATGCCTGCAATCACCTAATACAGTATGATACAGTTTCTTGCCCATCCTCGAGTTCGACTGTTTTCCATGGTAACCGTCGTCTACGGTCAGAATTTGATTAATAGTTTATTATAGTATGCGATGTTATGGTGATTTTAACTGGCTAAATCGTTGTGTTGAAGATTATAAAGTGCTGCAATATTAACAGAAATAATACGCCTTTAAAGCCGATCATTTTGATTAGAATATACGTACTCAATAAAAAGGTTGTGTAGTAGGATTCTCAAATTGTTCAATGATATGGCTAGCACTACTTTATTACGTGATTATGAACGAAAGCAAAATGCAGTTCATTATTTTAAAGAAAATGATGTACCTAAGAGATTAGAAGAATTACTGAATAAGATTTTAGAAGATGAACCAGAGGACATATTTGGATATATGGTGAGTGGGGAAATACGGATATCATAATGCAATTACAGGATAACATGATAACAATCTATCAGCCTTTATTTTCTAAATGATGTATATTCGGGATAGTTATTTATATTATTAACTTTTTAAAATACAGAATTATTTATATCGCTTCTGCATATGTGTTTAATATTACGTACAAATGTCAGTTTAGAGCTAAATAAGAAATCATCCTTAATATCTATAAACAATTGCATTGTAACTGCAAATATCAAATTTTATTACATGATAGATAGCGATTCAACAACTTTATTTTCATCGTATTTATCAATACAAATTTAGGTAGTATTGTGATATGACCATCAATGATATGAAATATTGGAATAGATGCTAATTATTTGTCTCCTTTAGCTTTATTAACTTGCTATCCTATTAAGATAATTAGTTCCAGAACAGTAATCAAGCTAAGTACAGTGATAATAATTAAGCTATCGATGCTTTCATATATAATAAACTCAGATATTATCATTTCCGCGAACGATCGCAATGGATCTTATTTTGCGCATTGTTATCTTATGACATTGCCTCAGAGCGTTATTCTCGAATATGTAACGAAATTTTTTTGATTGCAGTATGCATTACTGCAAGCATTAATATCAAATTTAACAAGCTCTAAATAATTATGATCGTGATTGCTTTGAAATAGGCTGAACACTTTAGCCAACTGGCAAAGCTTGCCGTTATCAACAATGTAAGTCACCAAGTTGTAGAGAATTGAATAATTTAAAGACTATTACAAAATCTTATTGACATCTATATTTCTTGACCGATTGCTGTGATGCTAATAAAACCGTTAGATAAAAGCGGAAGAAGTTTACGATAATAAAGGAAATCTAACTGTTCAAGTGTCCATTTGCTGCAAAATCAATGGAATAGAAAAGGTATCAACGTATTAGATTTAGAGATAAATTGTAAACAAGTGAATTATAAAGCCAAAGCTTCTAGCTTTAAAGCGAAAAATAAAAACATTTTGTGTCGTAATTACTTAAGAGTCATGAGTATGATATTGAAGTCAAGTTAAAATATCGAATTACTAAATAAAAATGTTTTTAAAAATTTTGGTAACAATTTAATCATTAGGCAATAGCTTCAAGTTGTGTTTATGTATCCGGAGGATCCAGCAATCACGAACGACGCCATCATAATGGTAAAAAAAGTAGTACAAAAACTTCATCTCATAACAACCATCAAATTATTGAATGTAAACGGGATATTCAACGTGAGCTAGCGTTTATTAACACAATTGTTGCCGAATCGTTACTTGAGAAGAATCCCGTTAACCAACAAGAAATTGATCAAATTTTAAGGTAATCATACTTTACTACACCAAAATAGTTATGGCTGGGTACTATCTTTAACGAATTGGATTCTTACATAGTACTATCGATCTTTTTTTTTTATCGAAATGGTGTCTTGAATACTGATACGCGCAGAGAGGTAAAATGTGTAGCAACTACCAAAGATGAAGAACAGATAGCAGCAGCAGCTACTACTGCTGCTGAAACTGCTGTGACTATGGAAGATGCTTCCGCACCTGGTCGATCGCAATCGGAAAGGAAGCGTTCAGCAAATAAAATGGGACCCGGTGGTCATTCTACCATGGACCGCTATCAAAGCTCAGATAAATTGCTGCACTCACCGACTATGGCAGTAATCGATTACGACAATCATATCTTTGCCACGTCGATAGCCATTGCTCAAAGTGCAGGAATTGCGTCAAGACAACCTACTTATGCTCATATCGATCAGTTAATGCATGGCAAAGTATGTGTAATTGTTTATTGTATACTTAGGCATGGCTTAGAACGGCGCATCATGTTGTTTGCATGTTATCCATTGTGATATAGTGTCTAATAATATTCCTTTTTTTATAATTTGTGGCCGCCGTAATTTCACTAGGCTAGAGAAAACTACGTTATGCCCATTCCCTTATCGATTGTACTCACTCGTGTAAAGTCAGGCGGAAAAATAAAATTTATTAAAGATGTCATGATTTTTCCTTCGATTGACATCCCTTATGTGGACGGATTACGAAATGTAGTCGAAGTTTATCAACAATTAGGTCGATTAAGTATAAAAACGGTGAGTGCTATCCTAATTTAAAGGTACACAGTTAATGCTCATTCGCTTGTTTCTAATATCATAATTCGATTGTATTTCATTTTCAATTTTGGGGTATACAGCCTTTAAACAAACATATTACAGATATGGGAAGCTATGCTCCTGTAATGGATAAATTTGAGCAGATACATGATATGCTGCGTGATGCTTGCACTCATGCTCATTTAGAATTTGGGAAAGATATATTTATGGGTATAAAATGCGCATCGGAAGAAATTTATGATACTGTGAGTAGCTTGAATTTTTATCTATTCTCGTATATACGTAATGTAAGCAGTAAATTTCAGTAGTTTAAATCTGCTGTATGCAGCGATACCTTGATCAGAGAAATATAGGAAATATGCTACTTATTACGAGAAGTACAGCTGCTAATAATTAATCAGTAATGGAATAGTTAGTTCCATGTAAACTATTCCGATGTGCTAGTAGATTTCAAAATTAGAAATACGTACTTGGTCTGTCTCACTTTGCACTGTATAATACACAGGAAAAATCGAGGTATGAAAAGCAGCAAAACATTTTCAAATCATCGAAGGAAATGATTGATATGTATGCTGATCTCCTTGAGAAATACCCTGCGTTTATGATGATAATTGACGCTTTGCATCCGGTAACTATAACAGTATTATACAAATGCTAAACAAATAATATGCTTCGATTTACTGGTCGTAATTATTACCAAAATATTATTAGCATGTGATAATTAAACAACAACTTATGTTAATTAATGCCTTAGGACGATGACAATTGGGCAGAAGTTCACTCTAGATTGTCGCATCGATGTTATATCGTCGGAGATAGATTATATAACCATGATATCGACATTAATGAAAAATTAATGAAAAAGTCAATAACTACAGCAGCGATCGTGCGGCTTAGTAAATCCATGCTCGTGTCTGATGTTATTCAGGCCGCAAATGTATATACATCACAAGGTAAATATTAAATATACTGTCAATGTCTTCTGATTATAATTATTATCACGATTTCTATTTTCTAATGCTTCCTGTAATTGGCGTTTTTATTATTGTATCGAATTAATAGATCAACATTTGGTTATAAGTAATAGCTATGCACCTGAAGATTGTAATTTTGTAGTCGATTTGGTAAGACTGATAGAACATGATTGATTTTCCTGTCAGATATTGCTACCGGCATACCTTATGAACATTTTAATTACTTAACCTTTAGGCTGTAGGAGTTGGAGCAAGGTTTTTACAGTTAGGGGGTCCTGGTCGCAGTGAATGGACATGCAAATATAATCGACTAGCCGATATCTGGAGCAATCTTCATAACAACAATAAACTTAGCCCTATTCCTATGCATACTGTACCAAGGGAAGTCCAGGACGAGCAAGATCAGTTATTAGAATCAAATCAAGCTATCGTTTCTGCTAACGATGCCAATTTACAAGAAAAAGAATAACTAATTGCAATTATAAATTCCTAGATGACTATAGAACAGGTGCATTTCCAAGCTTAAGCAATTTGTGCTCTGTAATGATTGCCAAACATTTATCACAAGGCTGCAACTTCAGAAATGCGTCTTTATTATAGTATTTTCTGAACGATGTAAAATTAGTTGTAAAAGACCGATTGTACAACTATACATATATATATTACAATGTAATTAGTTGTTATTTATTAATGTCTAGTTTAAATTTAAATCTATAAGGTACAATAATTGTACAAGATTATAATGAGCTATCTATCTAATGTACGCATGTGTAAAAATTTTCATATTATAATGAAATAAAAAAAGGGGTAAATAATATCAAGAAAAAGTATTTATATTCCAATTTCGTACGAGGTTACAGATCATGAAAGATCGAAAAACGGGTAAGATACATTAATTATTACTTTCGAAATATTAAATTAATTCACTACAAATAGTATAGCGACGGTCTAAACCGCTATACGTTGTAGTTATTTCTTGTTATTTTTATTCTATAGTATTTATTCGATAACAAATAATTATCGTCAAAAGAATTAGAATTATTTACTCAAGCATTTCAATATCCGCGTTCCAAAAATTGCAATAAAATGTTAGTCATTGATACTTAATATCGATAATTTGATACATGAAGATCTTATGCAATGAAATGATAGGACAGTACAGCTAAATAACAGTAATGCAGAGAAAAGAATACGTCATTATCTTATATAATTCATTTTTTGGTGGGCTTCAGGTAGTTTGCTATAAGAACTATAGCGCAGTTTTCTTCTGCATTAAATTAAATGCTATTAACATTGTTTGCAAATTATTTATTAACAACATATGTATAAGTACGTGAGGTTTGAGGTCGTTTGTGCGGAGATACATTTTGGTTCCCGTCCAAGAAGTCCCAAATGAGGATTGTGTCATCATGAGAGCTACTTACTATTTGAAATTCATCAAATTGTAGTCTGAATACTCTACCGGTATGTTTCTGAAAAAATATAATTTTATTTTATTTGTAATCGATGTATCAAATATGTCTAGCGAAATTTGTTAAAGTAAGTGTTAATAAAAATTTTTACCACTAAGGTTCTTAAACAAAGTGTAGCCGTAGGGGATCGCACGTCAAGAGCAGCTTTTATATCCCACACTTTGATTTTGCTGAAAAGAATGAATCACTCAATATTTAAAATTTAGCTGAAATGAGAGTGAGCAAGTCACTATTCCGTTATTCTACTTTTACTAGTGTTTATTATAATTTAATTCAAGCCAATTTCTTTTAAACTTACCCATCATATGCTCCACTAACGATACGCTTATCATCAAATCGAATACATCTATATGGAAGCATTTGAAATTTTATTGTTATATTTAAATTTCATTAACATAGATAAAATGAAATAAAAGTGCTTGATTAACACACCTAACCAATTCTTCATGACCTTCTAGTATTCTTAAGCATGCACCACTGTCAATGTCCCACAATCTATTACGTTGTAGAGTCCAATATTAACAAATAATTATGATCAGGGGCTTATTATGAAGGCATTGTATAAAAAGGTAAAATTAATTTCGATACATATATGCTAAGCATTTAAAATCATTTTTTACCTTATCGTATTATCCGATGATCCGCTCACAACTAACTGACCATGGTATTGTAAGCAAGCAATACCACGTCGATGGCCACTTAGGGTTCGGACAAATTCACAATTGCTAGTATTCCAGACCTATTGCAGTGAGAGCAATACCTAATATAATTAGATTCATACAACCACGTAGCATATTTATGCGGAATTAACAATATAATACAAAACCTTAATTGTTCTGTCACCAGAAGCAGAAACAATGTAGCGCTCATCAAAATCAACAACATTAACAGCAGCTCGATGACCAACTAATACTTTTCGTAAATTAATTTCCGTAGGAGATTTCATATCCCAAACAGCAATATTACGATCCTATAAAGAGAAAAAAGATGATATAGCATATTTGTTAATAACGCCATTAAAAAATTTAATGTCTAATGTAAATTCTTGTAAGACGACAGCTACATCATAACATAATGGAAGAACGTAAAAACACAAAGTACAATTTTTTGAAAAATGACGATATTACATATTTGTTAATAATGTTTATTAAAATTCAATGTTTAATTAATGTAAAGTCTTGCAAGGCGATAGCTACATGATATAATAAAAGGACGTAAAAATGTCAAGTTGCAATACATTATATTTTTAGATACATTACATTGTAATTATATAAAATAGCCTGTTAATTCAAGTTACCTTAGAACACGTTACCATCATACCAGCATGAAAGCGCAAATGTAATACCGCTTCTTGATGCTGGTTTAATACATTTTTATTTTCACCAGTATTAACATCCCACACCCTACATTGAAGGCGATATAAATATTAACCAAAAAGTTTCCTATTGTATTACCTTAATTAACGATATTCAAGCAGTACGTAAAAGATAAAAAGTAAAATTTTAATTACCTTACTGTCGAATCACTACTCCCTGAAACAATAACGTTTTCATCATATTGCAAGCAGAGAACCGAACCACAATGTCCATATAAAATCTGTGTACACTCTAGAGTATTGTAATCCCAAATCTAGATACAAAAAATTACAGAATGCGTAGCAAATTTTTTACTATCGGTAATTCTTCTCACGATAGAAGGAAAATCATAAGTTAATAATTTGATTAAATTTTATACAATTATTATGTAAAAAAAATCTAAGTTGGATACCATACCTTAATAGTATTATCTCGTAATCCACTAACAATTTTTCTGTCATCGTACTGTAGACAATAAACACCTTTGCTGTTTTCGCTTTTACAATCAATTCTACGTAATGAAAACCGGCCACATCTCCAGTTGGTATCAATTGTCTATTAGCCAAGTATTAACAGCATGTTCAAGTCACATGTTGTTAAGTAATTGACGTCCAATTTAATGTTTAAAGTCAATGATATAACATTTTCTATTATTTACCGATAAATTTATGCAATGTAATAAATCACTGTTTTGATATTGTGCAACTAAATAATAACTATTAGAGAGAAATTTTATGTTATAGTTTTCGTAATGATTGTGTCAATGCTATCGTAAAGGCTGCAGTTTTTATTTCAATTCAAAGAGCAGTCAGAGAATAGCGCATTCTTATCACCTTGATATCCTGAATAAATTGTCGGTAAAGATTTCTATAGTAGGAACTGTCGGCGTGACTAGCGGAGCCACGATCTAGGTAATGTCCACTATAAAAAGTGTTAAATACATGGAGTCAATGTGAGAACAAAAGGAATTAATTTAAATGTAACGATTTAATATTATATTTTTTAATCAAGTTATAAATTTATGCCAGATTTAATCTCTATCATATCATCATCCGAAATTAATTAATACATAAATGAAATACGAATTAATTGCAGATTAGTTAAGAAAATAAGACAACACCTTCATAGACAGTGATCGATAAACAATGGGAAAGCAATCACGAAAAAGGCAATGCAGTATTGTAGAAAGAGTAACAATATCAATAACTACAATATTGCCTTCATTAATATCCAATTTTCAATTTACTAGATAACTTCTACTTGTTATTTAGTTGGTATAAATTTTAAGAATTAAAACGAAATAAAATTTGTCACTAACCATTGCGTCATAATGATATTTTAATGAATAATGTACAGTAAATGATACCCTTTAAGCGATTTTACGTGGTGGAGTAAGAGAGTATTTTAACATCTGACTATCTACTACTATTAGCATGGTATTTAACAGACTGAATTATACAGTACATACAGATAAAACTACCACTGAGCATTAAACAAGCGCAAGGTCGATGCACTGAATCGCTAAAGTTCAGAATAATTCAATAAAAGTAAAATATCACCAAATTATTGCACTGGATGATATTAATGCGTGTTGTAATAAACATAAAAGTAAGTTGTAAAATTATATATAAGTTACCGATCCAGTTGACTTACCATGCTCGTCGCTCAGATAATCCTTTCCATAAGTTATCAGTATGAACTTTATACATAATCAATTTTTTCCAAAGCATACAGCTATCAATAGTGTGATACCAATCCTTGCAAACTCGTTCAGCAGCACAAAGAGATTTAGCATCCAAGTAACCTAAAATATTTTCTGCGATATGAACTAATCCGCGTGCTACATTCAAGATTGAATAAAATACAAAAACATGTAATGTTTTAGCGAATAAAATTTGATTCGAAATTACTCCCCACAATCTTAATATAATTATATATGTATTCATGTATGCACTATGCATCTGATACTAAGTGACGTAATTATCGAAGGAAGACATGTAATCCTCTAAAAGATCTACCTTTCTAGTAAAGTACTAACTAATGTGCACTAATTAGCTTCTCATCAAAGCTGTAGTTAAAAATATTACGAAGCAGTAGTATGAGCAGGTACTAGTAAATTGGTATGAGATGGAAACTGTATAATATGATTAAATAGAAAAGTTGTAAATTGTCTTCCGTTTTTCTCTTTCTTCCTAATTCGTATACCAGTAATAGTACAGAACAGAAAGGAATAATTATCTAAGATCTTTAACAACAGACGTCTACATGCGTAGTAGAAATCGATCAAGCGACGTAAAATTAATCGAAAAAATTTTTTAACCAACAGTTTACTCTAGTTATTCAGCATTCGAAGTTACTGGCATCCTTATATTTATTATCAACCGCCGTAGTAAATAGTTATAATCAAAAGGGTCAAAAGTTAACCAAATAAAAGACTGTAAGAGTATAAGTTCATTATATCATCGCGTGACCATTACGTTTCAGAATCATATCTAATGGAAACTTTAGAAACGGAGGGTGGAAGAAAAGTCTGCTGCAGTATACGCAGTTTGTAGATTATACATAGTCATCAAATGCTACATCAGTATTAGTTACAAAGCTTAGATTAGTGCAGAATAAAATTACTGTACAAAGGAAACATAACAGAAACGTACTTTTTCAACAAAAGCGACTAAACATATTCACTACATTGAAAATCCTTCTCCATTGCTGTTCCATTTACAGCATGATTACATGTACAACAATACACTTATGGATTGTATTCGTTGCTAAAATATCCTTTACCCGTTGGGAAATACACCTTTCCAGGAATAGTTGTCATGATCGTCTATTGTAATGTGTACACCACATTCTTTCATTTTCAATCGTAAATTAAGTAGACACAAACTGGAAGTAAGTACTGTATAGGTCCAATTTTATAATATTGAAAATGTGATTATAATATATATATTAAAGATATGCTTTTCATTGATTCTGTCTATATTAACAGTAAATATGGTAATATGGTTGGACAACCGTTGGAAAGCGTTTCCTAATGTTGGGGGTAACATTGCAATTCAGCTTGGGGCCTAACAGGTACGGATCTCTACAAATACACTTTACAATAAAATATTGCACTAAGGGTATCTACGATGTCGTTTATTAATATCGTTGTGATTTGATGAAGAACATATCTATATACAATATACGTATAACTAACTATTTGATTGAGAATTTGTTTTAAATTACAGTATACTATTGTCTACTCTAAATTTAATATTAATGAAGATCCAATCCTACGATCGTATAGGATAATTGTTAAGTGATCTATTTTTACTGAACAAGATGCAAAATGTCCTAAGGATATTTATGTTCATCTTGACAGGGTATTCAGGTTAAGGAACCACCTACAAAGAGAAATTCAACTAATCTTCAGTCACTGTGGTTGTGCGTCAATGTTTGTAGTTTGTAATAATGTCAAGGGTTATGTTTTTGACGTTTGAGTTCTATTCATCATGGTGAGTAGGCTACGCTGACGCTATGTTGAGGGCGATTTTAGCTCTGCTTTGACAACTGTAGAATAAATCATTTATAGTTTTTACATTTCAAAGCTTGTGGTCTTCAGTTTGACAGCAAGTCGACTACATAACCTATTCTTTTCTAAATCAACTGTAAAATGACGCTATTTTATGGATATGATGAAGTTGTCAATACAGCAATTCTTCACTCTGGCACTAGGTAATACTCTTCATCTTCCTACAAGAGTATTCATAACACTGGATGTCAATCTTTCAGTACGCGATACTAATGAGTTGAACTTATGCAATGGCTAAAGGTGTGAAACAGTTTATCATTTTGATATTTGGTTCGCTCGCTAGAGAGCAGTACTATATCGCAAGGGATGGAAAAAATATTTCGATGCCAAAAGGGCATCCATCTAGTACACTCCTAGACTGAGTAGGGTAAGTTTGCACATACAAGACGGCCTGTCCTATACTAAGTATGTATATCATCAACGTTCCATGGGAACGTACATGGTAATAGTACACCAGCACAGTGTCCTACTATCTATAGACGCATACTACTGTCAAAAATACTGCAATAGTATAGAGTATGATCCAAATTAGCGATTATGTCTAGTAGCACAGCATTGTTGTCACAACAAATATTTTTTTGGGTAATTAAAGTACTCGTACACTAGACGGCAAAATAGTTTTTTTTTTTATCCACAATTACTAAGTAATGGGCTTCTACGGGCTCTACCATTTTTCATCCAATTGAAATATCCCTGAGAAAGGGTAAAAGAACAAATTCTTTCTACGTACAGTATTCTACATGCGATAGGACTATATTGTCCACGATCGAAATCCATCCATGGACGTTCCGGAACAGGTATAGACTGTACGGTGGATTACTGAAAGCTTTGAATTCTACGTTTGTAGGTAGTCGTTGGACGTGTATGCAATATCGGTACTGTGGTCAGTATAGGATATTTTGCATGTTTACGTAGGTGTCGGTATGGACGGGTTTAATAAACATGTCGATGTTAAGTAACTACACCAACACCATTACTGAAAGAACAAGTTAAGCAAAAATACTCACCAGGTAAGACCGAAATGAAGTCGCGCTGCAACATAGGGCCTAGGAAATTATTAATTTGACTATGTTGGTAATGATTCATTCTATGAATAAGAGACTGGATATGTTGACTTTGCAATTCCGGTGTCCAGCGATCAAAGTAAGCCAAGCAAAGTCTACTTTCTTCATAGAAAATTTTGTTATCATTGGAGATTCTACGCCTAGTAGTGGCACTCTCTGCTCTGGCACAGTTGTTGTTGGAATTTAAGGTTATGCTGTCGCTGTCATCACTTTCATTGCCATCTGAATTCTCGTCACCCTACAAATTCAAGAAATAATTGAAGGTGAATTGAGCAATCATAGGAAAAGTACAGAGGTAACATTGAGTTTATAACGGAACTTGGAATTTTTCTGTGGAAAGTAGTCCATACTAAACAACGACGGTATCATGCCCTTCAAAGGATAGCAGTAATCTATCTACAGTCAGGAATTGGTTGTTTCGGGCGTCTACTCCTATATACTTTTCATTGGTTGACGGCGGCGCTATCGACAAAACATGGGGGCAAGGATTTCATTGAAAACGATCTTTATCCTGACGGCTTATCACTCCACCAGTGGGTATGATGAATTGGTACAAGGGAGAAAAATGACTGCTATTACCGTCAATTGATCTGTTCTCGTTAAAGTCAACCAAGAAATTAAAAAGAATCATGTAAAGTAGAAGAAGAAGGAGCCCATTTCCACTTTTGCTTTTTGGGGGGCCTAATGAAAATAGCCTGCAAACTTTTTCATTACTGCCATGCTATACTGTACTCGTACTGGACTATCGTGTCGTCCTTGGCCTGACGGACCATTTTATTGTAACTACAGTAGAACAAGTCGTGGTCACCGTTGAAGATGACACGATCAATCCTTTGAAATGGTCAGTACAGTACTGTAGTGAAGGGACATAGAGAGAGGTTATCCACAACGACATTCAAAGCAGCAAGTTGAATTGAATAAAGTTGCCATGCAAGCAACCATGATCATCCCTTGGATATCATAATGAAGAAAAAAGAGACCAATTGAGTTTCATACACTTACAACGCATCCGACTTCACTTCCAAAACCTTCATCTTGTTGCATTTTGCTGAGATATTGACTAGACTTTTTCAGTCATTTACAAACTGCAAAGGAATATCAATTTTTCTTTGGTGTCAGTCGTTCATATACTCACTTACAATCAATACGTCAGTCAATAGGCGAGAGTGCTTGTAGTACCGTACCGTACCGTACCGAGATCGGTGCAGGTGCAATAACAGGGTGGGCTTTTCACGGTATACAGACGGACAGTACAGGAAGTGCTGAGGTCGAGTAGACAAGGGTACCCGGTTACCACCAAATGGGACCCAGCGATGACGCAAGTTCCATTTTATTTTACTTGAGTCATTCTTCGAGGGGAAAAATCGTTGAGTAATCGCTGCTGTACTGTACAGTGTACAGTCGTATCCCGTAGTACTGCATACAGTATACAGTACAGTAGTATAGTGTACAGGTTAAACTGTATGATCTCATCCATAATTTACCCTATTGATGGGGGCTACCGTAATAACAACCCAAAAACCTTGGACACTGGACGGGTGACGTTATACTGTGCACCGTGTGCAGCTGCGGGCTACAGCTGTTGGACAACACGAATGTGCAGTGGACGTCATGATCGTATCAGCAAGAAATGTGCTGCAGTGAATTTTAATTTCATACCGTACAGTATAGTACTGTAAAGTACTCTACCACACATTCGTCCATCGACTACTGAGCTAGAAGAAGACGCCAGTAGTCCATCTGTACTGTAAAGTACTCTACCACACAGCCATCCATCGACTACTGGGCTAGAAGAAGACCCCAGTAGTCCATCACTGTACTGTATAGTACTAGTGTACACTGTACAGTACGCCATGATCGTATCAGCAAGAAATGTGCTACAGTGAATTTCAATTTCACACCGTAATGACGTGTACTGTACTGTACTGTACAGTACAATACAGTACAGTACGGTAGTTTCGGTACCTTTTACACTGTACAGTACAGTACTTGGGAGCGCTAGCTACAGTACGAGCTGTACTGTACACTGTAAATGTACAGTGTACAGTGTACAGTACTAACCCGAACCCTACGGTGTACACTGTACTATACACTGTAGAAGAAGACCCCAGCAGGCCATCACGGTACGGTGCGGTACGGTACAGCGGTGCCACTTGCGTTTGCAACTCCATTTCGCTTATGGCTGATTGGTCTCCAACGCTGCCAGCTTAAATCGACTTGCTGCTCCAAATTGAAAGCTAGACAGTTATTATTCCCGATAGAAGAGTAGTTTAATACAGTATGGACAAGTTTGGATTAGACTCTCTGGTTCGTTTGATCATCGGATGATAACTACACAACAGAATAGAATGATTTAAATTGATAAAAACACATGTTCAAGACTAAAAAACTTGCATCAATTATTATTGCTTTCTCAATCACATACATGATATTACCTGTTGAGATCGCTACTGGAAATGTTGAATATTGATCTTTTCATCATCTACTTGACTTAGGGAGTGCAAGAAATGCATACTGCTGCTCGTGCTCTGGATACCGACGCTTCCAAATACGAAAATGATGTAAGGGTCAAGTAGTTGAAACATTGTATGGTATAAATCGAACCGTAGGTACATCATGTTACAATCCGATAGACAATTTGCAGGTGGTTGACCAATCTCTGTCCACCCATGTTTTATCATCAAACCTTGATGATAAATCTCTTCCGGTCGGTGGACATGGAGTCATTCCACATTATTATTTATTTATTATAGCACGAATACAGTATTAGTCGAACTCTACCAAACAAGTGCTATCTTTCCAATTGCTATGCAACGATAAAGCATATCCATGATCATATACCCAAACGATCGATTATAATATCATCAATGATATACGTATATAGATTATGTATACCGGTATACAGTTTAAATTTTGTTAACGTTAAATAGATAGCAAAACATAGGGCTGATACGATGATGTCATCTTGTAGCTGCCAACTAGCCCATAACTTAATATTACCGTCTTCTAACCCACAACGCTTGCTGAGTCTTCTATTTCTCATAATAAATAACTTGACAACACGGCTTTGAACAGTAATTGCCCAATAACATCGACTGTACCGTTAATGGGGTATACTCGTATATGAATGATGCGAAAAATATACCGTTGCTAGCATTGATACACGAATCAGTATCTTGAACTTTAGGTAAATTCGTCTTATCATTATCAACGCTGCACTATACCTTTCCTAACATCATCCATTAGTCAATGCATAAATTGGTTGCTACGGTTGTTTTCCGATTTTACAAGCTGACTCATGATTACAGGTTAACGGTAATATTAGCCACATCGCAATTTTGAAACCTTTTCAAAGAGTGAAATAATAATTTTTCGTGCTTACTCTGTACTGGTCTAAAATTGGATATCGAATTTGCCTTAGTTTTGTAAATTGCATACACGTCTTCCTTCTTTATGTCGGTAGAGTAATGAATAATAACTAGATTAATGAATATTTACAAGAATAAACAGAATTTCTTATACACTATTTCCTTACCTCATTAGAGAAACTTAGAAATGCAATGGGCAATAAAAGCATACCATCACGCGGACACGTATTTTAAGGTAAGAAAAAGAAGAATTTCAGTCTTAAAATGAATGGTTAACAGGTTGCATATTGCCTTATGAATGCCTGCCTACTTCAGCCCTCTGAACATTTATGCCTCGTGAAGCTTACATTCTCTTAATTAGTAATTAGTGCTATATCCATAGCGTGTTTAAACCAATTTGCTTTCGTAAAAAATATTATGAGCAATTGCAATGATTACAAGAATTTAATACCTTGCCTTTGGTGTTCGTACAGTATTGTTGAAAGGGATTAATAAAGTTTAATAAATGTGATACTTTGTTTTCGTAGCTAATTTCCACCCTTGATTCTCGTGGCTTAAAATTAACCAGGTTAGTGTTCAAAAGTACATAACGGCTTCTGTTTTCAGTTGTGCTGCCGGCTTTCAATTATAGATACGCGTGCGTTTAATCGATTTACGTTTCATATCTAAGCTATGTAACACAGAACCAAGTATTTATTATTGATGCTAATGCTGTAAAATTATCTACCATACTCGATACCATGACATCTGTCTTCCTTGTAAATTTTGGACTAATCTAGTGGTTATTAAATATTAACTGTAGGATCGATGACGAAATATATTCCAAATTTAAGCAGAAATTTCCTAAATTCAAGGTCTAACACAGTAAATTAATCGTTCTAAATTTGTGTAATTAACTCTTGTTTTATAACTGTATAAAGCACATAGTGTTAATGAGAAAGAAATGAGTTGCAGTAGCCAAAATTTTTAGATTTAACCATCTTTAGATAAAACAATGAATTAACAATAATCACTTTCACTACAGCTTGATATACTGGATAATGAAGAGTTAAAATCCGAGGAAAGTAAAGCTGTAGGTTTCACTACTTCTTAAATATTTTATGTATAATAATATCATTCTCATATAAGAATAAGGTAAATTAATTTTTTAACGTAATTGATGTTCAAACTTTTCTTGACTACTTGATTGCAATTGCACTGTATAATGTTAGTTATGGAGAACATTCTGCAATGAATTTGAAAATGTAGTTGAAGACTTTAATTTCGGTACATTAATAAGGTAATTCCAAGTTTAAGGCATTGCTTTGGAGAGTTTCTGGTAACGGTCATTCTTAGGTTGTTTTACGTAGAACTTATTTTAATTGACTGTTGTTCTTAACAGAATTGATGCTAAGAAAGATTACAGCGAAGAAAATACCATCTTAGGTATGATTTTGTGCTAGTCAATACCTCTTGTTGTTATTGTTAGAAACCGTATCCATTTATCCTATTGGTATTAATTATTGCCTTCCATGCATGATTAATATATTCAGTAACCCGTATCCAGTTTTACGCTATTGAAATTGCAAGAAATCGTGAAGGATGTAACGCGGCTTGCTATGGAAAACCAGCACCAAACGAAGCATAAACGCTTGGTTGATGATTCGGTGCAAGCAGTTTCAGCGATTATACTTGTACTACCATGAGATTACTAGCAGCCATTATGCTACGCGTGAAGATGATTTTACAGTTTATATAATTATTCACTTTTTCTATATTCCTAGTACTGTACAGTTTAATTACATGATATGAAAATTTACAAGATAATAAAATAAACCGTGTGTTTTTCGCAATGAGGTAAAATATCGTAGTAATTCGCATTGTGCGCAACTGTAACTGATATTTGGATACTATATCAAGGGACTCGCTTAACTTTTGTTGTGGTATGTTAGTGTTACGTGAGTGTATAGTATTTAGTCCATACCAAGTATGGGTAGTTGAAATAGTAAAGTGCAATTAGGAACTATTATTTCAAAATGTGATCATTACTTTATTATGTAGTACTGTAATCGTTCTTCAATGGAATGAAAACTATAAAAATTTTGTAGCAATTACTATACAATCTCCGCGTGAACATTTTCGTGAACTGTAATTATTACCTTCCTGGCTACCGCTAAAGCAATCATTATACTTCACATTATGTGAAAGTGTAGTCATTTCTAGTTAGTAGTCAATCCCGTCAATGTTTTAATATAATTGTTTAAAGATTAAAATTAGTACGATCGTGGTCTGAATCGAGAGAGTCCACATTACGCATTTTTGTACTCATACAGTATTTACTTGAAGAGTACATGACTATGCGAAACGATTGAACTTTCTGTATGACAGTTTATTGGGAATTTATTTTACAATTTTAGTTGCATTTACAAGTACCAAAGTTAAAACATGGCGCAACATCACCACACTGCTTCGCAATTAAAAATCATTAAGTGGCTATCACAGACGATACAACAGTAATTCTAAATTAAAACAAACGAGGTGCAGTGCGAAATTTAGGCTTTCACTCCATACGTAATTCCTTCTTTCACCTGACCACCGTCTCCCTCACTAACGTATCTCTTTCGTCCACGCGTTGGTATCTTTGAGACGAAAGATTCAGGTATAATATCGTCTTGTACGCAAAATACACAAAACTTTTCCAGCATTGCGGGCGCATACGGAATATCAAGAGCCAAATCGCTTATTGAATCGAAAACTCGTTGATACCCCTACAGACAATATTTAAATATCATTAGGTCGAGTTAATGATAGTTTCAATTAGGCTAATACAAGCTTACCTGCCGTACTTCATTGGGAGTTACAATGTTTGAGGCGGCCAAACTTTGGAGAAATTTTAACGTTAAATTCAGAGTTCGATCCGTACCGTCTTCCAGTGTGAGCGTTATAATCTACAATCCCATATGTAGTTGATATAGTATTTATAACAATTATAACTATACACATATTAATAAGAATAACAATTCAATTGTTTGGTCTACGTGCCTGATAAACAAGTTCATGATGAAAATGAGGGACTTCCAAGTCTTGAACACAACGGGTAGCCTAAGTGTATCAATATTATCCATATTTACTAACATTCTAATCTACCAAGATATCATAATATCAATTGGTTTATTATCAATCATTGCAATGCTGCTATTAAGGAAAATGATTAAAAGACGTCCGAAAAATAAACGTAAGATACCTCTTCCAAGTCGCTTGACGAGAAGTACTCCTTAATAAGCAGTATTATCTATGACAGTGGTAAATAATCATCAGTTACTTAGACGACAGTAAAGTTTTAATACTACATAAATAAATTGATTATTTCTGATGCAGCAATAACCATCCTTACCTTTTCTCGTAGATGCTCGACAGATTGCCTAGCACCTCCTACGCCCCAAATGTTATCCAATCTTGATATGCCATGTTTAACTTTGAGCAAAATTTCAGCTTTTTTTAAAGCAAATCTGTAATATTGGTGTGGTTATAATATTAAGTAGACGTTCTACAGTCGAAGTTTGTGACTACGTAAAGGATTTGTAAGTTGCTAGGTGAAAAATGTAGTACACTGTAGCGATCTAAATTACCATTGAAATGTACATTATTTATTACATACCTTCCGCTTTCAGACGATGCATTCGAGTTAACAAAAGCAGGTGGCAAGCAGTCATCAGCAACAGCTCGAGCAATAAATTGACCAGCCATCTAGATACAATTTAATTTTTAATGTTACTAATCCGCTATATTTGTACTATCACTATTTGTTTATCAATACATTACAGATTGAAGACGATTTGTGAAACCACAGTACTATACCTCCGCAGCACCAGGAATATCCAAAATCATATCATCCAAGCTGTTTAGGATATCTCTAAATCCTGAAATAAGAGTATATTGAAAATATAAAATCAATTGTGAATTTATCGAGATTAATGAAAAGGTACAAAATTGTCCCACCTCTTTGCATGGCTTTCTGAGAAATGAAACTTCCATATAACTCCGAGATTAACTGGGAAACCAACTCTCTTTCCGTAGCCTAAATTAACAGAAATATGCAGGATGTTAGGGATTTATGAAAAATCCAATGCTAGTCAAATCGTCAGTTAGTGTGTCGAGGGGGGCTAACCTTCCTGTCCATCGCCATATTAATAGCAAAACTAACCACCTATAAAGCAGAGTTTCAATTAATCTAACGAAATGAGTACTATTTCAACTTTGAAAAGTTAAAAATTTTAACCTTGTGCTTTTGTGTTGATACATTTAGGCCCGCTAAAGCACCCTATAACACATTCAGTGATGCACAGTAAATATCGCTTACTTAATTATTAAGACACAGTAACCGCTTGTTTTTATGTCTTAATTTAGGAAATATGAATATGTGTGCACCTACCGCTAACTCGTCTGCGTCACCATGATGTAGATAGTCCTATAATTTTACAACATGAAATTAGTGAGATCAAGAACTACGCTTGTCTTTGCTGATATAATGAATTTAATTACTGTACTTTGCAGGAATGGACAGTATTTTAGCAGCAACAATTAGCATCTAATAGCCTACTGATTAAGTCGTACGTACAACTCGATAATATAAACAGTTATTTCCTTACTTTCGAGTACAAAATTACCTTTAAAATAGGGGGGATATTGGATTCAAACTCTTCTTCGGTTAATTCGGGACTAGTCGCATGAACAACATATTCCTAAATTATGGTTAATATATTTACTTTTAGCTGGCACTAATTGACTAGAATAAAATACTTCTTTTATTTATATAGCGGAAAGTTTATCTACATCATTCATTCTGTCTGTATACAATTGCAAGATCAAGTCTTACTATAGTAATTTACTAAATCATTGATTATACTATTCATTATGTAGGAGGGATACAATTGTAATTTATTATCCTACTTCATCGGATTCGTAGTCGATATCTTTCTCATCGCGACATTGTAATTCTTCCTGGCTGTAGACTACTCCAGGTTTGCCCCAAGTGCCCTTTCCACCAGCTCCGCCTGAACAAAATAAGATTATCAATGTGATTTGATGATTATAATAATTAATTATTATTATTATCATGGCTATACGCAATTTAACAAATAGCGTACGTCTATAAACAAGCATAACCCCCATCTCGTTTATGCGAGCTATAACTACAGTACTGTATAGTCCATCCATAATGTCTCACTATAATATCGACAGTACGCTAGTGTAAGCGGCTAGTATAAAACATTTCTTGTTATTTTTTACTGTTATTTGTCTTTGGCATGACATTTAGCAAACATACATTGTAGATTGAGCAGCGAGAAGATAATTGTGTCAATTTTTAGTCAATCTTTATCGACTTAGCTGGAATGATTTTGCTGATGATTACGACTGCTGCCAATGCTGTAATAATTGCATTAATGAATAGTGCGTGTGTTGATATCAAACTCGATTTGTGTTTAGCTGTATTTGAATGTATAGCCAAGAGAACAGAGACTTTATTCAAAAAAGGGCGATGACTAAGTGAGAAGTCACGGAGAATAAACTTAAAATGACGTCCGTAACCATTGATCAGCATACTAGAGTACAGTATAGACATTTTATTTACAGTTAATTTAAGTTATTCTCGCCTTTAATCATCCCATAATAGCGTATGCGTATTGCCACAAGTGACGGGGTGGCAGCAATAAAAGCTCCAGGGTGCCTGTTGGAATTAGCGTAGGCACGCGTACACCAGCCTACAGTATTGCATCAGACTCTAGTTGATCTGCTTTTCGTCTGCAAGCGAGTATGTCAATAAATCTAAAACAATTCTCACGTAAGGGATCAACATTGTATGTAGTTCAGTAAAGAAGTGTTTCGCTAGCACTAAATTTGAGCCAAATTTCTAGCAAATAATCTACTAGACAGAGCTGATACGTAGGCGGTTTGGGTCTTTCGACAGTCAATTCTCATAGCGCTTGTTTCAGACTTGTTGACCAGTGTTGGGTAATTTTTATCCATTAGGATTTATGGGTAATGATGGTCTTTAAACTAGACTATGGAAATTTTAGTGCATTTTTACGGCTGCTGAATCTATAAATAATTTAATAAGGCTTCAAATCGGCCGTCTACAAGAGTTCTCTTGGACATGTAGGGAGGGTACTGTACCAAACAGTAGTGAGTTTATTAGACTAAATTGTATAGTGATCCTTGAAATCTTCTACCCTATCAATAACACCAAATTGTAAAGCTACCGTCGTTGTTTTGTTTCTTTCTAGTAGTTTCGAATCGATAGCAGTAGAAGGTGATGATCGCAGCAAACTACGTAAATGACCAGTCGTATGCTGTGCATCAAGATTGGTCAGTCATTGAACAGTACAGTACTTCTACAAAATCATCTGGTTATCCTATGCATCAATTGTAGCGCTGATCTTATTTTGTAATTGCATTGACTAAAGGTCTTTTTCTGCAATTGGTTAAGCACTTGTGCAAGCATTGAATACCGTGCTATACGTGCAGTTATCATGCTATACTGTACAGCGATGAGTTTGACTTTCTGTTGGGTTTTTTAAATTAATTAAGGAAGTTCATTTCCAATTGATTATGACGGATGTGCAACAAAGAGCTAGGTTGAAAAAGACGCTAGAATCGTGTTCCGCAAATGATTACAATCCAATTTTACAGTATGTGCAAAGAAAGAAGGAAAGCATGTTGCAAGTCCGTCAGTACCTTTTTTAGGAAGGCCTCTACCTTTCCCAATGCGTGAATGTTTATCAGTCAGCTTTGCCTTATTGGAACCATACGTCATTGCAGCCTGTGGGCTTTTTTCTCCAGGTGGTGGTGAAATACGTTTTGTTTTTCGTTTATAATCTTTGAGAGGCGAAAGAGTATCTTCTTCATTGGAATCGTTTTGTGGACTATGTCCATTTCGCTCTTCAATTCCTTGCTCAATGTCAGCCATGTGGATGTTGTATTGATTAGAGGTACTTTTAGGTGGAATTGCTCTCCTTGATGACGTTGACGACTAATAAACTAGGCCCAAGATTGTCTGGTGTTAAGTGATCCCACGATAGTGTTGTTTTGATTGCGATCACTTGTGGTACTGTGGACACTGGGGACAAACACACCGTATTACTTGATATCAATCCCTATTCCCCAATAGCCAAGTACAGTTCTATGCTGTATTAATTTTGCGTTTGCAACAGTTGCAGCTGTTGTTCAAGAGGTTCCAATGATACCAAATGGGATCGCAAATTACTGACGGAAATGTTATGGCGTTTCTCTTTTTCCTTGATGGCAATCTAAGCAGGTTCTACTGATAGGTCGAATGAGATTGTCCAGAAAGTTGTTGTTGTTGTTGTTTACAATCTACAGTCCACACTTCTACAGTACTTAGCCACATTGCCAGGACAGGACAGCCGTCAAAGGATGGCTGGTAAAATGTGTGACTACTACATGGTACAGTAGAGTCGTTCTCGGCAACATGGTACCGTACTCTCCGACAGTATGGCTTGTATTGTGGTTGTGGTTGCGCAGGCTACAGTCTATTGTACTGTAGTCGCTACAGTGAAAAGAAAAGCGACTGTGGTGTTGTGACCTGTCTGAAAGCCTCCCATGCAAAAAAAGAATCATGGTAGTAGGGTAGCTTAAAGTAGACTGAAGGATACATATCTCACTACCAACCAGTCACGTATTATGCTGCCTCAATAGGGCATTGTGTACCGTCCATGTCAAGGCTGGTCTACGGACAGTAGGTCCACTTGACCCAAGTGGATCTTTGTTCGTCACTTCCATCGACCGAATTGCATTGATTAGATTGAAAATGGAAGGCTTTACCGATCATGATTACTGTCTATTTTTTGTCTTTTCTTGAGTATGAGGATGGTCGATGGTTGGGGAAAGTCCCAAGTTTTTCTGATTTTTTTTTTTTTTCTTCAAGTATCTGTTGACGCAGATGAAAGTCATGAATTATTCATGCGATGACACTATTTGGTGCAGCAATTTGATTGGACAAAACGTAACAGTGACGCTTTGAGATAAGACATCATGTGATATTTTGTGGGATGGTCGGTTTACTTTGAGGAGGAGGAGCGTCATTACTTTTTTTCTCATCGACGTAAACAAACCTATTGGTTATAGACAGACAGACACAATCCAAGAGGATTGTGTTATGTCTTGTTATCTCGATCTTTTGTCATCGCGATGATGACGTTACCATGACGTTACTGACCCAACTCAGTCTAAGGCGTCAACGACCACTAGATAAAAAAAAAAAGAAATCTTTGGACTAGCAGTGCTTGATCCAGTACGCCACAATAGGCAAATAGACTGCGTACTCGATTTGCATCAGAATTTCTATACAAATGCGGATGAGGTCAATTTGGTTGAACGTACAAGAGGTGTAGCCCTGGTGGACGTGCTGCTGGTACCGTCACTCGTGCAAAATCACCTGAACCTACCTGCAACCTGATATCTGAACTATTGCAAATTGCAGTAGGTCAAATAATTTGGGCAAGGGAATCCAAGACAAAATCAAGCTGGATTTGGGTAGTAGATTTCATGCGTTGTTGAAGGCTGTTATTGTAGATTGAATGGGTAGGCTAGGCTGTCCATGGAAGCCTTGTACTAGAGGGAAATGATGGGCAAATAAAATGACTAGACGGAGATTCGATAAGGATAAACGACAATGCTAATTTAATATCAATCCAAGTGATTTATTTCTAGCCAGCAAGTCGTGCACTGGATTGTGCCGAGACAGACTAGCGACTATTTCCTCTCTCGTCATTGATGGATGTTATGTAATAGGCTAGACAAGGCTGCAGCAACTACAGTATTTCATTGAGTTATATACGTTCAAATGCAACACGGATTCTGTCCATCCGCATTTTATTGCCAACATTGCACTTTGTAAAATCATCTACAAATTCATCATGATACAAGCTCCTACCCACTTGCAGTCCAAGCGATCAATTTCTCGTTTAATCTCATTTTTTTTTGGGGGGGGGGGGGGATACAAATGTTGATTAAACTATTCTGATAATTAATGGGTAATTTTTCGTGTATGTGAAAAGCTCAATCATAGTGGTCTTAACGCTTTCTAGCGTAGGGCATGTTGATTTCAAAGTGACGTAACTGATTTTTTTAATGCTTTTAGCGTGCGATTGCCTTTGTGTTTTCTAGACGGTTAAAGGTCACCTTCTGTACCTTATTATTGAAATGGTTGGATCATTTCCATCGATTATTCAATATTAGGATTTAGTATTTCATAGAATTTCGCAAAGATGAAAGTCTTGAATGGCATTAATAAGCGATCTTTATTATTGACTACAAAAAGTCCTTGAGCGCAGATAGATCACTGGTCGAGACTAACTTAGAGTGTACTTACTGTACAGTATACAGTATACCACTAATGCAGAGTGAAGCAGCAAATTGTAGATCAGAGTGGCAAAATCCGAGTAAAAAGGTGAATTTCATGGTTGGATGTAGGGAAGGGTTTCATAGCCCCTGGTATAGTGCACTGTCCATATAGTAGATATCAAGACAGTTGATATGCCACCTTACTGCAAGATTGAGCAGTAAAATTGAGCAATCGATAGCATAGTATTTAAGATTTCATTCAATATATCCCTACTGTAATATGTAATTAGTTTATCAACAGAGTGACGACATTAGAATCAAAACATTTCCCAATGCGTATCCTATCTGCAACAAAGCATTTAATTGAATTTATAACGTCTTGATCAATGGATGATGATGACGTTTATGCAAATAATGTTGACGTCTTGATTCAATTTTGGGGGACACATTAATTATTTTATTGACTTTATTTCAGAACAAGTCTTCGACATGAAACGTATTTGTAAAATATCTTGTGATCACATCTATCTATCGAAGAACGCCGTTAGGAATAGGAAAGTACAATGGTACTATTGGACATGCACGAGAACGAAACGCAAAGGACATGTTCAATTTCTCCTTGACAGGCGTTAGATCTAGCAAGTTAAGATCACAGTTGCAAACAACTCTGAAAATTACGATCACACATTCTAACCTACTACGTATAATGTCAGTAACGACTTAGGGTAGATAATTGGACATGGACTACGCTACGACTATTTTACTGCAGGCATTCCCCATCAAAAATACATGAGACATACGTAGGAATGTAGTTGCACTTAAAATCATATGGGACTTTGATAACGTCAAGTTTAGAGAAAAGAAAGAAAAATTGCAATTGTCAACAACATCATCCTACGTCATTGGTGCAACTGCACATGAAAAGGATTTTTGATCTAGCATTTATCGCGAAGATATCGTTGAGCTAGCGACGGCAATGGAGCACCAGTTGGATTTACTTGCGGGTATAGACCAGATGAACCAGCAATATCAAGATGTGTATAGCGAATGGGTTTGTCAGCATCTATACCAAACTATAGTATAAAATAGATTAAGTTCATAATTTCATTTTAGTAAATAGGAAATATAAATAGCGTGAGATGAATTTCTGTGTAGTATTGCCATCTCCTTTGTAATTTGGATATACCAATATAATATATACTATATATGCGTATATACCGGTATGCCAATGTTGCAACTACTACAGTATACAGCAGCGATTTTACATGCCAGAGGCAGTCTATGAAGGGTTACAAATTAGCCTATAACTTTATTTGTAATGTAAACGTAGGTGCTGTACTATTTAGTTGATCAGTTAATCAATAAGTAATCCTCTGCTTAATCTGCAATATTGACAATAAACACGATATGGAAAGGATCAAACATACGTGTAGTGTATTATAAGGTATACTAGTCGCACTTATAATTAATTCATTATATACGAGTACATAGAGATGCATGATGCAAGATTGCAATACCTTATCAAGCCCTGACGCACGTATCATGAAAGCTGCTGGGAATTGATGACCACGAGGGGTTCTAGAGGATGGTAGCTCATTGCACTGTCGAACATCTTCATATATTGTATCTGGGCCAACAAAGTCGTAATCCTGTAGCAATGATTACCAAAATGATAAAAATGAATACATTTCTATTCGAGCCAAAGACCCAACAGGAAGCGTACAAGATGCAACATCAACGTTTATTTATTTATTACAGTACCTCACGTCGAAGTGTTGAAACCTCTAAAGGATCTCCTATCTGATGTCCAGCTAACGTAAAAATATTAATATACAAAATGTCAGGGATTTAAAATTATTGTACATTTATAGTCGTTCAAGTTAAATTCTACTTTACTGTACTGGATGCATACAGTGATGAGGTATGACGTAAGCTCTACACATCTGCTCACATAAAAATATTATTATGCAAAATGTCAGGGATTTAAAATTGTTGTACATTTATTCTTGTTCAAGTTAAATTCTACTTTACTGTGCTGGATACATACAATGATGAGGTATGACATAAGCTCTACACATCTGCTAACATAAAAATATTATTATGCAAAATGTCAGGGATTTAAATTGTTGTACATTTATATTTGTTCAAGTTAAATTCTACTTTACTGTACTGGATACATGCAGTGATGAGGTATGACATAAGCTCTACACATCTGCTAACGTAAAAATATTATTATGCAAAATGTCAGGGATTCAAATTGTTGTACATTTATACTTGTTCAAGTTAAATTTTACTTTAATGTACTGGATACATGCAGTGATGAGGTATGACATAAGCTCTGCCCATCTGCTAACATAAAAATATTATTATGCAAAATGTCAGGGATTCAAATTGTTGTACATTTATACTTGTTCAAGTTAAATTTTACATTAATGTACTGGATACATGCAGTGATGAGGTATGACATAAGCTCGTAGGGATAACGAACGAGATAAATCGTAATAGTTTATAAGCATAGATGCATCAATAATATGGTCATAATGGATCCCTAGACTAGAAGAAAACTTATACGGATGCATTTTTACGCTTAGCTAGCAATCTTACCTTCTTGTAGTTTATGGGCTGTGTGAAGTCTGCTGGCTGGTCCATTGTCTAAAACACACTTTAGCAAATAAGAAATATCTCAATAATTTCCTTATCATTTCTTAATGTGAGATTCACAATAATTACAACTGGTGATCTTTTGCATGCTGAACAAAAGATTTAGCAATACCGAATATACTGCGTAAAGAAGTGATTCAAAATTTCATGACATACAGAATAGCTTCCTCCAACAGCCATCACTGCGTGGCCAGTTAATGTAGCAATAGTCATGATGTGGGGATTAATTTCATTTTGTGCCTACAACATTGAGAAGGATTTGCTAAAGTGAAAGGTCTATCTAGATTAATCAATATTACTTCATTAATTTGCCAAGCTGAAGAGAGTAAGCTCCTCAATTAGTCTCCATTACTGATAGATGATACCTTTTCCTTCATGCGACATAGGACATCACTCATTGCCATCCTTCCTTCTGCGTCTGTATTAACCACACGAACTCGAACTCCAGCTCTAGATGTAATGATTTCGTCACACACATAGCAATCTATAACGTAATTTTGTAATCGTTTTCATAATTATGAATGCCATTGAATGAGTATAGACAGGCCCGATAAACTTCATTCTACGCGTAGCTATTCTTCTATCTATAAACTTCTATAAAACTTTTTATAACAAATCCTTGCTGCTTATTAATAACAACTTGGACCATATCACATTATGAGCAAGATAAGCTGGCTTAATAGAGTAACGCTTTAAATTTAGTCATTTAATCAATTAACCTGTTCCAATGCTATTTCGTACGAGAGCCATACCACCCATGACTTTGATATTTTTGGGGCGTAATCGAGATAAAATCTGTTCATAAAAATATTTTACATAATGTTTATGGATAGTATTTCAATCAAATATGGCAGAAATAGAGAATCAATAAGGTAGTCATCAGTATTTTGATATACTATGTTATCAGTTTATAGAGTATCTACGCAGCGGAAGTAAGCTTAAATCAATAAATCGTTTCTAACTAGTACTGGTAAAATACACAAGACGAAGTACCTGAAAGAAGCCAGCTACTGTTGCAGCTCCACACTTATCCCTTAAATGATGAGATAAGAGACCGTATTAAGTAAATTAAGGCCATTTAATGTTTAAATTTTTATGTTGCTCAACTATCATTGGTATCTTGCTGATTTAATTCTAATTTCAATAATTACCTGTGCATTCCACGCATAACACCATTAACTTTCAAATCTGCACCTCCAGTATCCATCGTTACACCCTACATGATCAAATAAAGTCAAAAGCTATTTCAATAGTTTTCTATTTATATTGGACTGCAGTGCCCAGTATATCACATTTGCTCTCTTATTGATGTATATTAGAGAAATGACAGCAAGACTGTTTCTACACTAACAAAATGGTTGAACTCATTGTAATTTAATTACTTACTTTACCAACGAGAAGAAGCGTTTCTTCGATCGCGCCCTCACCAGTGTACTCGAGATATACGATACGACCATTGTGGCGAGGAACCGCTGTTGTATTACATGGTTACAGAAAGATTTATGTAGTAGGTAGCCAGTTATTGATGGAAAATGGAGTAATAAATACGTCAAATTAGGCAAGGGATATTCAAATTACTACTACCCTACATAGGAATACGAATTAATTGACAATAAGACATTACTTTTGCTGCAGCGATTTACAGCGGCAAATAGTGGATATTCCTTTTCGATCATGTCAACGTCTGATATAACATTAACCTGTAGGTAATATGAACAATATCCATTGACAATATAGGATGTCATAATTAATTTTACTTTGCATTACTTTTTCATTTTATTAGTTAATTGGAAATTTCTCGTCTATGCTTAAAACGTGTGGCGGCGATATTATTAACTACAGTAAGTAATATGTATATGGTAATCCTAGAATAACCTTAACAGGCGTATCGATAAATGCTTCTTGAACGTAGCGAGCTGCATTAGGAGGAGCCATACGTTCAGGATCCGATCCACCAATATCGCGAGAAACCAATCTAGAAATTTAAATTGACGTCTTTGCTAAAGACTTGTTGTTTTATTCCTTTAAATACAAATGGTACATGATGCAGTCTATAACTTAAATTGCTTCCATACCTGCCACTTTCAATTGCTTTAAGGAAAGGTACAAGGGCTTCTTCTTGCTGCGTAATAACATATGTAAATTCAAATAAACTTGATCAGCAGAATAAGGTGGGGAAAATGCAAATGGTGATTATGAGTAGTAGATAAGTAAATTAGAAAATAGTTTATACTTTACCCCATTTCTGACGAAAACGCCAAGTTCATCTATATTGCGAGCTTTATTTGGTCTTGCTTCTCGCAATTCCAGCGGCTAAAGCGAAATAGTAAGGACATTTATTTATATTAATGAATAGATGTAGCTTAGTCAGTGAAAGATGTAGCTCTACTTCATACAGAGGAAAATGAAAACATACAACATAGGCAGCACTTAAGGCACCTAATACGCCAGCTTCAAATGAATTTGAAAATGGGGTTTCCTTTGGCAATACCAGTACTGGACGTTTGTGGCCAGCTTTATAAGCCCTGTAAGATACAATTACATTAATTAATAAATGAATGTTAGCAGTGTATTTTTATTTTGATATTTAACTTAATGGTAGAATAAAATGAAGAAAAACCTGACGATTGCTGCTTTGGCAGCATCAGTAACACGTCGGACATCATCATAATCTCGATTGACTGGCCCAGTCGAAGAATAAATCTAGATTATTAACAGATTAAAGTTAGTACGCCAAATACTATACTACCGCATCTTCATGATGTTGAAACATTTATTTATTTATTTTACTTCCTTAACAAATTGCACAAAGCTATAGTAAAGTAAGATGTACCATTCGTGTATCATGCTATCAAGTACGAAAATATATACTAGCACAATGCAAGCACATGCTAAGCTCCCATGCCGTAGTTTCAGTATCGCATTATGATGGCAGAGTGCTTAGCTGTTTGAAGGTAACCAACTAACTATGTTTATTACGTCCAATAGCTATTGCATGCACATTGCTATTGCCCGAATTTGTACTATTTATATGTAGTGTTTATTGCAAATGACTAAAGTTGGTGTCAATTTTTTTACCAGTGGTCTACTTTGGAAGCAAATGACGTGGGAACCAGATCCAAAGGTAGCATCGACCTATATGATTTAGAAAAACATCAATCATATAATTTAAGAAATGGTGGTTATTAATATTGGAAATGTAGAAAGGATAGCTGACTTGGTGATTGTATAATTCCGACTACGTTGTATTAATTGAAAGGAAGTAGATAAAGGCTTTAAATTTGATAGTAACGAAGTAATACTTTGAAGTAGCCTACTTAACTAAAGTAAGCAGAATTTGCCGTATTTATTTTAAAATTAATTTCGCTTCATTAAGCCTGGAAGATGTTATCTACGTAAGTACTTGATAGTAGCTACCGCATGCAATAATTTCACTAATCATGATCTATATTAAATGAATCGTTAGACTTTAAAGAAGCTAAATGGTAGAGATTAACAGTCTCTTATAAAGACTGCAAAAATGAATCGCGGTAGTGGAATGTACACAAAATTGTAAATAAAGAAGCTCCTACGTAGGTACTATTGTAAATGCAATAGCATTCTACGTTGAAGAGATTTACGATAGAAAATAAAAAAATTCTTTATTCATAACATGATAAAATCCAATAAATACGAAACTATAACTTTGAATTAAGAAAGTAGGATTAGATTCTTACGGCTTGTAGATTAGATCTTGCCTCTGATTATGCTAAACATACTAGCTTCAGCTCGAGCAATAAAGTGTAATGAGTTTATTGATAACCAATGCTACCTTGGCTTGTGCTTGAAGGGCTTCTTTCACTTGGCTTAAGCTGTCATCTAGACCATCAATTGATGTCGCAACGATAGCAAGACAGTCATATTTCTCATCGAAGGGATCTGAAACCGCTGTTACCCGGCAAGGTAGATATTGATCGCTATCATAAAGACGCAAAAGAGTCCATGACTGAGAACAGTGGATCACAAATGTTTCATTATTTTTCGTGTTAAGCAATCGAAAAGATAATTTTCTTCACGAACTACTCTATCGTTCATTAGTAGTTTTAGTTGACCATTTTACAATACTGCAATTTACTGTGTGCAATAAAGATAAAAATAAATTGAAATAGATTCAAGAGGTAGGTGATAATGTAACCAAGAGAATCCTTCATGATCAGTCTACGACACGATATTGCTAAATATTAACAAAAACTTTCATACTTGTCTGCCATTTCTGAGATCGTTTATGGTATCAGGTCAGATGGATTGAGTGCTGGTAAATTTCTGTTAAATGGGCAAGATAGCTATTAGATACTGAGCTAGCATTATAGAGATAAATTACCTCTTTCCACGATCACTCTATTAGTATAGATACATTAGAATACGCAATCATTAAATACCAAAATATAAACTGTGCAGATGATAAAATAGACTACAGCGAATTTTACCTTGCTGAGGTGCGTGCCTTTGACAGAATCAACGCGACAAAAAAGGATTCTAGAAGGCCTTTTCATTTGTATATATATAGTTACTTGTCTACCATTGAATGTGTATTTTATAGTAGTATATGAAATTATAATGACGCTAATAATATGGATTGCATACAAATTAGGTGGTACGCCAGTGGAGTTGTGTACTAAAGTAAAGTATATTTATTTTAATTAATCGGACAAGACAAGACGACCGGACTATCCACTATAATAGAAGCCATTCTTAATTATATAATTAGTGGTAGCAGTTGAATTTAAAGTCGACTAGCTACTAAATAGGCGATAAAATTGATGTGCAATTTATTCCTGTATAATGTGCACATGCAATGCAAGCAGGCTATTACGCGGTCATTGACTGATTTATCATCAGCCTGCCATCCGTCAATGAGAGATTGAACAGAAAACGCATGATTCATGTATGGTTTTATCTTGTAATGGTGCAATTTTGAAGGTTTAGAAGCTTCTAAAATCGTTTACCTGCTCGATCTGTTATTTTCTTTTGTTTGTTGCTTGTGTATCAATTTACGTTTACATTAAAATCAAATTGCCACCCTGCAGATATAATTATCGCTCACGATGTAGTCACGAGTGTAGCTGGTTACATAGATTCAATATTTACCATTTAGTGATCATGTGTCATATTTTATTCATAGCATGCAAATACGTTTTGCCGTTTATATGTTTTACTTTCTTTGTCACTGAAATAAGAAAATATGGGGTACGATGAATATTTATTTCTTTGTAGGTTTGGCAATCTGGTATAATAATAACTACCGTAATGATTTTGATAATTGACCGCAATGCCTTCCTAGTTTCAAATCATGATCTTCTATATATTGTAAAGCAACTAATTAATAGAATTCGATATTCAATGATCAACTTTTGGCAGGCTCCACTTTTACATATCAACAAGGTTTTACGGTTTGGTCGAATTACTACCTTAGTTCACTTTAAAAGTGTATACTGGTCGATTTATATGAGTGCATTATACGCACTATAATATATATTAAATACAAATAAGTGAATAATACCGGAATGATGACCGAAGTACAGTAGTTATTTTTTATCTGAAATTTACTACCGTGATGAATTATTCACTACCTATTCTTAGTTTTAGTGCTGTAGTATTAGTTTACAACAAGATCAAAGTAACGGTCATAAGGATGTTAAATAAGTGATAAATGTAACCTGAATTGCGCCGCTTTATGTGCTTACCAGGAAATACTCGTATAGTGAATACTACGCAATAGGCTCTTCTAAGACTTATTTCTAAAGGATACCACTAAAATAAGATCGGATTTCGAGAAATAAAATTGATATAAAATCTTTACTTTTACTGTATCGTGATTATACTTACTAATTCACGAGTCTACTACAGTTCATTCGAACAGCGTTCTGTTTATAATATCATCAATAGATCTCGGTCAATTTGCTTGCATGACATCAATAACTGATATTCAGGTTGTAACTTAAGAAATTGTCACTTTATTGAATTATTCTTACAACAACAAAACAAATTTTAATTTGTTATACGTATACGGCTACTTTTAATCCGAAATCTGCCAGTCAGATGTTCGACTGCTGATTTCTAATAGTTAACAGCAGTATTTGCCTAACCATTTGTTAAACATCTTCAAGAATCTAGTACATAGTGACATCCATCTTCGCTAGAAAATCTAACATAATATATAGTTTAGTAACCTGAAATATTAAAAAATCGCAATACGATTCTCTAAACACTATCATCTAGGATCTGTCTCGAAGATATCTCTGGGCCAGAGCAGGCAATGGGGCTGCCGTAGGGATAACTCTAGGAGACAAACCGGCTGATCCAGCAATATCAAAGTGGGTGTAGCGAATAGGATTCTCTGCGTCAATACCGAACTATAGAGAGTATTTATAAGGCCTTCATGAGTTTTACACATACGATTATATCTTTACTAGTCTTTGCACTGCAATTTAGGAGATTTTGATGTTATGTAAATCAAATTACGCAAATCAGACAACATCAATAGCAAGAGTACTATGGCAATCAGGCTTTGAAATTGCAATATCAGTAATGATACTTCAGTGATCATAACACTCGAAAAAAATATTTAGTAGTCTTCGGTACCATGTGGGTACTATCTAGAACTAGAAAATAAGCTTTGACGCTAAAGAGACGAATATTTATTTCTCTATGGATGTTACTATTGAACTTTTATTCATTTATGGATTTTTCGATATTCATGATCAAGCTAAAATTGTAAACACCCGTAAACAATGTGACTGCGAACTTAGTGACATGATATTGCAGTCTCTCTTGCAAGTGTAATTAGAAATGATGATTAATCAAATTACCTTGTCAAGTCCAGAAGCACGAATCATAAAGGCTGCTGGAAATTGATGTCCACGCGGAGTTCTAGAAGATGGTAAATCGTTACATTGTCTTACATCTTCATATACTGATTCTGGTCCAACAAAGTCGTAATCCTATTATGATGCATTAATAAGAGAAATGATCACCTTTCGAATTTATAATGCTATGGATACCACTGAAGGATACGAGTAGTACAAATTTCATCGTGATAATTACTAAGTGCAAAAGTCTAACCTCTCGTCTCAGAGTTGATATTTCCAATGGATCGCCAACTTCATCTCCGGCTAACGTATATTATACAAATAAAGTGTCATGTGTAGAATTATCAATATCGGTTTTACGTACGAGCAAAGTTAGAAATTACAAAATTTGCGTACTTTCTATATTTCCTACAACATTAAATGAATACTAATGCGCACAGTGACTTAAGCACTACGCTGCAGCATAACATTAAATTTGCCCATAATGATAGTTTAATAAGTGCTACAGTGCCATCTGATGAACTCAGAAATTTAAGTATGCATTTTGGGTTTGTAAACTTACCACACTGTAATTTACATGCAGTTTGAACTTTCTTAGCTGGGCCGTTATCTAAGACACACTATAAGAAAATTGAATATTCAGGTGCTATCAAGTTATAATTTCTACAAATAAAAACAATTGAAAAGGGCGAAATTTACAGAGTAACTGGTTCCAACGGCGATCACTGCGTGACCTGTTAAAGTTGCAATGGTCATAATGTGAGGGTTCACTTCATTTTGTGCCTATATAATTGTAAGTTCATTTTGAAAAAAGAGTTACCGTGTTACTAAATTTTGATCACCAATTGTGCTAATTATGATGACAATAGTTATTATTATTAAATCAGTAAATCAGCTAAAAAGCAACGACTCACCAATTCTTTCATACGACATAAGACGTCGCACATTGCCATCCTGCCCTCTGCATCAGTATTGACGACACGAACGCGAACTCCTGCTCTTGAAGTTATAATCTCATCGCACACATAGCAGTCTACATTTTATTCAATTTAAATCAAGTACAGATTGAAATAAATATCAACTACAGATATTAATTCATTGGCTGAAATTGTAGAAGTAGGATGCAGTCATGACAAGTCCTATGTTACATGGTAAACTCATTATTTCGAGATTAAATTGTTGCAGTTGTATATTAACCTGTTCCAATGCTATTTCGTACAAGAGCTAAGCCTCCTAGGACTCTAATGTTCTTTGGGCGGAAGCGAGCCAAAATCTAGAGTCATATAATAACAATGTCAAATATGGATAAGAATAAAATAACAGATAGCGCAGCGTAGTTGCAATATCTTTGACTATGAGTTAGCTTCAATAGCCAATATAAACGATAATTAAAGTTGTAAAAGTGCCGCAAGATCAACTTCGAGCTAAAAGTAAGGTACAATATAAAGTTGAATAGAAATTATCAACTTTTACGGAATCAGTGTGCATACCTGAAAGAAGCCAGCAACTGTTGCAGCTCCGCATTTATCCCTTATCAATAACGATAACAAAAAATTATAATGTAATTCTACGTGGGTGAGGACTGAAGAGCATTTATTTTAATAAGCAACCTGTTCATTCCTCGCATAGCACCACCAACTTTCAAGTCTGCACCTCCAGTGTCCATTGTTACTCCCTATCCATATTAACGATAATCATTTCTATTAAGAACCTGGCGGACAACTATTATTAGTCAGCCGTATTGTTTGCATACGGCAAGAAATGTAGTCTTAAAATATATTGCATTATTATAATTTTTAAAGAGCAATAAATTATAGAGCTACCTTGCCAACAAGGAGGAGAGTCTCATCAGGAGTGCCCTCGCCATTGTATTCAAGATACACAATGCGACCGTTATGACGAGGTACAGCTAAAGCGTAAGAAATACAAAAATTGGTTCCATTTTTGAGAATAGGAATTTCGGACTAACTACTCTTGATATCATGAGCTAATAATTGATAAGGCAACAAGGTGTTTACTTTCGCTACATCGATTGACCGCTGCAAAGAGCGGATATTCCTTGCCAATCGTTTCTACATCCGAGATTACTTGGACCTGAATTGCAATGTTATCATAATGATTTCGATTTTATTAGTGAATTACTTAAAGTTGTATACTATGTCCAATATGGCCAATTTAATTCACAATCAACAGAATACAATTTGGTCAACTAAGGTATTGTCAAAGCTATCGATCTGTAATAACCTTAACAGGTGTATCCTTGAAAACATCTTGAACATAATTGGCGGCATTCGGTGGAGCCATACGCTCGGGATCTGATCCACCGATATCGCGACAGACTAATCTGTGATTAATATTGAGATGATAATTGTTAGTGTGCAATATCGCAATAGTTGTTGGGTACATTTGTAATCGTTTGTATGATATTGGAGACAGTACCTGCCACTCTCGATTGCCGATAGGAATGGAATTAGTGATTTTTCATTCTATGTACGGTATATAGCATATTGATCCCCATTAGTGTTGTAACAATGATTATGTTCAGATTGCTTAAGGTCATGATATCATGGTGATACTAAACACAAGGCACATGTTCTACAGTACTATTACTTACCTCATTTCTGACAAAAACACCTAGCTCTTCTATATAACGCGTTTGTCTTGCTTCTCTCAATTCCAGTGGCTGAAATAGGACATGATATATCCTTGATCAACTTTTGCAATGATTAAGTTTACTCACGTTTGAATAAAGTTATTATGTGTATTAACGTACAACATAAGCAGCACTCAAAGCGCCCAACACGCCCGATTCAAAGGAATGAGGGAATGGTGTTTCGCTAGGTAATATGAGTAGAGGGCGTTTGCTTTCAGCTTTAGACGCTCTAATAAAAGATGGGAACATCAATGAACGACTGCTCTATGAATTATTATACTTCCATATCATTCAGGCGTAAAATTGACCTATTTATGCCTGCTTTTGCAGCATCGGTAATACGCCTGACATCGTCATAATCGCGGTTAAGAGGTCCAGTGGGAGCATAAATCTATTAATATTCAAAATCGTAAGTTTACCATTTTATGAAGTAACCAATTCATTCTATACACTGTAAAATGATTGAAAAGTAAAGAGGACAGCATTATTGCTTCTTTATAAGGACTCATTGACCGTTGCCGCAAGTGCTATTGGTAATTGTGTTACTACACTAACTGCATGAAGGTATACGTCTATCGAATGAAAGCTAGCTTAAACTGTGATAGAATGAACAGCTTTACACTTTAGATTCAACAAGTTAGAGTAAACTAAAATAACATCAGTCATTCGTTAATTATGTACAGGATTGCATAGGAGATTTGATCTATGCGTCTTCTAATGCAAGTAATGCATCATTATTCATTAATGAATTAAGGATACGATTTGACAAATCTCGTGAGCGATAACTTGTTGTTACAATCGTCTCAACGAGGTTAATTTATAGTTATGTCCTTTTTACCAAGGCTCTGTTGGTGACTTCTAAAATGTGAGTGCCAGAATTGAAGGAGGCATCGATCTATAAGATAAAATGAAAGCAGTAGAAAGTTGCTCAACTTGACGATTAAACTTTGTTATTGTTGTGTGATAGCAAGATTGATAGTCTGCTGTTGCATTTTATTGCAAGAAGGCAATGATTTTTCTGCAGTGTAGTGGCACTGCATTATCAAGCCTTTCCCTTTTTCGAATGTACTGTAATTAGTATGGCCTTGATGTAATCGCTATTTACAATTTCAAAGATTGCATCATTCTACTTTACTGCTTTACGCCAATACAAGTATCAAGTTATTCCGTGTAATGCACAACGATCCCTTTTTATGTTGTATATGTCTATCTCTCTACTTTGAGCTGATACTAGCAGTTGTTTGAATCCTTCGTGCTACTCTTGACTACGATGGCAGACTGGCAATTCTACATCCATTCGTCGATGCTAATGTGAAAACATGCTACAGATGTATTATACATATAAAGGTGACTACTGTACTTTTTATTCCTAGCTATTTTACGGATTGAAAAATGAAAAGCATCCATTACAATTCCAATTGACGCTCGAATATTGATGATGAGATTGTAGAACGGTTTACCTTCGAACGGGATTGAAGAGCACCTTTGATTTGAGTCCAGCTATCATCTATAGCATCAATGGAGGTAGCAACCAGTACAATACAGGAGTAATTTGCATCGAATGGATCAGAGACTGCCGTAACTTGGCAAGGAAGGTAGGCATCGCTGTCAAGAAAAAATACAATCAACCAAATAAGCGTTGTTGATATCGACGATGGAGCATGATTTTCACACTTCATCAAGCTAGTCATGGATTGTTACGTTTTGTAAATTCTTCTACATTGTCACAAGGAAGATTTATTCGAAATCTGTAGACAAGTCCAATAAATGGATTTACATACTACAACTTTTATGCCTAAGTGACTGTGCTACGATAGTCAAGCGGAATAAGTTCAAGTTGTAGTGAGCTTCTCGACGGTAATGTAGAAAGTTATGAACATAACGAAGGACAATCTCATTTCATAACACTTCTCCATGCTATACCATCATCGATTGCAATCGCGTTTTAAATACTCTAATAAGAGGCAAGCTATGTCTGCCTAGTACTGACATCATTTCTCAACTTACTTTGCACTCATGTTGGCTTTGCTGGAGGAAGAAGAAGAAGACTAGCGCCAATTCGGTGGAAATTGAAGTAAGACAGCACCAACCTACGGATTGCTTGTGTAGAGAACGATATCCTCGCACTACACTACAGTATAGTGTCTAGGGTATCGCACCATGACACTCGTTACAGCCGAATCAAGACCTCCATCGTAGTCATTTAGTATGCACGCGATACCGCTAACTGCTATGTTGCTGATGATAGCCGAGAGCTTACCATGGAGTAGAAAAATACAACGACGACTAGAAGAATTTGCATTATGGCCATCAAAATTTCCACTACTACTTGGACTTTCTTTGAGTAGTCTAAGCGAGCCCATAGACTACTCAAAAATACATTATGCACTAGAAAATACCTAGTGGCCTATGAAAATCTTCACTACTACATGGGTTTTCTTTGCAGTAGTCCAACGACGACTAGAAGAATTTGCATTATGGCCATCAAAATTACCACTACTACTTGGACTTTCTTTGAGTAGTCTATGCGAGCCCATAGACTACTCCAAAAATACACAAACCACTTGAAAATACCTAGAGGCCTATGAAAATCTTCACTACTAGTAGTCCAAGGACCACTAGAAGAATTTGCATTATGGCCATCAAAGTTTCCACTACTACTTGGACTTTCTTTGAGTAGTCTATGCGAGCCCATAGACTACTCCAAAAATACACAAACCACTTGAAAATACCTAATGGCCTATGAAAATCTTCACTACTAGTAGTCCAAGGACCACTAGAAGAATTTGCATTATGGCCATCAAAGTTTCCACTACTACTTGGACTTTCTTTGAGTAGTCTATGCGAGCCCATAGACTACTCAAAAATACATTATGCACTAGAAAATACCTAGTGGCCTATGAAAATCTTCACTACTACATGGGTTTTCTTTGCAGTAGTCCAAGGACGACTAGAAGAATTTGCCTTATGGCCATCAAAGTTTCCACTACTACTTGGATTTTCTTTGAGTAGTCTATGGGCTAGCATAGACTACTCAAAAATACATTATGCACTAGAAAATACCTAGTGGCCTATGAAAATCTTCACTACTACATGGATTTTCTTTGCAGTAGTCCAAGGACGACTAGAAGAATTTGCATTATGGCCATCAAAATTTCCACTACTACTCGGATTTTCTTCGAGTAGTCTATGCGAGCCCGTAGACTACTCCAAAAATACACAAACCACTTGAAAATACCTAGTGGCCTATGAAAATCTTCACTACTACATGGGTTTTCTTTTGAATAGTCCTTGGACTACTCCAAAAATACCTAGTGGCCCATCAAAATCACCGCTACTACTTGGATTTTCTTTGAGTAGTCTGTGAGAGCCCATGGACTACTGGAAAAATAGATAGACCTCTACAAAATACCTAGGGCCAATGAAAATCTCCATTACTACATGGGTTTTCTCTGGAGTAGTCCTTGGACTACTCCAAAGATATATAGACGACTAGAAGAATTTGCCTTATAGACATCAGAATTACGACTACTACTCGGATTTTCTTTGAGTAGTCTATGCGAGCCCATAGACTACTCCAAAAATAAATAAACCACTAGAAAAATACCTAGTGGCCTATGAAAATCGATGCTACATAGGCTATTTTTGGAGTAGTCCTAGGACTACTCCAAAAATACATCTTATAGTAATTTTGAACCGAAATACCATGTATTACGATATGCTATTGAGATATTGATATGGATTCTAAGCTGTTATAAATATAATAAATGTTTAGTAGCATCTCCATCAGAATCATACAAGAAGGATGGTTCTGGAATCATTTCTTACAGCAATTTCTTGACGGAATCCTTACGATAATAATAATGCGATATATTCTAATATTCCTATTATCGGAATATGGAGATATACCGTATTCTAATCAAGTCATTAAAAATGTAATAAATCCTCCAATATGATAGCAATTTGATAGTATAAAACATTTTAAAGATCTAAATCGACGCCGATAGACTTAGACGTACTGTGTTCAGGAATCAACCTGTTTTTCTGCCATCAGAACTTACGCAATTGCATATTCATATCATTCCTTGCTCTATTCTAATATTCCCATTGCAAATTACAATGGATTATAATTACAGCTTTGAATATACAAACGAAAGACTTTATTTTAGACTGCAAGTTCGCCTGTGTAAGGCTTAAGTAAAATGATTAGTATCCATTCAATGAGTATTAAATGGAGGGAAGAATACTCCATTCCCCTTGCAATAATAAAATCAATCAAGACTAGGATAATGCTTGTTACCCGTTTTCAAGGTTGCCATGATTGAAGGCCATACCCCTGCCTTAGCCCTAAAGCCTTGTGCCTTGCAGGATTAATACACCTCTAACTTACGCGTAAATTAGTTTGAAATCACGTTTTCAATAGGATTTAATCACTTTTGTACACGGAACAGTTTAGTAGAGTCTAACAAATGGAAACTTGTTATACCCAATTGCCAAAGAACCATACTGGCCTTCTGCGGAAATCGTACAATTTAATATCGATTGAGATATAAGCTGGGAAATGGAAGAGAATCTCATAAGTAACACCATTCTTGTTTATAGAACCATAAATCGTGGTAAAAATTATTCGTTCACATAAAATATATTTTAAATCGAGTAAACTAGATATAATGCAATCGGTATAGAATCAGATACTATTACCATAAAGTTCTAAGCATATTCAGCAAGAAGACTACTAGAAGGTAAATCAAACTCTCATTTTAGTAATAAAACATAATAATCTCCCGATTAAAAGATATACGCTGCAATCCTTGATCGATCAACAAACATGGCGATACCATTAGCAAATTGCTTAGCTAAACTGAGGATATATCTAATCAAGATACAATGATTGACATTAGCATTGATTCTGATGATTCAGCCATATACGTGTATCCTTGCACATTTAGACGAATGGACTAACTAAGCTATCAAACAGTAATATGAAATAGGATATCCTCGCTTACTCGCTTTGCCAACAGATGACGGAAATGCCGCTCTAAACACTCGATACGCGTTGATACAGACGATAGCTCATTTTATTGAGATAGAATCTATAATTACAGAGTATTTTATGCACTTCTCTCTGAACTTAGTCAGACACTAATGTTCGCAAGAATGCAATACATTTTATTGTATTTTAGCCACTTTTACTAGACATAGTACCGCGTAAAATTGGTCCTATTACACGGTAGACTATTTGCCTACATTAATCCGCTAAAACGAAAAATAGATAAATCATATTTACATCATTTTCTGTACATTAATACAGATCAAGTAGCAGCCTCTTGAAGGATCTACAAATCTGAAAATTATCTAGGTCAAAGAGCGAAATAAGCTTCCTATATCACGCAATTTTAATATCTTTCGAGAATTAGACATTCACTGCCTATATTGCAATATAGATTCGCTGGTTTTCTAACTTTTTTTAGTGTATAGGAAAGAAAAGATAGTTTAAAACCGATAGTACTATTACAGTGACTTAATTTTTTTCAAGAATATTTTTTTAGCAGCTGTAAGGATCGCGCTAACCAAGGAGAAATAAAACTTGTTTTCAAGCGTGTGAATTTATCAAGAACAAAAATGAGAACGTCCTCAAAATTCCAAAATAACCACTACATTACATTCAATAATTTACATCAACAGAAACTAAGTTTCCCTATTATATTCAGATCGATTTTGCTTGCAATATCTGGTCATATTGATGACCGACTACTTGCTCATACTAATTTTTTAAAATCAAAAATATACTAAATAGTTACAGATCATTTAAAATGGAAACTTCATGAAAGAGAGGTAATTTGTAGTGATGGAAGGCAGTACAACATTTCTGTAGTACTTAATCGTTATAATCGGTAATCACGTCTGCTGTAGGCATGCTATAATCAATATCCTTTAAGCCATCCAGCCAGCTTTCACATTTTGCACGATTAACAGCTCGATAGTCTTGATCAGCTTGGTGCTGGCCGACTTCTGTTGGATTATTTTGACTTGGACGAATACGTCGATTTTTGTCCACACTATTGCCTTGTTGTTTCTTGGAATGATCGTCGTCAATTAATGCTGAATTATCATTTTCGTCGTTTGTGCCTTGATCAGCATGATGTGATTGATGATTTCGTGTATCTGGATCATTTAGTGACTGCAATTTATTGCTTTCTTGATCCATTGTTCCTAATAGAGTTTTATAATCATCGATGGATACAGGCCGACTGGGATTTTCTGAACCACCTCTACTTGATTCTGATTCAATATTATTGGATACAGCTGCCGGTGTGGAATAACGTGCTGAACGTAACAACTTGGGGCTTAATAGTGCTTTATCGGTTAATGATACTGCCCCTGCATTATCATGACCTAAACTACCATTAATGGAGATCATAGTTACCGAACGATGATGTAGTTTTTTCAACATTTTCTTATGATCGATAGTATCAATAGAATTGGATTGTTTCATAGCTTTTTCACTCTCGCTTATAGCTAAAATTGAATTGGAGGCTGCTGCTGTAAATGAATTGGCGCGTTGGCGATCAAACATCATCGGACTACTTAATGTTCTGCTACGTCCATGTTGTTCACTTAGCAGACGTCCTATATGATTTGGAACTAACTTTACGTTATGATTGGCATCATGACTTGATGTGGCTACCCCATGATTACGATGATGGCGTAAAGGAGTTGGAGCTTCGCTATGATGTTGATTTGGTATCGGCGGTAAGACCATGCTATTACCAGACCAAGAGTGAGCTAATGGATCGCTTCTTCTAGCCATAATAAAGGATCAGTTAACAAATAGAAAGGATAAATAATTTAATAGGAGATAAGATATTTCTTCAAGTTTTGTTTTCTTTAAATTGTAGCAATAGAAAGGCTTAATAGGTTAAATATGAAATTACTGACTGCTTGATCGATGCTTAATCATGCCGGGTATAGTTCTGTGAAAGATAGAAAACAACAAATTAATATTAGAAAAGATACAGTTAAGCTTGCCTGTGGGCAAGATTTTGCCATGAGTAAATATTGTATGCAAGTAAACATAAAATTTATCATGGTAAAGAAATAGGCCATCTTGAATAGAGTATCCACAATATGCCTACTAGTTAAGTCACATCAAGTACTCGCAATGGGTAGTAAATATTGACGTTACTAGTATCTATACAGCTCGATATGATTATCATATACATGGAATATACAGTACTGTACATCAAATTTACTATTTCACAAATATTCAACGATCATTTCGCTATTTAAATTTATGCGTTTATCATATAAGGTATTTACTATACTTATACTACTTAAGTTATACCAAATACTCGCAATCCGTATAGATCGATGCGATGATCATATCCATGAAATAAACTGTTACCACAAATCGAAATTTGTGGCGAGGAGAAAATTAAGCTATCACAAAAAATAAACCTATGAGTTTACTGTCAAGTTTGTCCTCCCCGATATCTACTTACAGTGCGGCTCTAAATACTGACAATCTCCTATCATCAAGAGGAACAGCAATGCTAGTCTCTCTTGAAACGCCAGTCAATTTTATAGTAAATCGACATAAACATTTATTATTAGTTTATAGATAACATCATCTAACTATACCGTTATCTATTGAAAAGATGCAAAACGTTATAGATAAACTAATGTGAACACATTTTTAGATAAGTTATCTTATGGAAACTATGTTATAAAAGCTATGCAAAAGTTACTCCGTAACAACTCTACATCAAGTTTACTATTTCACAAACATCCTATAGTCATTTCGCTTCTTAGAACACAGTATTAAAAAGTCTTTTTAAATTTCAATTTAACTCATGGTGATATATACTGCGATGACGGAGTACAACGATACGTAGAGTGGAAATGAAATACTGACGGAAATAAATCGAGTAAGTATAAATCCTATATTCATCATGATAATGTTTTTCAATGAGAATTGAAGCCCAGAAAAGTCAGCCAATGGCGAATAAAATAGAGAACTGGCAATCTAAATATGAAGGCACTTGTGATCTGCTTTTCATTTCTCACGATAAATTTATTCAATAAAAATTAAAGTGTAGAAATCTTAGATAATGCAAAACAATAGAGAATTGGTAATCGGAATATTAAAGTACTTATAGTCTACTGTTAAATAAAGTTTCCAGTAAAATACACGTGCTTATTCGTTGTCATGACTTGCCAGTGCTCTAATATAGATACTAAATTACAGACAATCAATCAATTCAGAATAAGTTGCACTCGAATTCTGAATAGAGATAATAATTGCTGAATGTTTACTTACAGGATTGTCTGCATCGATTTGATGCTCATCGATTATGCCTCGATTTAAAATTCTATCAATACCTAACTCTATAAGTAAGCTAAGCCATGATATCATGGCATTCAAATTATTGCCTGTAACTATTTCGAAATGTCAGCTATTGGGATTATTGACCCCAAAATTCGAAAATCAACCTTTCCAATTTTATTCTATTAATGCTTAACCCTATGAGCAAGCTAAGCCATGAAATCATGACACACAAACTATTGCTCGCAGCCATTCTCAAAATCGCAGCTATTGGGATTATTTATAAAAAATTGAAGATCAAATCTTTCCATTTTCACTCTATCCATGTCTAACTGTATAAGAAAACTAAACTATGAAATCATGACACCTAAATTTTTATCTATAACTATTTCAGAATGACAGTTTTGAGATTGTTTATGAAAGGCTAGATAATCAATCTTTCTATTGATCTAATTTTCAATTCTACCAATGTCTAATATTGTAAGCAAGCTAAGCCAATAAGTCTCGACATCAAAATGATTGCCTATAACTATTTCAAAATGATGGCTATTGGGATTGTTTACGAAAAATTAGAAAATCAATCTTTCTATCGATATAATTTTTAATTCTATCAATGCCTAACACTATAATCAAGCTAAGCCATGAAATCATAGTCCATGAATTATTGTCTATAACCATTTCAAAATGACAGCTATTGGTATTATTTCCCCCAAAATGGAAAATTAATCTTTCTATTTCTATATCGCCTTAGGATTATTGCCTCCCTCTCTGTTTGAGATATACAATCATTCCATGATTTTCGATTCATTGTGAACATTATCGAACAACTTTAAGCTTGAATGTCCCTTCCATTAATGAATAGAACCAGATAGATTGCTGTCAATTTTGGCGTAGGATTAGTATAAGAATAATACCGAGTTCAATTTACCATACTATAGTCCTATTACTATTTTTGGATCCATTCTATCCATCGATAATTCATGAATGAATTATTGCAGTCCACAGCTTCCTTTCAAGATACATGGATAAAGCTATTGATAGTGGTCAAACTCAAGATTGTATTAGCGTGTATTACTGTTAAAAAACTATCGATAGTTTGTTGAAAGCTTTTACAGGATACTATATCTACGATATTTATTGTTAGAAAATAGAAGAGCGTTATTGAACCGTAGTATGTGGGAGTTATTGGCAAATAATATAAATTCTTGATTGCTTTTAATAGACTTCTTCATAATATGGATAATTTTCAATAATTAGGCTAAAGGAATGCCCGATAAAATATTTTTTCATCCTTCCATTTTTGAAATTCAATAAAGTATTGATGAGTCAGTTGAATTATTTTGTTATCGGCATTTTAATCGCAGGAAGAATTGAAATTTGTGGTATGTAAATTCCATAACTATTATAGATTTATTAATGCTAGTGGATGGATAAACGTATAAAGAAAATTATGGCCTGTGACTTCTTTTATTTAAGATATCATAGATATTCTACTACAAGAATTATAAAGTGTTTCTGAGCTACATACTGTGGATATATCGATTTTTTTTAGCACGGAATCTTCAATTATTCAAACTCTATTCGAATTTCGAGAGTTTGCGAAGCTTTGCAGCTTTTGAAGACTAATTGTTCAATTTTACAAACAAAGAGTAGATTTACTTTCAGCGTATTAATTTCAATCCTTAACAAATTTCAACTATTAATCATGCCGGGGGATAAAAGTGTGTTAATACCTAAAGGTGGCAATAGGTTTTAATATTTATGGACTTCATTGTAATTTATTGATATGCTAAAGAAAGATGCTAATGGCTGTATTGATGTGATAGACGGCAATAACATGTCTTGAAAGTGTTGTAAATTAGGGCAAAAGTAATAATTTAAAAATTTTAACCCTAAAGTCGATAGCAGCCATCACTCCTTGCTTAAAGCGATCTTGAATTTCATCTCCGATGATATGCCAAACAAATTACGCTATATCTTTGCATCAACTACCCAACTGCTGTAAAATTGGCTTATAGTAAGAATAGTTATAGATTAATATGAGAATCCCAAAATTCAAGTTCATTACCGTATGGAACGCATGAATAGATTGAATAAGATTACCCTAGCCACTACACTATTCCATTGCGATTCATTAATACTCATAAATCGGATGAAACGAACAAATAATTCCGTTATATAACCATGATTGGTTGATTTGTATTGCAATTTACTCGCATAAACATCAGTTGTATTGGTGTAGCAATATCCAACAGACTACAAAAACATTTCCTGATAGAGAAGGATATCTTAATTGTAATGAACCATTGAGACTTATAATCTGAAGGTACGCTAAAGCGATTAAAAGTTACTTGATTCATTAAAGTGTCAATCTGTAAACGAATAAAAAATAAAAAATAATACGGTACGACAATGGTGCTGAGGGAAATGGGGACCATGGGCTATATGAGCACGTCTCGAATTACGGCAGGAAATCTTAAATTAAAACGACAAAATTGATTCTCTTGATAGTTATGAAAGCGCCTCTAAATTCACTGATCAAACGAACGATGAATAAAAATTGAGAATCGATGTTGCTGTTGGGTACTGCAAACGAAATTTTTCATTTACGTGATGGCGATAATCGCGTGGTACCGGCACTTAAGAAAAAATCTCGAAAGCCTTTATTTACCAACATACCCGTATGACGGTATTAGTAGAAGCACGCTATAGCAATAGGATACAGCTTTTACCAATAGCTAAACTACATTTCCAATAAATTGAATAAATCAGTTAGGAAATAATCCTATTGGGTATTCGATCTAGCCTAGGCGTTTTTGTTCTTATCCATAGATTATTCTATAAGAGTATTGCAGTAATCTTTCATTTCTTACTGAATTGATATGTTTATATAGGGTTAAGCTAGTTCTATTTGGTAGATCTACCTTAATCTACAGTGGCCGAGAATTACCATCACTTTCACTGATAAACTCTGAAAGCCTGGTGTTGTCAAAATGTCCGAGTTACTTTAATGATAAGAATATTAAAACTCCTTTATTTTGTAATGAATGGGGTTCATAATCTTCATATCTGTGATTGAGATCTAATATTGGAGTGATCATTAATTTCATCATTAATTAATCTATTTGCGTAATCAAGATTTCACTTCACAAATGATAGTATATATCTTCTGCTTCTATTTGAGCATGGGAAGAACTGTAAAGGCTTACGAAGACACAGTTAACAAATTTTATCCGGCGTTAGCAACACTATGAAGAGCTTTACTATTTTTAAGACTGTAGCAAATGAATTTATCATTATCATTATCGCTTAGATGGATGTAGGAATTATAAGTGAATAAAGCGGTAGATTTACTTCGTGTAAAGATACAAGTCTTTTATCAGTCATTTTCAACGCCAAGTACAGTATGCAAACAAGACTAAACACGGATAATTAGGGTACGAAAAATTGGACGCATTCGGTCCTTAGATATCTTGTCAGTCACTATCGTGCTATGGATGGTTTATATAACATCCCCAAAGTTTAATTGTAACAACGCTTACCTTTGATACTTTGTAATTTCGTAAACCCTTTCATAAATTGTGTGAAATCGATGACAGCTCGATCTACTTATCTTGGTTCAACGAGAAGAGTTGGAAATGAAGACGCTGGATGGCATAGATCGTTTAATGATGGGAAATAATGTGATCGATGAAGCAATTTCGTTGTTTTTTGTGCTCTTACTATAAGATCTTTTCAACTTGATTGTGGCAGCATCATGATGCTTTCAGGCCAATTTTGATAACGTTGCTTTTGTTCTCGAAAAGAACGGATAAGGCTTCAAAGTTATTAGCTAAAAATGTATATAGATAAATCGATTTTGTGAGTAAAATGCGAAGTGGATGGATGAGTCAATTTTTGGATCACTTTTTTTGAATCTTCTCTATGAATTAATTTAGGGATAATACTTTTTGAACTCGGCACGATCAACCTGGCACATATTACCTTCCTATCTAGCTCAGCGTGTATTCTGCGATTAAAATCGGCTCAGGGTTAACTTAGATATGATGGTGCTACCGGTAGAAGGCAAATTAAAATAAGTTGATGAAGAAGGGTACAATGTTGCTTCTAGGCATTGACTCTATCATGGACAAGGCAATTATCCGTGTTGAATAGTATTATCATCAACAATGACTGATTAAAAAAAAGAAGATGAATTAGATGAACTGTATAAATTTATCTTGTTGTTGATAAGATAATATTAATTATCCAATGATCGTTGAAGTTGCCATAGTGGTCATTGTTAAGTGCAAAATGGTCCAATTTTAATTATTCTTTTTATTTAACCGACACAGTTGTTTTCATATTTGACTCATCAGTCAATAAATTAATTACAGATGAAAATTGAATTATTATCCAATTTATAATTAATCAAGGTGATACTGACTTCATTTACATCTTATTAATCGTCCCTTTTATCATTTCTTAATTGTCTCATTGTTAGTCAATAATGGAAAGACGACAACCACCATCGCTAGATTTGGCATGTATAAATTGACTATTATCATATCAAGTGTAGAACAAACTGATTGCGATGGATCCCACGAGTTGAAGGCTACTTATTAGCGTGCAATAGAGTAGTTCTCCAATTCAGTAACAAAGCGCTATGAACAATCTTGAATAGGCTAGATACGCCTATATGTATGCTTTATTCGTTAGTTACAGGTATTTATGATGGCGTGCGTAATGATTGAAATTTGAGTATGTCTTCAAATGAAAGGGGAGTTTTGAACGCTACTATATATAGCATAGTTTTTAAAGTGGAGTATGTCTGAATAGACAATATCAATATTCAATTACAAACCATAATAGGAAATGTCTTCGGCTAGACTCTTGCTATTATTTCTAGTAGCGACGAATCAAAAGAAAGTTAGTGAGAAATGAGTTACAACAGTCGAAAACTGTTACTACTGGATGGGATTAAGCATCCGTATTCCTTGTTCACGACCTGAATTACGTTGACAATTTTTTGATTTAAGGCATAAGAAACGACGGTAGACGATTTAAGATTTAATCGCTGTAAAATATCGACTCTTGTTTTCGAACTACTCTCTAATTGTTGCTAGTCGATTATACTTGTATATATAAAATTAGAAATGGAAATGCTAATTTGCTAATACATTTTGATGTTAATAAAATGACACTATGGAGTTTCTAGACAAATGCATTGTTGAAATGATGACTAATCAGTTTGTAATGAATGGCGATTTCAGGAACCAGTAATTCTTTTTGCGTTGTCGTTAGTAATGCTTTCACGGCATTCAATGAATGCATATCTCATCACTAGCTAAGAAATAATTTCAATACCAGATCTACTGCAGGAAGCATATACCGGCACTTTAAGATTTAGAAATATTTAATTTGCTGCTTAAATTACATATCATTATAAAATCATAGTAAAATCCAACTACTGTAACTCAGATATACTACAATATAGAGGAGGGGTTAACAAGTATAAATACAAAACAAATACGCAACGTATAGAAAAATCATGCAGTCGTGAGTATATATATACATATATATGTATTTAAATGACAATTTGATAGCTATTGTAGAAACTGAGTAATAGTCGCCAATAGTACAGATAGAAATCTCAAATCAGGAGTCCTGTACAGGGGATTGGCTAATAATTCAACCAGACTTAGATTAGTTCATCCAAAAATGATAAATCAATTACAGGTTCAACTTTGCCACGATCTGTTTCCTTCAAAGAGTTGCCTTCATTACTCGCTTCCCAGAGATTACCAGTATTCGTTTGACTAACACTACTACGTAATGATGATTGATAAGATTTATTTACACTAGGAATAGCGTCTTCGCTTGACGTTGGAGTTTCCGGAACGTAGCTTACAATGTCCTTATCATCATGACATTTTTGTAACTTTGTCGTTGAAGTAGCTTCGGGGGATGGATCGACCCAGATACTCTTTCGTTTATTTGGTTGGATGCTATCAATAAAAGTTTCTGGAATGTAGCTTCCAGGTACAGTTTCTAAAATCGAGTCAGACTGATTCTGTAGAAATGATTTTTGAACCAGAATCCTACTGTCACCGAGGCTGCTACGATTACGATTCCTTTTAAAAGATTCACTCGGCGTTGGCCTATTCAAGAATATGTTGATAAAAAATATCAATAGTGCAATCTACTTTCTTATTAGATTGATTATAATTACTACACAATATTTGCAATATTTATTTACAGTGTATTGGGTTGGCCGTTGAGATTATCGGAAAATAGTTCATCCAGAATATCATTACAGGTAATGTTTGCTTTTTGAGTTTTCGTTTCACTTTGACCACAAAGAAATATTAAAGTCATGCTAAATCATATTTCTTTACCGAATTTGAGTACATATATGTATAATAAATTAAGTGTAACTAAATTTAAATACCGATTGGAATCCGATTCATCGTCTTTGTCATTGGAATTTTGACTTGTATGAGCATTGCTATCGGAGCTCAGATTCTCTCCTGTTTTCATGCGCTAAAAGTTTGTGTATTGGTACTCTCATTAACACATACCATGTAACATATCTAAGCTCTAAAACATCTAGCTAGATTAGCAATGTCCAACTGTCTATACCTCAACATTTACAATTTCTCTAGCAGTGTCAACCAGCTCTTGCACCGACATATGGTATATAATTCTTTTTACTGCTTCTTGCTTAGTTCTGGTACAAGAAAATGTTAGTTTAAAATTAAAATATATGGCGTCACAAATAATAATCGCGAATCAAGGTCGTTGCAATTAATCTTCTAGCTTTTCTAGTGGGTTACAATTAAGGTTAAAAAATTATTAAAATGAGTATGCTATTCACAAATTCGCATTCAAAATAAATATCAAAGTAAGGAAGGGAAATGCTAATTACTGCTTAGTTAACCCTGAATATTCAGTGATGACGAATACTACATACATTTTCTTTCTCTTAAATCCCATCGAACTTGTTTTTACTTGTGCGAGATCAGGCGTTAGATGGCGAGTTAATTGCACACCATTTGTTTGTTGGTTATTCATATCATAGGGTTGTGTTGCTTCGGAGTCATTTATCAAATCGTCATCACTGACTGAATTTGAAAAATTTGGGGTAGCATTTTCTAACTTTGAATCACTAAAATCGAGTTGTGTTTTAATGTCCTTAGAGGTTTCTTGTTGTGCGCCTTTAGTTTCAACAGATTCGTTATCCGTTGTGCTCTATTATAACATTGACGGAAGATACGTGTAGTATGCATAAGCCATCCATACAACATGACCGATTCATCGAGTCAACGTTATGATAAAAATTAAAAATCTACAGCTATTAGAAAGTGATTATTAACCTGTGTGGAATTCAGCCACGATGGTAGCGACCGGAATTTATTTGACTGTTTACGTGTTAGTGTAGGTGATGGTTTGCGCATCGTCCGCTCTTCTGATCCGCTTTCTTCATCCTAAGAATATGCCCGATGTTATCATTACGTTGATCATGCTCAGACATGATATTCAATAATTATTCAATACCGTAGTATCATCTTCATTTGATCTCTGTTGATCTAACTGGACTAACAACATAGCAGTAACATGCTTGCATGTGCCTGTCATACCAACAGGACAGGAGCATTGAGCGGAGAGTATACCTATAAACACAACATGGCTAACTTGTAAACAAGCAAACGCATAAATGCGATTGAGTACGCAGTTAGAAGTACTATCTGATTGTCTTATTACCGGAACAGCCAATAACAGCTGAAGCCTTGTATGGCACATCTCGGGTTCCTTTGCCTATACAAGATGGTAGCAGAAAGTTTGATAATGTAGTCTCCAATAGAATATTGTCGACACCGTCTGATAAATAACAACTTCGGTATAATTCACTAATGTGTACATCTTATTAAAGTAAATTCACTTACAGACACAATTTAATGTCATTAAGCCGTTGCTGTCATTGCGTATGGGTGTCAATGATTCTATATTATCTTTGTATTGCATGCCGCGTGAAAAATGAGCTGGGCTAGCTGCCATTTTTTGGATATCTTTCAATGTCACTTTAATTTTGTTAGGTGTTTGTTCTTTATTATGTAAGTGATACATGAATCTTTTTAGCATACTAGACAATCGTTTCCCGTCTGCACTAATCAAATAAATGAGCTTTACATCTATTTTCAAATATAATTGGATGAACTTACTGTTTGAAACGGGATTTTCATCCGCTAAGTCACAGCTTTCTTGAGATATTTGTGATAATTTGCTTTCTATAAAATTTCGTGATACTTTACGTACAATACTTCGCGAGGCCTTTTCCACGTAGAAGTTAATATAACTTGGAAGTATGCGTGAGATATTAGAAAGAAATAATGAACAACAAGCAGGGGAAATAACTACTGTAATTATCATTTTTACCTATCGAAAACGGCTTGTGTCTTATAGCAAGCACCATGCAGGCGACCATAATCAGCCATATGGTATATTAGACAACAGCTCAATTCATTATGGAGAATGTGACAATCCGAGGTATTACATTTATAAAAAGGCACTATATCGCGGTCTTTTGACAGAATAACTTCTGCTTCATTAGTACTCTGAGTTAAATCGACGTAATCAGACCGTGTGTATTCGAAATTTCGTACAATGTCGGGCAAGCACGAAACATGGGCATTGTTGCGAATACTTATAATCTATAATGTGGTATCCAGAGTTAGCTTCATTTCAGAGCAGTTTTCATAAAATATTGAAAGACTATCGCAGTAATGATAATAAATACATATAAAATATGCACCTGACGTGGGTTGCGTAGTAACTTCTTTATGGGAATACTTTTGATACCAGCATTGTCAGCACATTGAGTATGATAATGTGAACTCGTAACATACAAGGTGGATTGATGGAAGAGATTTAGCCTGTGTATAAATTGGAGCCATGCAATAATGCCAGGGCGTGGTAATAACGTAAATAGGCCTGATTTCGTCGGATCGTTAACAAAAGTGAAAAAAACTGGGACCGCCGTTAGCTAGCAACAATAATGTATCGTAATACAATTACTAAATTAGGAGACACACGCGTGTTGAAGAAACAAATTGAAAGATAACTTCCAGTACCTCCGTGCAGATTTTTCCTATCATGTAGCGCATATCTTTGACACAGGAGCACATTTTAGCATTAGTAATTTTAGTAGCAGTGCTCTCATCCAGTTCTAGACTGCTTTGTTCTGAGTCAGATTGACCTAGTGTTGAATAATTGATTAAGTGTGATTATTATGTAGTAGACCATATTTTGACTACATTTGTAAAGCATGTTATAAGTAAGTTGTACATGTTAAATTACAGCCAATCTATACGTTGCTGTCTTTGATGCATATCTGAAGAATGATAGAATTAGCTAGTATGTTGGCGTACCACAACGATGTCTTCCAACCCGTACGACTATTATCCTACCAGTAGGATTAGCGTTTGACCACAGACGAATGGCATCTACAATACCATCTTTAGTTTTAATGGAAAATTTGTTATCTTCATCCTTCTCGACTAAAAGAGCTTCCCATTCTATAAAGAGGGCAGGTAATTCTAATTGATACGGTGAATTACAGAACAGTGTAGGCTTGGGTTGGTGTAGGTTTTCAAATTCTTCCCATGTTGGTTTCTCTATAGTACGCGTAGTAAAGTAACAGTTCAACATTAATACGAGCAAATTTATGAGTAATAGCATTTTCGCAAAATTAATAAAATTAAAAATTTGAAATACTTTGTACTTTGTACAATTTAATTCAATCTATTGTCGCAATGCGAACCTGGCTCGGATAATTTATTTCCATACATTTTGCCACCAAGTTCATCATCAAACCACCGATCGAATTTCTTATCGCTTTCCATAGGCCGGCTAGGATAATTATAGTCGGCATTACGATTGGGGCTATGATGCATTTTAACTAATGAAAACTTTGCCAGAGCCCATTCTCGAGCCCACCAACACTGCAATCTACCATGATTTGGATGCGGATTAAAGACATAACACGCAAAGGTGCACTTTGGGACCTGGAGACAAAATGCTAGATTAACTGATCGATAGTACGCGGTCTATAATGTAACGAATAATTCTACAGTATTATCTATCATTTAGTCGCTACAAATAGTTTCTCTTGACTTACTTTATCTTTTATGATTTTAAGGTAGGAGTTTCTAGTACTGACAGACCAATGCTCGTCATCGACAACAACATTGAAACCCTGTTAAGATCAATACAAATAATGCAACATTGATTCCATCAGCACTTAGCGACATTGGTCGGGGGTAAAGTTTAGCTACCAGGAATGTAAGCTAGTAGTTACAGGCTTGACTGAAACATACTCTTATACAGCAGCCTATGTACAGAATATATTATCAAGAGTAGGTGAAAACGAATCAAGCCATCTTATAGCTATAATAATACTCTAAATATGCGCGTAGTGAGAGGATCGCATGGATTCAACAATACCAGTTCCATTCCATCCTACCTGCCTAAGATTTTGAACAACTTTTAGAATAACTTCACGCAAGCAAGTATCAGGTTGACGAAGAAAAAGCTCTCGAGCTGAAACTCTGCGATGAGTGGCAGCAAAATGCTTCAAGTAGTAACAAGTTTTACCCTAGTAAGCAAAATAATATTGTATATCAGATACGGTTGTAGGGTACGTAGGTGATATATCTCCTACCAATAACTGTCAAGATATGAATATCGATCAAGTTGTAACCAACTAATAGACACCAAGGCTGACATTATTCAAAAAGTAACTAAAACACTCTCTCTTCGGATCGACAGTGGATAACTACTGTAGCTACTGTAGTAGAGTATCAGTACTTGCTTGCAAAACGTAAACAATGATGCTTACCTCTCATCGCACACACATCAATACAGTATAAGTATAATTGAGTAAAAGCTTAGAATCAAAGTGAGTAGAAATTAAAAGGAAGCAAATGCATCGGATGAGATCCCTGCTCAACTACCGCAAGCCTGATTATGCACAGGGTGTTTCATTTTGTAAACAACATCCTAATCAAAACTTGACTCATAGCCAGATCACTCTATTAAGACGCTTTGGCGTTCCGTTAGCCATAACACCCTTTAATGAAACATTTTATCCGTCCAAGATATCAATTACCCTATGGCCTTGGCTATTTGCTTTAATTGCATGCTTAATTGGACATGGAGGTAAATTAAAATTAGACTATTTTGGCCTTGATTGACTACTCTTCGCTCATTCTACGATGCAGCCATAACAAGATACCATGCAGCTCGATATTGCATGCAAGCGAAATAGTAGACTGTTCAATGGACCATGATGGCTCTGTTGTTAGCTTACAGTATGTGGAGGGCCAAAAAAGAAAACGACTTCTACTGCCATAGTGATGCAGTTGCTTAGCGAGCTTGTGATTGATGATCATCAAGGAATAGAAAGAGAGCAAGAGCAGCCATTGCATCCAGCTGGACCCACGTGGAGCCTTGACAGTATCAAGTTGGTGTTGTTATTGGGCTCTGGCGTCCAGGTGGATGACGTTGTATCGCCTCAGCTGCTGCCACACGTCACAGCACTTTCAGCCAATTTGACGGCGTCCAATTGAAAATGGCGGTCCAGCCAGTAGCAGAGAAAATCATCAATAAGTTACGCCGTCGTTTTGCATTTCAAAGGTGCCACGACAGTCATTGACATGGAGAATATTAATTTTCAAGTCAGGTTGCAACTTTTTGATGTTGCCATTCAGTTGTGTATGGCGGTCAAGTTGGATTGCATAGCAATTACACCTGTCGAACAGTCTTACCAAACGGTTCACAACTGGTGAAAATGCTTTACGGTTTCAGCGGAGTCCGATTATGCTCCTAAGTACGGTGTACAGTACTCTCATAGGAGCAGTCCATCCGGTCAATAGTGACAGTAGCTACTCTCTATTCATCAGTGCCGTCTCCAAAATAAAGTAAATAGCCTTTCATTACAGCCGATCTCAGCAAAAATGGAGCGAAGACCGTCCCACTCTTAAGAAAACAGAAACCTAAGGCAGTATCGCCGCGCAAATGCGGTACCCTCACCTAAAGTACAGTACACTATATTAATGTCCAGTGCAGAACAAGACAAGAATTTTCCTTATACTGTACAGTATTGTAGCTGACTACGTTACTGTACAGTGTACAGTAATTCCTTTTTTCCCAAAACGCTTTGCGGCCTTTCCACTACAGTACTTCACACTGCACACTGTAGAGTGCGTACTGTACACTGTAGGGTACAGTAAGATACGATACAGTACTGTCGATCTGAAACGATACGCTGGGACCTCTCAAGTAAAATGTCGCCCCTTGTCCAGCGTCTCCTTCTCTCTCTCTCTTACTATAATCCGCCATATTCGTGTTAGGAAAAGAAAGGGAGAGGGATAGCGAGCAATAGACGGTGGAGAAAGGGTAATAGTTTGACTTGAGTGGTTCTAACGATACGCTGGGACCTCTCAAGTAAAATTGTTACCCCTTTTCCAACATCTCCTTCTCTCTCTCTTACTATAATCCTCCATATTCGTGTTAGGAAAGAAAGGGAGAGCGATAGCGAGCAATAGACGGTGGAGAAAGGGTAATAGTTTGACTTGAGTGGTCCTAGCGATACGCTGGGACCTCTCAAGTAAAATTGTTACCCCTTTTCCAACGTCTCCTTCTCTCTCTCTTACTATAATCCGCGATATTAGTGTTCGGAAAAGAAAGGGAGAGTTCAAAGCATCCGATTTGGCTGTTGCCCATCCATCGTGTAGGTTCAATTAGTAGAAATTCTACTAAACATAATCACAGCATCATGCCGTAGGCACCACACAAGGATACTGTCGATAGAGGGGAAAATTGCGGTTTTACCTATGCAGTAGATGTGGCCACATTGCCAGTATTGGATATGGCGCGATAGAATGCAGACTACTGCACTCAGTAATTCAAGTTACAATGATGGCATGGATTTATCCGTACAAGTATTAACAATTTACAATAAGTGATTCTAAATCAAGTACAATGGTCTCTTGGACAATCAACAGCAACATATATTCTGTGATATAGAGAATAGAATACCGACATGGTAGTATTTACGCGTACATAAACTAAAAACGTAACATGCAATGATGGAACTTGTTTTGCAAATAGATTAATCAATCATCATTACATAACTCATAATGCAATAAAGTCACGCGCTTTCAATCATTCTATACCATAAATGAATATTTTACACGGTCTATTGATCAGCAAGAAGACAGCTTGCATTGATCTACCTAATTCAAAATGGACAAAGTTGGACGAAAAATAATAATATAACCATGGATGATTCAATGCTACTCAATGTAGGATTTTAATGCAGTGTTCAATAGCGTATCTTCTGATTGAAATTGGAAAAAGTAAAATTGAGCAAACAAGACGCCTTGATTAAATCGGAGTCTCTGTCATCATTCAAAGAAGATTCTATGAGATATAACATCTTCAGGCGCCGATATTTACGCCTTCAGTCTGTTACCTAACGATAGAGAGAGTACGGAAGATGCGAAAAATAGCTTCGTATCCAGGGCGAAATATCTTCACAAATACACTACTGTAGAATTTAGATGGTCAGTTTATCACGATGCCTCGGTGATCAATGGCATGAGATCAATCATAAAGAAGATTTTATATGTGAAATGCAGTATGTCAATGTTGCCCTCAATACAGGCAAAACCTCCGAAATAACCAAATCAATTTATTAAGTAGAAGAAAAGCAATCTCGACGAGCACTTGCTAGAATTAAGCGAAATGCGACATACAGACCGTAAACAAGACTGTATAGCGCCATCCATTTCAGTGCCAAATAATCAATATAAAATAGTGCTATAGCAATTTAATATAACATTCACGAATTGAATTCACAACCAAGAGGTTTAAAAAATATAGCCATCTTAACATGGGATGTAAATTATAATGACATTAATCAAGGAGATAGTGAAATCATAAGGATACTGTAAAATAAATCCGCACAGCATACAAGAAGGTAAACAGAATAATAGTATATGTTGTATTGAGAGATTGACTGGATTTAAAATTAAAATTAAAACTGCAGCTCTATCAAAAGCGATAA
>NW_002060950.1:2447138-2667249 GCF_000150275.1 Trichoplax adhaerens | reverse complement strand
AGAGATGCATCGATAATACTGACAATCTATAAAAACTGTAGCTGGAGAATGTGATTCCGTCAGGATATGATTGCCAAATAGTTCCGGATACTGATATTATTGCAATTACATATGGGAGCTCCATGATAGCGACGGATAAGGTTATGTCAGTATTTCCAATAATCATATTTCATTTCAATATTACTGGCAAACGATGATCGAGATGCCTCTGAGATATTATCTGTATATCAGTGTTGTTTGGCACAAATCTGGAGTGCAATCACAAATGCAAGACAACAGAATTCATAGAATTTTAAATACTATCGAATAACCTATGTTTATTTAAGTAAGTCTGGATCCATCTAATTTCGCCTCTATTCTTTATCTCGTAGTCACAAACAATTACTGCACCTTTGTATACCTTGAAATAGAATATCAAACTACAGAAAGAGTAATTTATCGCACATCTAGTACCTGATATTAAGGTAAACTATTAAGGTAGCGTATATTCCTATTCATTACTACTTAAGCCCTATTATTGATATTATAATATTTACAACAATTAAATTACCTAATTACGGCTTCAACAAAATTAATCCTAACTAAACGATTTTTTAGAATTACTTCATTGATTGCTAAATAAACACTATTTATTAAGGCAGTTATTTCTCACTCTACTGACAACAATAATTATTAACTACTAAATACCATCTATGAAAGGCAGCAGAAAATTTACGCGCAGCAAACAATATTCTAAACGCGAAGGAGATTACTATATTGAAATTCTTTTTGCTAAAGCAAAAAGAAACCACCATAAGCATATTGATAACCTAGTTGGAATCATATACAACTGTAAGATCTGGCTTACTTCAATCCAATACAATTTGCATTGCTTGCTAAAGTTAGCAAAAAGCACTATCCTAGCATTTAATAGCCGATAGATATATAGCCTTTCAATTTCCCAGTTTCATTAAACTATGATCGTTCCTATTGCTATCAAATCGTCGTAAGTGCTATAGGTCGTGTAAATTCTTTCGTGTAGATATCTGCTATGATGTTATTGCTACAGACATGAAACTGTTTTTCACCATTTGCAAACCTATCGTTTCCAAATTTTTCTTTACTTTAGCAAAAACAGAGACTTGAATTATATGAAGCTTTCAAAAATATGGATGATATAATTAACGATGAAACATAGTAAATTCAATGCATTTTTATGGCGTAGCTGCGTATATCATGAGTTCATCTATAAGTAAGAATGTGACTAGAGCAACTGATACTCTTGTATGGACATTATGATAGTTTATGACGCATGAAAAATAAATGCAAACTTCTGTATAACAGTTTACTTTCTCTTAAATTTATGGCAACCATCTTCATAATGTAAATCACTGTCTTTCGATATTAAAAACGTACAATTAACATTTATAGGTATACAATACTTGCCAGCTATTAGTGCACGCTTGAGTGAAGACAACTAACGTGTATCATTTCTATTTAAATAACCAGTCTCATGCACGAAGTAGTTGCCATTGCTCTAAGTAAAAAGTATTGTAAGGATAAATATTAAAATGCTTGATTGAAAGGAAATAATATACAGCAGCTGTGCATTCATAATCATAATGCTCAAGGCTATGGCAACTTTACGATCAATTTAGAATATAACTTAAATTAAAGTCTATAGAAGAACCCTTTAATCAATTGCTATTGTATGATTCAGATATTAAATTATTGCATATCTTGGGAGTAAAATGAACCTTTAAATAATGTTACTAAATTTGTAAATCATCTCATCACCATAACTAATACCGAGCAATTATTCACTGTCATTCACGAATATCCATTTTTTCCTTGGGTATATTTACAGTTTTACATAGAGGGTCTATGTACGAGCATACTAGCAGATATTTTAATTAGAAGTAAGTAAATTGCAGAAATACTAAATTTCATCAATACAGCAGTTGAAAGGGAAAAATTATCATGATTATCTATTAGCTAACCAATGCAGGATGATGTTATGACATCAGCATTTACAGGCAATAATGAATATTAACGAATTTTTAATTGACTGTATTTTAAAACTTTGATTGCAATTTTTTAGAGAGCTTTAAAACTAATCAACTATTATGCTAATGTAGAATGATAAGGCGCCGATTCTTGCTGTTTAAGAATATAGTAGAAAAATTGGAGTACCTGTAATGGAGCTAGCATGATAATGTGAGACCATGTGATTAGTTGTATATTTTACAAGGAATAAATTTAATAATTTTTAGCTCCTGAGTTTTACTGAAACTGCTGCTTTGGCTTTCATGTTTTAAGAATTAAGATTTACATCAATATCCGTAATATTATCATTTATTTCCCCTAGTGTTATATTAAAATAGAGAAATTAGGCTTTCAAAGAGCACATGCTAACAATTGCAAATTTGTGATGCTTTTGTTGGTTGATAAATACAATTTATTTTCAATACGGTAATGAATGTTTTCTTAAAATGGTAAACTAATATGAAATTGTGATATATACCAATCACGAAATTCCAAATTTTAGAAAAATAAGGGCTTTATTGAATCTTATACAAAGATTAACTACACAGCTCTACTCTAGCCGAATACTACTTCTAAAGACTTCTACAACGAACTAACAGAATAATCTAAAGTTGCATGCTTTTATACTTTCCGTAGCATTCGCAGCTACAATCCGCATGGCAACCTTTTACCTTATTTTACACATAGTTAAATTATTCTTAGTAAGACTATTCTACTGCGGACCATCCTTAATCCAATATGGATACGACTACAGTACTTACGTAGACATTATTCACACCAGCCAAAGTACAATGAATTAACCATATCCTAATATATGATTTACAGTTCTATTTTTACCTATAGCCATATTAGTAACTCAACAGCTTTACTGTACTGTATATAGTCATCTGTACTCTAGCATAGAGTCTCTAGCACTACAGTCTATAGTTACAGCTACCAAATATCTCTTAGGATAAATATCTACCGTACATTATACTACACATGGCTAACAGTCTACAATCACAATACTAAGTTACATTACAGAAATATATCCCATTCAAAAATTTTTCTATCAATAACCATTAATGCATCATGATATAGAATTGGGGTAATCATTACCAAACAGTAGTCATTAACACGTGTAATGAAATGAAAAGTGTAGAGATCAAGCTACAAAACTTTAATAAACTTTGATTCTACTTTCGTTGCACTCCGGTCGACTTAACGAAACTTTGACACCAAATAAAATCTGGGGAAATAATCGATCAACAATTTATTACAAAAAAATGGAGAGAAGTATAAAACGAACAACCTTACATACATTTAGCTTTAAGTATTAATAAAATAAGTGACGGACTTGGAAACTGTCAACAACCAAACAACCTTTCAAAAAAGAAGAACGTTTTAACTTAGGACAATTCGACCCCGAAGGCCTTTTAAATTTATCAAGTTCTTCAAAAGAATCTTATTCTACTCTCCTCTAAATTTTCTAATTGCACCATCTTTTATAGGCTTCGCAGAGCCGTCAGAGGTATTTCAAACTAAACATTTACTAACCAATAGCCCTTAAGATCCATTTTACAAAACTACTTTGCACCATTTAAGAAAACAAAAATCATTCAAAGTTCAGACACAATTTACCCTACAATTCCCTTACAAAACACTATAAAACCAACAAGTTAACTATAAAATATGTCAAACTTCACTTCTAACATAATTTCTATCATTGATACATTCTAAAAGTCTAAAAATTAACCTTTAAAAATCAAGATTTAGTCATAAAAATAACAGTCTAACTACTTAACAATCAACACAACCTCTGCCAATTTCCATCTTATTTTCTATTTTCCTAACTAAACTTTCCTAATGTGACTTTCATGTCACGTCATAAAATTCCCAATTTTTAAATTCATAACAAAAAGTACAAATTTCAAAAATCAACTCTTACGATATTTTCCATAAACTAAAATCCAAAATTAAAACAGAAAAATTAAAACAGATAAATTAATACAGAAAAATTATATCGGGCATGAATCCAACCGGTTCTGGAATCCCAATCCCAAAAATCCGGATTTTATAAAGATCACAGTAATCGCTTAACAAAAAATTTTATATGACTAATACGACTACTTTTCTGACATTAGTATCGCTTAGCATTGTCAGTTGATGTTTTAGTGTCAGGTTGTACGATAACTGTACGATTGATTATAGACTACATTACAGTACTTTACCGTCACGTTATAAATCCTCTTTCTCTATAGATAGGGTTTTGTTGCTAAGTCAAATTCGTTTACAATTTGAATAGACGATCAAACGCCCTTTCATTAGATTAGGCAATTGCTCTAGGGCTACTTCTATAGTAATCTACATAATACATTGTAAAATAACGAAGAAAAAAAGATGGCGACATGATGATTTGGCAGGGTAAAACTTAAAGACACTATGACTTTATAGGTATTTTCTAGTGTAAAACAATACTAGTTACATACTAAAAGCTACAAAGGACTCTACTTTAGTCCTTTACTACACACGTTTTACCATTTACTGGTGACATTAAAAATTGACTTTTCTCTAATATTATTAATCGAAAAAACTGTTATCCTAAAATTACATTAAAATATTGGAGTATCTATATATTATACGCTCAAAGTTTTATCCAATAGGCTATTTCATCGATAGTACAATATTCTGTGACAGTATACGAGTGGATTATTCTAGCCTAAATTTACTAGATAGCTTTTCCAGGGATAGGAAATTAGGTATTTGAAAATTGTATGCGTACATCAGCGCTATCGTTCTATAACATTTTGTGGGCTTAAGTGGACTTAATACTAAGAAGGATTTATAAAAATAATTCAAATCGCTTATCGGGAGGTTATAGGATTTCCAATATCATATAAATGCAAGGTCTATCGTAGACATACCATAGGCTAGATATAATCTTTAAATATTGATCATATTATCTAAAACTGGGAAATAAATTGAAACATGTTAAAAGAAATAATCTTTTTTACTTGAATTTTATGCTAAGCCAGGATCTCAAGTAATAAAGTCAATGGAATGTTGATCTGTGACAGAAAAGATAAATGAGCAAGAAACAACGCCTAACTGTTTATCTCATGATCGCTATTACTTACATAGTATTGATGTTGATATTAGCACTCAAGGCGATAAAAATATCTATTAAATACGTACACATTTTAAATGGGCGATTTATCTCTAAAGTTATTAAAGTAATTTTTAGTGTCATTAATTAAGCATAATAAAAACTGGATTGATTTTTATTCATTAAATGAAATTATACTATAGTCTGACTATGACAACATGTGAATATAGTACTTATTGTTCCTATTGCGTAAATATATTTAATTTGAACGTCATGGACGACAATAATGCTTTCTGCGAGACGAAATTGCCATTTCATCTTGAGAAATAATAATATTCGGGGTAATTTAATAGGGTTAAGATGTCAAATATTTGGTACTATATCAGAAATTGGAAGATAAATATAATAGATGTGATGATTTCGAATATAAAGTAAAATCCTTACAATTTTCTTATATCAGAGATGGAATTGAAAAATCTCAAGTTTGTAGTTATTGGCGGTATCTTTTCCTTTCTAAACAAGAATTAAATTGGAATAGTTTTTGGAAAATACTGCAATAGAAATTCCGCTGATGATTCTCTAATATGTGCTGATACAGTTAAGCAAATTATCGGACGTCAGACCAAAAACAATAAATTTTGCTATTTTTGGACAGGAATATTGACTGTACTTTCTTCCAATATGAAATTTTAATATCATTGAAACGAAATCTAAGTTACAATTGCTTGATGTTTTTTTCTCTCTCTCCTGTTTATGATTGTACTACAAGACTGTCGTAGTCCATGCACGTCTGATACTGCATGTTTCGAAGCTATAGCAAATCAAATATAATATTGATGTAGTTCAAATGTGTGAAATTTAGAAATTTTAACCTTACAGTTAACTATTTATTATTTAAAATGCGAATATTGGTGTACCGCATATTCTGTCAGATATTCCAAAAAATGAAAATTGAAACTTGTAACGTTGTATCAATGGCGTCCCCATACTCCCACTAGTAAGCAAAAATAAATGTTTCTATGACGTTAATAGGTTTTTCTTTTGCAAAATCTGCTAATTTAATTTCGATTCTGCCCTAGTTTACTTTAAAAATTTATACTAAATATTCCATCTAAATCGTTTTGGTGAGCGAGAAAAGGTTAGCTAATCTAAATTGCTATAGATGCAATTTCACTTCAAATTGAGCAAGCCAGCATTGACGCATTATAAACACAATTAGAGTATTTTTCATTACTTTAAAATTACCCTAGCAATGCACGGAATTTTCCTTGTTAATCAAAGAACAGCCTCATTAACGTTATTGTTTCCTGTCATTTCTTTCAGCATATCGATGGTGCAGATCGCATTAAAATAACTTTTATAAAAGGACCAACGAAACAATTTATTTACGTTGTCTTCACTTCAATCGCTTAGAAATCAGTATACTTCAATTTGTGGCTAATTGATGTTGATGCTAATGTTATTCACGAAATAACCATCTTTCTAGTTACTTAAAATGGCACTATGTCCATACTTTAAAAGATTACTATGAATATTTCCTATAGAAAGATGTCGAAAAATTTTGTAGCTAGAAAAAAAAACAAAGTCAATGTCAGTAAACTGAGCTAAATTAAAAAAGATGAAATAGCTCAATTCCCTACTATTTGTATCCTAAGCTCTTCTAATGTTTAAACGTATACTTTCTTAAAATAACAACTACTGTCTTCATTAGAAATACTGTATAGAATTTCGATGTTGCAGTACTAGTATTAATATACAGCATTGCAGGAATAGCAACCTTGCAGGCGGGTACTTGCTAACAAAGCCAATTTATTGCGATTAATGTAGAAAAGTAATAGCGATTCGATATAGCTGTTTTATTAACTTGAGTAAATAATGTAGTTTCATAAGAAAATTAGTAGCTCTGGTCCTATAAGTATCTTAACCGGCGCAGAGTTCTAATTTTCAGAGTAACTTATTTTCGTATATTACTATGGCATTGGTGGGGGAGCGATGATATCAACACATCGCGTAATAAGAAAGGAAAATCGATCGGTCAAATTGCGTTAGGGTCTCTCTTATCCACTATAAATGATGGATCAGTCTGCATTTATCGTAAATTAGAATACTTAAAAATTATACGAAACATGCATTCGATTTCAGATACTAGCTATAGTGGATTACAAGGTATAGATAAAAAATTTTGATCACATTGCCTAAAGGGTCGTGGTTTTACTGTTTACTTTTATATTTATCTCGATACAGAATATAATATGTTGTATATCATGACCAGCAAATCGATTTTACGTTTGGATATTCTGCAAGGAAAAACAAATTATCTATAAATTTTAATCTGAATACTTTATTATAGCAATTCATCAATTTTAAGTGAGAGCGAATTTAAAAATTGAGAATACATTTTCATCTAGTAGCGATTACCGTATATAAGTGGATTTACTGTTAAGCTAACCAATACCATAACAAATGAGTGCTCAATCGTAAAATCGAAATCTTCATTTTATAATTTAATTTCATCCAAAAAATATTTCATAGTTCAAAAATTTCGCAAACAATTTTGGATTACTTCTAGAGTGAATTAGAATACTATTTTATTGCTCATTTAACTAGTATTAAAAGTCAAGAAATAAATTTTTCCCCCCAGCAGCGTTCACTCTCATTGAGCGGCTTGCTGGATAATGCGATATACTATGATGGTTACTATCGGATGATCGCACAATCGTAAACGATAAACTTCCACTGGGTGGCTGCTTCTTAACCGGTAGAAATTGCATTATGTATCGCATAGGATTTTTACAACACAACGATCGATATGTCTGACGGAAATCTCGATGTGAAAATCCAAAGATAAATGGATTGGCTAAGGCGTTAGCGTACATACACCAATAAAGTAGAACGCGATAGTAAGCATCACTAACATTATAATATTCAAAATTTAATGTCATAGTTATACCAAATATAGCTGTTGGCGCTGCACAAATCAAATAAACACCAACGAGTATAACCGACGTTTTAGTAGGCTTATTAATCCATGATAGCTTAACCATTCGTGTCGGTAGTTGCTGCCGTATATTGAATTGCCTTCTAAATGGCTGAATAGTGGTATGTACTTTTTTAGCTTTATACAGGATAATAATGTAACATATTGAAACGATAAGCAAGAGTCCAATAAAAGTATTAAATAGCAATAATAAGATGCTGCCATTTTGTTGAAATTTTTTTATATCTAGCCAGCATGAATACATATAACTGACATAGGTATAACGACCGAGGCCATATTGTTCCAACTGCATTAACGGAATAGAACCAAATAAACTTGCTAATATCCATGTAAATATAATAAGGGATCCCATTTTCCATTTTGTAATCCACATTGGATAATGCAATGGCTTACAGACATAGATACAGCGATCTATGGCAATATAAGCGGCAGTAAATTGCGAGACAGTGACTATAACAGTAATAAGATATGCACGCATTGCACAACTTAACTCGTTAAACATATAAGACTTTTTCCATGTGTATACAACGGTCGTAGTCATAAATATTAATCCGATGCATAAATCAGCAGTGGCTAAGTTGGCCATCAGTAAGCCAGACGGATCATGCATATTCTTATTGCGATAGATAACTATAATAGATAATAAATTGCCTAATATGCAGGCAATGGCTAACAAAATTAAAATAACAATAGCCAGATAGTTGGTTGATGAATAATATGGCAATGAAGATTGCGTTGAATTGATAGAATCCATGGTTAAGGTTAAAAAATTTGGAATGTTATGGCCTAATTAAATTTAGATTATAGATCGAATATCAAGTTAATAGTACAGAGGTGAAACCTTAAGCAATACTGATAATTATAATTAGAAATTTAGAAATTTAGAAATCAAAATTACATGAAGAGAATAACATTATACTCTTCATGAGAAAAAGCTAAAGCAGGTCCTAGAAATTCTTTTGTTGCCACGAAAAAAATGGCTGGTAAAGATGAAAGATTTCGATATCGCTATGTAACTTTGCATAGGAGATTGATTGCCAAGAACTTTATAAATGGAAAAAGATGAATATTGCAGTAATTATAAAAGTAGAAATCGCTTTCGATTTTGAATCTTGTGTATAACTTTTTGACTTTTTGGCCAATGACAGTACAATCAGAATATGCAGGTAGAGATGTTAGCCAAATGTGGCGCGATATGAACTACTGTTCTTTTAATTTTTCCTGCCAATTTATGTCTAGACTACAGAAAATCGTATAATACCACGCTTCTTTCTATTTAAGACATATATATTGTACACGGGCTGAACTAAAATATTATACAAATTGCATTGAAAATAATATTTAAATGTCAGGCCTTAATATTAAGACCTTTATATCGTATAGACCAATATTAAAATGACGAGGCAATAGGCAATAAGTATACGATAGACCATTGTAGTCTAAGACTGGAATAAAGAGGCGGAAATTGATTGTAGACTGTGTTATTGTTTAGGCCAATTTAATAGATTTGATGCAATATATTAATTGAATCAAGGCTTGATTGGCTTGACAATGGTTGTTTCCTCAGATTTAAAAATAATAAAATCAATGTTTACTGTGCTTTTCTCTTCATCATCATAGTTACCTTGCCTGAAATTGATTATTCTATGATTGTAGATCACTATGACGATTCCATACTTATTGGTCGTGCTCAACTGATATTTACCTTTTAGGTTGATCTCCACATTAAATAATAATATATGAATAAGGTTGCCAGCTCGCCTTGTTAAATTATCTTTAAATGCTTTTATTCCATCAGTGCAATTGTAAGTGAATAAATCTAGAATCTGCAAGGATATTCCTTGACTAATATTAATATTGACTAGATCGTGCTTCAATAGCAAAACTGAATCATTGTGAAATGAAAGTAGATTTATTTCATTCGACCATTTCACGTACTACTACAAATAAACATTAGACTAAATTGAATCAGTTATATTTAAAACATAGTGGATGAGTTAATTGATGTTTTTTTTTCACAATGATTCATTATTTTGCTAATTACAAGCCTGGCTTGTGATACGGTAACTTAAAAATAATTTACTTTGTCATAAAAGTAAGCCATTAGATCACAATTTTACCAAAGTAAAGACCTAATGTGAGAAAGATTACACTAAAGCTATAGATTTATTGGAAAACGTCAGCCAAAAGCTATACCCACAATATCAACAGTGGATGACGTTATACAGTAAATAAAAATATTATTATACTTCTACTCCAGTCCAAATGACTTGAAATTGAATTTTTTATTTAATTTTGCTTTCGGCGGAAAAGTTATTGCTTTAGGCTATTATCTGAACATTGTTACGATAAAAATTTAACTTTAATTTCATTTTATTAATCTCTTGATAATTGTATATTATGAAGTAAAAAATTATAGGGATGAATATTTTAAATCGAATAGATGAGGTTCATTATTAAAGCTGCAAATTTTTATATAAGTACATGGGGTTCTATGATAGCGTTAGAATTCTAAGGCGGATGGCAGATTTTACGGATAATCTCATTGAGCACCATTGATGGTCAATGATATGTTTATTAAGGTCTAAAATTCACTTTCATTTCATTATAATTGAATATAAATTTATACTATACATTTAAGTTTTATTTTTTAATTTAATACTAATTATTGATAAATATGCCTCCAAAAAGATTGCGCAAACTATCCTATATATGTACGTAATCTATTACTATTATTATCATAATATTTATTGACTATATCATAGTCTAATTTCACTAAAGGAAGAGCAAATGGTCATGAATAATTAGCAAGATGCTTTCCTGAAAGAAGCCTTCCTATGATGATGTCTTCGCGCCGCAGTAACATATTTCTGCTTTAGTTTGTTATTTCAATCTAAATTGAAATCACATGATTTACTTGAGGTTCATTCAGACAGAGATAAAACTGACTGCAATCTAGAAGGAAATTTTCTACCAATAAGTTTACATGCTAAATATTTAATGAAACTTCCAAAACATGAAAGATAACGAGACATATTAAAACGAGCAACGCATAAATCAGGTGAATTTATTAACCGCTTAGTTGACCAAGATAATTAGGAAAAATTGTTATATGCTCTCATTAAATAACAAGATTAAGGCAAATATCTAATACTTGGAATAAAACTATATGATCAATCAAATGTGATTGCACTTGCGAGATGCAACATAATTATTATTATTTACATGTAAAACTTATAGCCTAACAACGTATATCGCATTTTTTTTAAAGTGAATGGTTTCAAATACCGGTGCTATTTATTTTAATTAATTATCTTTCATGCTTGCGAAACGACTTTCAATTTTTATTCCAGTAATTATTTTTGACTTCTTATAAACCTTCCTTACTAAATGAATGATTGATAAAATCTTCAACCTGAACCAAATCGACAAAGACCTTATGATTGCTATTCAGTCATTAGCCCACAAGCTTAGAAAATGATAGTATACCAGTAAATATCTACTTGAGCATCAACTTTGGGGCAGAATAACGATTATGATTCGCGATTTGGATATCAAACATATTAGTTAAGCGTTGTGATTGATTGTATGCATGTAGAAAACTTCACTTCAGCAAGTAGGGGATAAGACAGTATTAGTCATTATTCTAACTCAGGCATGAATATTGATGTAACCTATATTGTTAGAGCAATCGAAGTATTGGCATAATTCCTGGTTTGATAAATAAAAGCGCGCTTGGAATATCCATCAGGCTGGCTAGCTGAATATATGGGATTACTGCATGTTGTTTACTGTACCATTAAGGTTAAATTACTGATATGGCTTTCTAATCTTATTAACAGAAAGATATTTGATTAGTTAACAGTCTTTGTTTTAAACATTTTTACATAAATTCCTACTGTGGTTTTTTAGTGGAAAGCTGTCTCATTTTTGCTTACCTTATCGATTACTGTAGACATAGAATGAAAGGATCATAGAGTTAAATTACTGGTGAGGCTATTCAGTCTTATTAATAAAAGGATCTTTGATTAGTTAATATTCTTTATTTAAATGCTTTTTTGCTCAAGTTCCTACTGTGACATTTTTACAGAAAGTCGTTCCATTTTTGCTTAACTTATAGATTACAGTTAGATATAGAAGAAAAGGATTTTAATGCGATATTGGCAAGATATCAATTGCATGAATCTTATTATAAAAAGATTTTAATAACCTACATGACTTAAATTACCAACTCAATAGTTACTCTTTTAAGCAACTTTGGAAAAGTAAAATTTAACACTGTTATCTAGTAAGTAAAACCACACATACTGTACAATAAATGCTAGAAACAAGGGGTCTAGGTGGACGGCTAGATTAGTTTCATTTATGATGTTATAGAATATGCATTTTGCAATTATGGAAATGGAGATAATTTGCTATTCTCTTAATGCTAATATTTCAAAATTTCTTAAAATTTTCTCACCTATGGAAGCGTATAACTATGCTATAATTACTTAAACTATACTTAATTATTTTAGCTAAATTTACGAAATGCTTTATTGTAGGTGAGAGCTTTACATATTGATATTACATGCATAGTAAAATATATGTTACAGAGTTTTAATTCTTATCATGACTAGGTTACATTTTGCTGCAACTGACTTATCATGACGCAATTACTCAGCGATTTTAGATACTGTTTAATGTGTTAGAGTTTTACAATGATATACCTTACATCAAAAGTCAGATCTCAATCGTATTTAAGCTACTCTATCGTTAGATTCAAAATAATTCAACTTTACTTTCGTGGTTTCGAACAATAAGCTCAGATTGATAATCAAGTATGCTGCTGCTTATGAAATTATTGTTAGTTCTTTATCGATATATATATTATAAGAATAAAAGCAGCTGAATAAGGTTACATGTAATCGTTTTCGGAATTAGTCCTATTGAAAAATTCAAAATAATCTGAGATTAAGTTCTTTTTACATGATTTCATCATTCTCACGAGAAAACTTAAATATAACACAATTTTTAATATTTAATTGCTTTTGATTGTACAGAATTAGCTAATTCATATCACACGTATTTATCATAGATTTATTAAATAGATGAAAAAGAACATTGTAAAATGTCTGTCTCTTGACGTAGTACCGCACTTTAGCCTTGATAATCAATTCCAGCCTTGAGCTTACGTTTCAATTAAAATTATGACATGGGGCATACGTATTTCCAGTTATGAAAATTACGCAGGATTATCAACATCAGAAATTATTGCAACGATCACATCGTCTCATTTACCTGTAGAAATTTCTGTCTTATTTTACAATTCTTATACGAATTACAAAAATAAATTTTGTTATAAATAAGAATATGTCAGGTATCGCCACTCGTGATTAGTAAAGATTAGTCCCATCATTTATAAATTCGATGTAGAACAATTCTATTGTAAAAAGTAATACTGGAGTCCATTTGAATCGATTGATATTTCAGTTCCAAAATGATTTTCTATTGTCATTATTTAGGAACCAGAATCTAGTCACGTTGAATTTTTGCAGATAATAAACTCCATTTTGAGACGTCTATTACTGAAATTGTTAAAATTATAGCAATTATACGAGTTATTGACAACGGGCTGCCAAATGGGTGCTCAATTTCATTTATGTCCATGTTACTATTCATTTCTATATTAAAATGTTCCCATGTACGCAATAATATTGATATTATATAGCAGATAATTGGTCACGTAAATCAGTTCCTAATAGTGATAGGAAATGACGTCAGCGGTATTTTTAGATGTGAATTTACAACGTATTCTTCTATCGGATTTACGTAGATACCGCACTTTTCTACGTTAATGTTATATGTGGCATGAATTTCTTTTCTATGTTAATGTCATATGTGGCATGAATTTCTAGGAAATCGCGATGGAAAATAATTTATATGATATATTAGTAATCAGGATTGATCAGCATCTAATTAATATCGCCTCAGATTCAAGAATCTGCTTAATGAGAATAGAATGAATTAAAATTGAGTATTCCAACGTCAGAAATAGCTGATGGCATTATGATTAATGGTTGCTACAAGATACTAATGAACTTATTGAAATTGATCTGTAATACATAATTAACTATAAGAGGAAAGATGTTAATTACGTAGCTGAATCTGTAGAAATATCGCATCAGTTTATCATTTATTGAAGCCTATTTGGTACTGCAATTAAGATGAGTTGAAGTTGATATAATTTAGGTACGCTATGCAATACTCGTACTATAAAGTTATTGTTATTCATTGTCATCCTACCTTGAACATGAAATTAAGTAATTTATTTTACCCCACTCAGCTGTTTTTATCACTTTGCAGAAAGCAATTTCTTTTAAATTTTCATTAAAATTGAATGGAGAAATAAATACAGTGGTTGGCTGAGTAGGAAGATCTACTTAAATATGATTATGCAAGAGATCGTGCTTACAGTAGCAAAATTTAAAGTATACTTATTATAAATACATTATTGTAAGCCTACAGATTACTATAGTACGCTAATCTGCTACGATTTCATAAGTATCCTAAATAGAAACTTCGAGAATGTCTTCATAAGTGATTTACAGCTACATTATACTGGAAGTATTTTAAAAGTTGACTATTGTACTTTAGAATGATGTCAACCGTAAATTAATTAGCATCAAGGCTTAATGAATGAATTCCTATGAGTTTAGATATCATATAATTGAGTAATCGTATGAGAGCTAAAATTTAAGTTTTGTTAAACGACATGATAAAATTCCCTACGAGAATGAAAGCAAGCTAAGTTGCATAAAATAGAATACAATTTTGGGTAATAAGTATTCTTGCGCAGATAATTATGATAATATTTAGAACTTTTTGAACCTCATAAACGTCAAAGATTCATGCAATATCTAATTTTGTTTTAGGAAAATACTGATTTTAAAATTATTGAAAGTTAGCCTACTTGACCATTCTAAATCCAATAAATCAACGACGACATAAAAATTATGAATAGTGAATCGATCATTTATGCATAACACATGTAGATTTTATGAAAGTCTATATATGCGTTATGCTCCCTGTTAGTTAAAACGAAAAGGCTTTCTTAATTCTCTATGATTCGAAAAATACTTTTAATACATGTTTCTCTACCAATATCATGGGTATTACTGGCCATTTATCATGCAAAAAACTTTTTATTCAACATTTGCAATCTTACATCAGCTGGTTATTGTCGCTCAATTCAAAAACCCTCAACTACCAGTACTTAAACACTCAACTGCTTTTTGATTTTGTGAATAATCTCTTAGAGATTATCGTTAAACAAGAAACGGATGAATTAATATTTTAAAATAGAGACAAGAACTTAATTCTTGCGAGAATACATTATTAAATACAACAGCTGTACATTTATATTCGAACAAAAGTTACCTATGTAATAGTCAAAGTAATATTACTGATTATTCCCTTATTATTAATACAGCTATGCATAGAACATAATCAATCACTTCATTCATTAACAAATTATATATTACGAATTTACTATCATCATATTTTCCAGTTTGCATTCGCTTGCATATATCTCTATTAATAGAATAAAGCATTTAACGTGTATAAGCGGAAATAAATTCATACACTATTTAGCTATAGTGTCTCAAGTTTACAGAAGAATGCAGTCTTAAGATAGGCTATCACAACTTTAAAACTTTGGTATTAAGATAGCAATAATCATCTATCCTTAATATAAATTAGATGCATTATACATGAAGATAAGTGATGGATGTGAGTACAGTTAAAAATTATGACTATGCATCTGTTTTTAATCAAGCAAAGTGTTTGTATTCGATGAGATATTCTATTAACCTATGGTATGGTGAATTCGCGAATAGCATCAAAGTTCTGATTATAAATAGGTTGAATGAGGTGAGATAATTTCTTATAACATAGAAGGGCCGCGGCCGTTGACTAATGGAAAAAGTATAGGCAATAAGAAAAATTGTTGATGCTTACTTGAACGGAAAATAGGATAGATAAGCAATTATAAATTATTCTAGCTTTCAATGCAAGCAAACAATGACATAAAATTTTTTGATATATACAGGTAGGTATGTATACTTAATCTAGACCTAATATAAAGGTAAAAATTAAAATTTAGATACTATAGTAAAACACCGCATATCGATGATATACTGTAGTATCAATATATATTCTTTTACTGATTTAAGTCTGAAATTTTTATAACGAGAATGATGATGAAATCCCAAAATCATATTCGATAGCAATCGTATTAATTTATTTTGAACATAGATTTTCAAAGTACTGTATTGTCTCCTATTAATATAGAATAGCTAAAGCGGTGAGTACTGGTATGGCTATGGGTGTATCGATTAAATAGGAAAATTCGAAAGTGCATCAATATTGTATTACAGTAATTAATTTTTTGAATTGATAAGGACAGAGTTGGTAAATGGTTCATGTCTTTTTCATGGACTAATTTGATATACTATATTATTGAAAATTGAATACAAGAAATTTGTAACACTTTATTAGAATTATAGTAATAAAATACAGTCGTTTACTACGTCGCTGTTATATTTTCTAGCGTAGAATTGATACCAAAATAATATGATGTAAGAGATCTAGGTTGCCGTTACCAATTAATTCATAATAATAAGTAATTCGTGAATTTAACTCAATATGTTTTATTAGCCATTTAAGGATCTATATCTAGCCGATGGGATGATCTTTTGCTCGTAATCACGTGAGCGGTATGCTTAATTTAGATATATTGCTATTAGATAGATTATTGTATCGATGGACGCAACACTTGATCGAAAATTCTAGTTCTTCTACGCTTTACTAAATAATAAAATAATTGATTATAGCTCTGTCGAAAGTCTCGATGAGAAAATCCAAATATTAGCGGATTAATAATGATTTTGATATGTAGGCCCCAAAAAGTCATAATTTTAGACATGGTTGGGGATAAGAACAATCGACGATGGCTCAGAGTAATCAGAATTGTAGCTGTTGAAGGAATAATAAAAATTAAATATACGGTAATAACGATTAGGATAGTACGAGTTAACTTCTTGCTCAGATGCCTTACACTGCTCTTTGTCAATTCAAGATTTCGACGTTTACGATGGATTTGATTTGCCTTAACGAAAATGAGAACATAGCAAGAAACCACGATGCATATTACCATTAGTAAAGCAGAATACATTATTACTAAGAAAATGAAATTTTCACTTAAATCTGTAATATCTATCCAGCAAAGAGATAAATATTCGACGTATTGGTAGCGGCCAAGTTGAATTTGGTTCAAATTCATTAATGGTAATGAGGCGCAGAAGCAGCTATGGGTAATGGATAATATTAATATCCTACTGAGTCGTTTATTCGTAATATACATTGGATAATGTAGTGGCATAGTGATGGCTATGTATCGATCGATTGAGATCAATCCTACTGTTATATGTGAGAAACAGACGAAAGTGGTAGATAGATAGGCTAAAACGATACAAAAGTTTTCCAACATACCACAATGTAATGCTGAAAAAGCAAAGAAATAGCAGGTTACGATTAAACCTGTAGCCATCTCTGTCGCCGCCAAAGTAGCTATAAGGAAACCTGATGGATTATGTAAACTTCTCTTACGATAAACAACTAGAACGGATAAGAAATTTCCACCTAAAGCTAAGATAAATACCGGTGGCGTTATGCATCGTAAGATAATCTTTGTGATATGAAATGATGTCTCAGATTGATTACAGAAGCAATGACTTTGATTCCATTCGTTGCATTCGGATTGCATCGCAGGCTTGTTAAATATGTAATGATCAGCCTTTTAAAATGAATGAATTTAGAAATAACGAACCAATGCTAGAATAATTTAATATTAATCGCTCTTCTTTAGTATCTGATGGCTGCACAAAATATCTAGAAGAAATTCAATAATAAACATTTTGCTTAGTTAATTGAAACACTCCGATGCTAAACGGAACATTCAACAATGATTCAAATTGTAGAGGATATGGCACACTAGCATACAGTGAGTAGAAATGAGTAGGCAATTAAAATTCATGATCTTGTTTTACTTCTAACAATGAATATATATTATTAGAACATATGAACATACGGAAGTCTCGTGAAAGATTGTTTTATTTTAATAATATAAATGATCATAATTCATAATGATTTCGACTTTACGTCATATATTGTATCGGATGTGTACTGAAAATAGTATATGAATCATATTACAAGCGCCAGTAATATTTCTGGTTATGACAGATCCATTGATTTACCTATCCACCTGGACTAAATCTCTTAAAAATACTATAGCAAGGCTCTTGTCCCTGATGTCGATGATTGAAACAATTAGAAATGAGATAATAGTATCGATTTATAGTTAAAAGTATATACTATGACTATTGAATATAATTTAATTGCAATTGCTTCTTTGTAAATGTAGTGCAGCCCAAATATAGCTCAAGATTATATACAGTATGTGTGAATATCGTGCATGACGTAATTACTAGGCTAATTAAGATAGATACCCTTGTATAGGTGCTAGATCGTAGAGTGAGATTAAATATGTGAGGATTTGTATTAGTAATTGCAATACGGATTGTAAAAGTTATTAGTCATACTGTTTGGCACCTCCAGGTACGCTAGAGGTGTGATGTTAGCCTTATTAAGGTAGATAACGATTTATGTGTCACGAAGATACTCTGTACACAATTGTATATAAGCAGGAGATTTTATCTCCGAAGACAGAGTAGCCATAGATAATCTAGTCCTTGGTAGAAGACGTAATTATTGTAATAAAGTGATTTTCCTTCAAGTTGTGGAAGTCGTTGCGTTTCGATAGACACTTTATTACAGTAAAATACCACAGATGTTTAGTTAGCTCTTTTCAAGGCTATTTTAGAGATTTTTATTACTTATTATATCGCATTTTCAATCTATAAAAATCCCTTTTACGTTCATTTCTTATCTGAGTTGTGAACTGCAATAGATCTTATTCGACTGCATTTTCCTGCAAACATTGTGATTCTGATTATTTATATTGCTACGATAATATTTTGCATTGCGATTTTAAAAATAATGCTTTGATGTATACTGATTAGAACAAACAACGTAAGTGCTCATTTTTCTTTCCTAAGGGTAAACCACAGGCCGAGAACAAGTTACTGCTCGGCTAGCTAATCTAAAAGCTCTTCAGCTTATTTATAACGCACTCAAACTCTGCATTTCTGTAGTCTAGAAATTCTTGATTATCAGTGTAAACATGAAACAAATTAAGAAGTTACTAGTTATGCTAGTTTAAAAAAATAACGTTAGCGGATATTTTTTTCTAAGGGTGACCATAAACCAACAACAAGTTACTGCTCCGCTAATTAACCTACAAACTTCTTCATCTTATTAACGAGGTGCACAAACTCCAGATTTCTGTATCTAAGAAATCCACGATTAGTACTGTAAAACATGAAAGGAGTCAAGAAGGTATTAGTTGTGCTTGTTAGTAAAAATAACATAAGTACTTATATTTCTTTCTTAAGGGTAGACCATAAGCCAACAAGTTACTACTCCACTTGCTAACCTACAAAGCTTTCACATCTTAATTATTTATGAGGCACACAAAACCTACATTTCTGTAACTTAAGAATCCGTGATTAACAATGCAAAACATGAAACTAATTCAGGAATTGCTGTAGTTCTTTCCTTTCAGCAGATTCAAAAATTTAGTACGGCACTGTATAGATAAGGCTAATTATATTAAACACTATTCTACTTGATAGTTTAAAAATTGTGAGAAGTACCCATATATCAAAGCAGTATATCGTAACGACATAACAATTCTACAAGATGCTACTAATATAAGATACAGCGATCGCTCTTTGGCGAAAGGTTTCGCCATGGTTAATCTGTGGGTTCAATACTAATAATAAGCTACTCAGTGCCTAAATTAGCTAAAATAACTGATTAACTAACCAGTCAATTAGGAGTAAACAATTTTAGTGTTAAAGGCAATGATCTATGATATAGCATATTTTAATCTAATAGAAAATTTGAACCGTTTCTAACACTTCGATTGATGACTGACTGAATATATTTATCGAAACGAAAGATATCTTGCAATGATCAGTCTACTTTGATTTTAATACATAGTTCTTCAGTGCTAACTATTCTAACATTACGGTGTCATTTTTCGTAGTTGATTTAATTACTTTAAACCTTAGCAATTAGTTTTAACTCCATTTCGATATCAGCTGTCATTATTTACTTAAAGTAGATCGTTTGTAAACAATGTTAACCTAGATCCAGCTGAACTTTGGTTCCTATGCCTCTAAACAAACATCTATTAAATCACGAAGGTAGTTTGTTAGGAGCAATTTTGCCCTTCCAATTTATGATCCTTGAGCTGGTATGTAAGCTTTATCCGCTCGAATTTTGAACCCCAACGGATATTGTGAATTGGATGGTAATCCTCAATAACAGCGATTCACAGCTTGATTTAATATTCATCATAGCCGAGGCAAGTTCTATCCGCTCTTCGATAGCTATGCTCACTCATTTAATTCACTTGTAAATAATCGACTGAATTAAGATGTGAATATTGATGTGACTGTAGTAGATTATGCAAAATTAAAATATATAGTGGCTAATGATGAGACGGCTTGAATTTAGTAAGCACTATTTTTACTTAGGGTTTAAATGTTCAAGATCAGGTTTATTTCATGGACTTTCTAGCTCTAATATGCACTGGCTCTAACATTAGCTAAAATTATTGATGAGAAGTAATAGAAATTTAATCCACCGGAAATTCTGGATCATATTTAGTTCATGATATTGTATGAATTATAAATATAATCTTATGATCACAAAACCGATTATTTTCATAATTACATTTTACAAAAATCAAAATAAATATACCTCTATTGCAATGGAATGTGAAAGACTAGATCTACTTCATGGGCTTCCTTACTTTGACATGCACTTGCTCCAACATGAGTAATAAATATTGATTGAAGGCAACAGGACATTACTCCATTGGAGGCTCTGAATTACATTCACTTCATAATATTATATGAATTATGAATGCAAAACCGATTATTATAAACATATTTTACAAATATCAATATTATTATATTTACATTGCATTTAAATATTGAAGACCAGCATTATTTTATGGGTTTCCTTATTGTATCAACTAGGACCTACTACGCGCAATCATATGAATTACTGCCTTACTAAATACTACTGTACATTTCGTTTGATATCAAAGTATTTTAAGTCATAATTTTTGTTCTTTTATTCTATATAGTAGTCTACTGTTCGTGATATTCTGTCCTTGATTAAAATTTTATCAACGATAATGCTGACTATTACCGTAATGACAGAAATCTAAAAGCTTACAATTTTCTATTTTCTACTGCATTTTTTCCATAAATACAATGACTCTAATTTACAAATACTAACGTAGTTACTCTGTAAAATATGCAGTTTTCATGCTGTGAATAAAATGGTTATCAGCCAAGTGCAGCCTACTATTTCAATAGTAATCGCTATTAAAATATTAATACCTCAGTTAAATCCAATCGTTACTAAGCGGTATATTGTAAAATCATCTGTAGCAAACCTTAGGAAATGATGGCCAATTTTTTAGTTTCATCGTGCAATACGGTCAGTGAAAGCTTGTAAAATATAACTTCTATCACTTGCATGATAGTTAATTATTGAATTAGATATAGCAATATTGATGTTACTTAACTAAACTTGCCTAATCTAAACTAATTTAGATTACCCTAGATAAGTAGCAATGACTGAGAAATGCTCTTTCAGAATCTTCTAACTATATCTTTATTCTAGTAAATGCAAGTCGAATTTAATATTCAAAATCAATCATTTAAATAGCTATTCTAGCCATAAAACCGGTTTACGATGTGTGATATATTTCGACCAATAAGACTTCGAGAATACATTAAATTATTCCTAGTCTAATCCAGTGAATTTGTAATATTACTATAGATTAACTTTATGTTTGCCCTAGCTTATAATTAACAGGATTTATATTGAATTTGGCATTGACAATTCATATACCATATTTAGTATAATTTAACCTGTATTAGGAACGGGTTTGTATCGGCTATATTAAGTCATCAAATAATTCATGCACATATCCAAATTAATAACTATCTTAACGTGATATATATATATATATATATACATGTCTAAATTAAGTAAGTTATCATTCATCACGGTAGATTCACTACCGTGACAGTTGAATATACCTCATTTTAGCTATGAGTGCCCCTTTCAAAAGTGATTTTGAATCCTGATTTTATAATAGATAGAATGAAATAATGTATTAGGATTGAGTACTGTTGTAACTGGTAAAATTATTTACGATCATTCTCCATAGGTTGATAAGATTAAAATAGATTTGCTTATAAATTTACGCGTTTCAGCTGATTAAAAATTATAAGGCTCACTTGAATTTTTACTACCGAATAAAACCAGTAATTGGACGAGTAAACGCTATTAGAAATAAACGTAACTTAGAATAATTTTGTTCCCTTTGATTACTTCTCGTAATATCCATTATTCAAAGCTGATAAAATAATATTAATGCATAGAAGCGACATTATACTGGATATAAGGTAAAATGAATGGAAACGAATTAAAAGCTATCCCGGAGGTCAATTGTTGTATCATAAATAAAAATAGTCTTTAACTGGCTTAAATTTCGATGGGAAAGACCATATATGGGCTGTGGTCATGTTAAAGAGTATCGTTTAATTAATTAAGTAGCAACTGTGGAGAGAAGCGGGAGAAATAATAGAGATAATGGGTTACAATTTATCCTGTCGCCATCTCGACTGCTGACGAAGCGATAAGGAAGCCAGATACATTATGTAAGCTTCTCTTTCGATAAACAAATAAAACAGACACGAAATTTCCATCTAAGGCTAGAAAAATTATCGTAGGTGTTATTCATCGCAAGAAAATCTCAGTGATATGAAATGATGTTCTGTATTGATTATAAAAGCAAATAGCTTCTATTTCATCCATAGCAATCTGGTTACATTGTAGATTGCTGAAAAAGGCAAAGATTGACTTTGAAAGGGAATTTATGTAGAAATAGGGATACAGTAATGTAGTACTTTTGCTTAATTTGAACTGATTTATTTCATTTCACATACGTGTTATCTATATCCAGAAGAATTTCATCATTAGGATTTTAATAAATTGGTTTGAGCGTTTCAAATGATAAATGATAGGCTCAACAACGATCAAGTTTTTTAATGATATCGTAAAATATTTGCTTACTTGAATGAATAAGAAATTAAAATTGATGATTTTGTTTTACTCATTATAATGAACCAATAACATCATATCCGTAAACATGTGCATACGTATGTATACAGCCTTTTGAAAGATTCTTTTATTTCAATAACAGTACAGTACTAATTATTGCTCATGGCGACCTCGATTTGTATAATTACGTTGTCATAGATATTAAAAATAGTACATGAATCAGTTTACAAGTACCAATAGCATTTCTAGCCATAATAGATGTATTGATCTGATCAATCCACCTAGACTAATTACCTTCAAAACCGTATAACAATGTTCTTATCACTGTCACTGTGATTTAAAGCAATAAAAAATGAAATAATGGCATCGCTTTTACAGTAAAATTTATTATTACCTACTATAAATGAACTCGAATAAATAGACTGGAGTTCTATTAAAGAGCCACTATCAACGATTGTCACAAAACAGCTTTGCAACAAGATAACGCAATATACGATCAATAAGTCAATTCCTTGAACCACGTATCAAGGAACGATATCTGCACTATCACAAACACTTTTGCTCTACTAGCAGACTACACAAAGACTTAAACACCTCGTATTTTACGTTAAACACTAAGTTGGACAATTCTCTTTATTTCACGATATACTGCATTTATATACTGTTCCTCAATAGTTCATGAGTCATAGTTAATACAATTAACCTCGGAATCATTTACTGAATTAGATATTAATTATAGCTACTGCTCCCTTAATGCAGACAACAGTATTTACGAACATAGACATATAATGACTAATACAGAATAGTCAGATTACGATATGTCCTATCACGGAACATTTCCATGATAATTTACAGTCTACCATAAGTAAATTACAATCACAATGATTCGAACTGTAAGCAGACGATTTGCATTCCCTATTATAACTATTAATTTCAGTATGTGTATAAGTGTCACTGTCATAAAAAGTCAGTGCTATATTAAAACACAGTATATCCAAATTAGAAGTTAACTAAATAAGGATAGTCTAACAGAATTATCCTAACATAGTTATTTCTACTGCAATACAGTATTTAACACTGTAACAACGATTTATCAGAATGAAAATTTTTTATGGCTAATAGTGAATTCAACATAAGCTCGATTGGATAACTGGAGTAGCTGCTAGTAATCAAATCACATAGAGAAACCATTTTTACGCAAGCAGCAACTTTATTGCTATATTTTCTGTTGCAAATAATGCTTAGATTCTTCAATATATTTATATATGACGCTTAATAAATCATTAAAATTGAGAAATAAAAGAATGCAAAGCAATAAAACTGTAGTAATAAAAAAGATCATTTTGTCTATGGATTATTGTATAAATTACCGTATATTATCAACTTACATTGTAGAATTACTAATAGAAACAGCCTTCAATTGGTATATAATTATATAAATACAGATGCAATGTAATTACTATTTAGCTATACTTGCTTCTTAAGCATTTGCTACTTTTATTGTACAACTACATGCGTTTAAATAGATTTCTATGGTGAATTTCAATGTTAACTGAAGTGAATTCATATTTTACAATTTACTAGATTAATATATATATACAATTACTAAATAGACATGTAAATATTCTGAGACGTACATAGCTACGGGCTATTCGGCATTGAAATGCTTATTCTCCGACCATAGACGGTTTAATTGTTAGAGCTTAGCATATCTATTAATCGACAGTAAATTCATTCGCAATAGTTTAGATTTCATATCGTAATTTTACTACTGTAGTATCAAATAGAAGCCCTGTAAAATTAGACTTAAAAAATAGCGTAGGACTTTCTTTGCATTATTCAAAAGTATTCATTATTCATGAACCAATTATTTTTTAATTCTTAATGCAGTGCCATGTCACATATATAGTCTATTTCTTGCCTATGTTGCTAAATACAACCGCCTACACATATTTAAATGCAGAAATAATTTTGCGCAACGTTTTCAATGAATATTTGAAAATATTTCTACATGCGATAATTATTGTATCAATTGAAGGGACACTTTGGCAATATCAGGATACAATTGAAAGCTTTAATTTTTGCGGGATTATCTCATCAAAATCATCGAAGATAATGTGCAAACCTAAAATCTTAAATCCATATTTGTTTCCAATAAATTTAATGCTTATGCTGTCGATAAAGACTTTCTTTCTTAACGAAAACTACGTATTGACAAATATTTCCTGTCAAACGGCTACGAAATACTATTCACTCATAATTACCTTATAGCAGTTATTCATGACTTTTGTTATGACATTTTATGGTAAGGGTATTTAATGGTAGAATAGATGAATCATAAATAATTTGCAAAATCATTCCTAGGGAATGGTTTCCTGCTAGTGAATTTTCGGCGCTTGTATAATTTTCGATCCTGTGTGCTACTTAAGCTTTTTTTAAGTTGAAGAATTAAATTTGCGATAGCTCCGTCCTGATACAGTACTGTAATAAATATCCGATAAATGAACGATTTCATATATATTCATAAAGGTACGCGCTAAATTCTGATTAAAACGCTATTTGTACATGAATACAGAATAAATATTGGACTGTAATATATTAAGGATTTAAAATACTAGAAAAAGTCGATCTTAATTATATATATAACATATATAGATTAATGGAATAAATTCTCATCTCATTGTTCAGTTCAAAGGAAAAAGAATTTGGAGCTGAAAGGTCTTATAACTTGGCCGAAAGAAAGCCAAAATTGATTTGGATAGAATAGAGATTTCACGTATGAATTTTATAGCCGTATAGGTGGCAAAGTATAACAAGGCTCCCGTAGAAATTACCAAAGCTAGAAATTGTAGAGAATATCTGTACCTTTTTACTTAACAACAAAGACCTTTAGGGGTAGAATTAACGATAACTATCCGTCTCATCTAGCCACTTCTTCGCGGTATTTTGCGATGGAAACGATAAGTGGAGGACTAGTGGACTAGTTAGACTCCGACAACAATAGATCGTAGCATGATCTACTAAAAAAATTTCAAGTACGGTCTTAAGGTTTAGACTAAAATCAAATCAAAACTATCGCAATTTTACGAATTATGCCATATTTACAATTTACATATGGGTGTCAATGTTGTTGAAGACCATAATATTATTTACTAACCATATGTTAGAATAATCTTAGCAATAGCAATATCAAAGTAATAGTTATTATGTATAAAAGGTAAATTATGTATTTCTTAAAATTGCTGTAGTATAATAGAATCTGTATAAGAGCGCTTACTGTATCTCTTTTATTGATGCTATCTTAAACGAATTATTAATTTTATTTCCTAATACTACAGATAGATGCATGTTTTCGTGTTTTAAGTTGTAAAGTCGCAAGATATCGAAGGTATTTCTAAGTATATTGCTTCAATTCATGGCTTTAACATTGACATAGAAATAATTTTTAGGTGATTAAAGGATATCAGCAACCCTATCGCAGAAGATAGGTGTTAAAGATTAGAGCCAAAGTTTTTCGTACCTTAATCTAGTAAGTGCCCTATTTTAAGGATACGCTATTGCTACCCTCGTAGAATTAAATTCTGATATGCAAATCGATCAATCGTTCTCAAAATAAGGTTTTGGCGGACTTATTCTCACTCATCTACTTCGACCACTACATTAGCTTAAAATCACAATTGCAACTGTATTGGCGAGATGTGATTATGTTGCTGAAAGAGTTATTCTCTAACTAATAGTATAAAACTAAAGAACTTTGCGGTAATAACTTAGATGACCTGATTGCAGTTAGATAGTCTTTAGCAGCTGTAAAACGAACCTACTTTATGTAATAAAATGAAACTTACGAGTATGTGTAACGTAACTATTTTCAGGATTATAGATTATTGTTCAAGCTTAGTATGATGTACGGTAGCGTGAATTTCTATATTTATCTTAAGACATATTTCATAGCTTATGACCACAGGCTATAGTGGAAAATTCTATGCTAGTGTATAGATTACAATATGCAGCAGGGTGTCGAATTGCTATTTAGGTTAGAGGTAAGAATAGAGCTGTAAATCATATATTAGGATATGGTTACTTCACCTTACTCCGACTGGTAGAACTAATATCTACGTGAATACTGTAGTAGTTTCCATATTGGATTAATGATGGTCCGCTGTAAAACGTTGTTGGTAATAATAATCTGAATATGTGTAAAATACGGTAGGATGTTGCTATGCTAATTGTAACTGTGAATGCTACGAAAAGTATATTTGCTGGCATTTAAGATTATTCCAGAAGTCCTTTCTAGAAGTCTTTAGTAGTTGTGTTGGGCCGGGCTAGAGCTTTACATACATTATCTTTGTATAAGATATAGTAAAGTTTCAATTTCTTTAAATTTTGGATTTTCGTGATCGGTTATATCAAAATATAGTTATCGTTTTTTATTTTTAAGACACATCATCAAATTGGTATCGAAGTAAGACACTGAAATGTTATTATGGAGAGAAAATGTAATAGTTTAATACTAGCTATAAACCACGAACAGTACGTCATAACTTGTGACAAATTTAAAGATAGTAATTAATTTTCGTCCTCCTCACAGGTAAGGGAGACCCAGGTAGATATGCCATACTTTATACTGTAAGCCCTATATGGTCACGTGCAATCCAATAAAAATTTATATAAGGCCTATGAGTCCTTCATTACGATAAAATATAACGAACCGGAAGTAAAAATTATCTATTAAAGATTAATTGAACAAAATTAATCTTATTAATACACTAATCATTATATCATGGTGTTTTTGAAAATGGGTCTGTATAATGATCAATGTTGTGGTTGGATGGATAAATCATATAATTTAATATCAAGCTGTAAAATGTTAGAACCATATGTTAAATTCTAAACTTCTGAAAAGATAGTAAACTTTTCTTGTTAGTTAATAATACAGCTCTATGCTCATTGATCTACAATACAGGAATATTACTTGCTTATTATTATAATTGAGAGTATTAAGAAGAAAATATAAAAATCGGCATACAAAATATTAATATCTACCTACGTTACGGAATTGCCGTGAAGATAATATAATGCATATCAGTAACGATTAATAAATTTTGGTAAGTCATAGACCCAACCATTTCTATTACTAAAGTCAGCTGAAAGCAACTGCGGCAAAAATAAACTGCTCGAATGGCTTAAATACTTTCATGTCAGGTTGTCATAGAACAAATACTGATAGGTGCTAGTATGAAAGAGAAAGTAAACTGAATGAGATTGCCGCTAAGAAACAATCAAGATATCAATAATTATTTATTTGCCTTATCTAAATTCCTTTATTTTTCATTAAAAGATTTCTTAAAGTTGCTTTCTTTAAAATGTTAAAATGTAATAAGAATTATTGTTGATTTGTTGACTATACGACTGCTATCTTGACAATGTGGCATTTTTGAAATGATAAATATTCTATCATGATTGTTAGCTATTATAATAGCAGATAAAAGCATAAGTCCATGCCGACAACGGATTGCTTTGATTATAAAAATTTATTAATTAATAATCAGTTTGAGACAATGTCACAATTTCACTTCTGCGACAAGGTAACGTATAGTAAAAGTCTATAAGTAGCTGCTGACTTAAACGCCCCTTTACTTAACGTTAAACACACACAGCAAAAGACTGTAAAGATGAAACTTTTATTAGCAAAGATTCATCTACAACTTTTTACCACACCACTCAACTCAAATGTTCCCATTTATATAGGAACCGTCTAATTTGTAAACAACAACAGTATTATTATTATACCTTACTAGGAGAAACGTCTCGAACTGAGATGTTCCTTCGTAGCTATTCTATCAGTAAATATTTTGAATCTCTTGCTCATACTTAATCTTAATCTAAGCTCGTAGATTGTCTAATTCAGCTATCATCAACTAGAACTTGAATCATCTTACTGCTATCTAACACACAATAGCAATCAATATCAAATATGTAATGAACTATTACAAACAACATCCACGTTCAGGCATTACTTATCTTACCTAGCACTACTAATATGGATATTCTCCATACTAGCTACTACTGTACTTATTAAACTATCCTAATGACAAGACAACACCGTAACAGACAATTTTATTTATTACGGATGGGTTGCAATCGTTACTTGATACTAATTGTGTTTCTAAGCAAGCTATTAATCGCCAAAGTGATAATTGTTTACTGGTTGAAATGAACATGAGAGACTCTTGTTCCCAATAATGAAAATCGTGAAAATACATGGCGGTAACCTTGCCGAAAATCTTTATGAGTGAATCCAAATAGAAATGGATTGATTGTTGTGTTGAAATAAATTCCCCAGTGAATTAAAATTTTATACGTTAATGGAGACGCAATAGGTTTACAATGGATAATAGCTAATAATGTAAAAGCTGAGGACGGAATCGTGCAAATTAAAAACGCTCCGATTAACAGTAAAGTTGTTCGTGTCGATTTTCTTAACCATTGCCTCCTTTCATTTAATGACGATTTTAAGAGAACAAACTTTCGATCTATATGTTGAGCTTCAACTAATATCACGATATATACTATAATAACTACCATTAATATAGCGATGACCATAATTGAAATAAAGATGGACATAACAATATTTTTAGGATGGTTAGTAATATCTAACCAACAACTAGATATATAATGGACGTATTCAAATTGGCCTAAACCTTGATCTTGTAATCCCGTTAGAGGCAATGCCGCAGATGATGATGCCATTATCGTAGTCACGATAAAAGCTTGAAAAACTCGTCTATTAGTGACATAAACTTGATAATGCAATGGTCTACGAATAGCAAAACATCGATCAAGAGCAATAACAGCAACCGTGATATAAGATAAGCCAATAAGAGTTGTGATAAGATATCCACGGATTATACAAGTAGTTTCAGAAATGATATATCCATCCAACCAGTGATACATCACAGAAGTTAAAATACCAACTATTCCCACAGCTAAATCTATCGATGCTAATCCAGCAAGAAGAATACCCGATGGATTGTGTAATGATCGAGTACGATAGACAACAAAAATTGCTAGCGAATTGCCGCCTATCGCTAAGACGGCTAGTGTAGATAGTATACTTAAAAGAATAGTTTTGATTACTGGCGATTCTTCTGCGCGATAGAAAGATATATTGAGGAAATAATCTCGAGGAGAGCAGTTAGGATACAATGCCATGATGAAAGGCCAGAAAAAAATCTCTTGCCTTTACTTTATGCGTACAAGGAATACTGATGAAATTAGTATTCGAATATACGATTAGTGTAATAGTAATGAACCAGAAACAGACTTGATATCTATGATAGGCTAATTGATAAAGTGAAAGAGATGCAGCTCCATCTTCCTTATTGAACTAGTTCATTTTTCTATTCCGGATATACCAGGTATTCAATAAATGATGGATGATAATAGAAGTTATACCAAAAATGAATTTAATGACAGCTTGATTTCCTTGGCTGATATGTCTTATTAATTCGGATTAGGTTACTGTTTAAGATTATATTGAAATTGGAATACTTTACAGCTATTACGGTACCAGTTATACTCTAGAATACGACGAGAATACTTTGAAGTGCATTTACCATTTAGATTTTTTCGACCCAGACTCTTATCGTTTTCTCTGTTGTGTAGTACTGATAAATACCTTTAGCACTATTTGACAAGAGCGTTGTGTTATGATCTTTAATCTTGCTAAAATCTGTAAGTGGTAAGTATTTATAGGAAATTTGCATCATGATAGACGGATAATAGATTTTTCGACCTATTTATAAATGAAATGAAATGCTTGTTTATATCTTTTATTCGATTTAATTGAAATTATACGGTATATCCATCATTATCACTGAATTGATTCGATTTCTTAACGTATCAAATCCCTTTCGCTGATAATCACTACACCAGACTGAATATCCGGGATTAATATAATACTCGCAATCATAAAGTAACTCTATACCTATTGGGCTCTAGACATCCGGTGAACTGTAAACTTTGAAGAAAATATCAATATCAATCAAATTAATCTTATTTTATTTTCTTTTTTGCTATTATCTTAGATAATAGAATAAATTTGGCGATAATTAATATTCTATCATGCCTTATAAAATTGTTTAGAAGTGAAACAGCATGTTTACCATGTATATATATTCCATGGCATTTTTTAATGATACACTATTCCTGGTCAATTTCAACCACAAATGAACGAGAAAGAAACGACAAAGTTGATTACTGTAATCTTAAAACCTTGCAAATGAAAATCGATAGACATACTGGTACTGACTATAATATTATGAAAGAAATAGGACAATAGTTATAGAAATGATTACGATCTGGAAAGATGATCATAGAATATAAAAGGAAGGAATAAAATATTCGCATTGTACTATAAATTTTAATAATTTGAAGTCATACCATTACGCATCCTTCTTTTCAGTAAATAATACATATTAAACTTATTAAAACTATTATTGAAAAATATTACTCCAATATTGTTTACGTCAAGAAATTTACAAAAAATTTTAAATCAGTCTATACTATTTTAGTAAGTGGAATAATTTGATCCTGACAAGGAGCTGCTGTAAAGGGTAGCTAGTGTGTGACTATTAATGAATATTAACGAGTAATTAGAATAAATTGAAGGTAATCACGACTGGAATAAACTATACTAATATAGTTTATATTGTTCTATGTGAGTAAATACTAGGATATATCGCTATGAGAGAGTAAATTATAACCGTAAGACTACACTTAAGACGAAATAGAAGTATTTCATTTTATGTTTAGCCTTATTCGCAGTCCATTTTGGAACATCATAATTAAATAACTTTTACAGTTTTATTTTGTAAGTAAAAAGGAATATCATTGATCTAATATAGAAAGGCTATTATAATGATGACGTCTCAAATAAGAAAGAAAACCAAAAGCCATGATACTTGACAATTATAATATCAGATACTCTTACAAAAGATAATCATGCTGAAAACTGATTGTTATGATTGTAGGCAAGCTGTGCAAGACAGTTTTGTTCATTAACAACGAGTTACTATCGTTAGCTTGATACTAATTGTATTTTTAAGAAAGTTATTAATCGCAAAATGATAATTGTTTACTGATTGAAATGAACATGAGAGACTCTTGTTCCCAATAATGAAAATCGTGAAAATACATGGCGGTAACCTTGCCGAAAATCTTTATGGGTGAATCCAAATAGAAATGGATTGATTGTCGTGTTGATATAAATTCCCCAGTGAATTAAAATTTTATACGTTAATGGAGACGCAATAGGTTTACAATGGATAATAGCTAATAGTGTAAAAGCTGAGGATGGGATAGTGCATATTAAAAACACTCCGATTAACAGTAAAGTTGTTCGTGTCGATTTTCTTAACCATTGCCTCTTTTCAGCAAACGACGATTTTAAGAGAACTAACTTTCGATCTATACGTTGAGCTTCAATTAGTATCACGATATAAGCTATAATAACTATCATTAATATACAGTTGACTGCTAGTGCAATAAAGAGAGAAAAAAGAAAATTTTTAGGATGGTTAGTAATATCTAACCAACAACCAGATATATAATGGACGTATTCAAATTGGCCTAAACCTTGATCTTGTAATCCCGCGAATGGCATAGCAGATAATATTCCTATTGATACTATATTCGTAATAAGAACTTGAAGTATTCGTTTATTAGTAACATAAAGTCGATAATGTAATGGCTTATGTATAGCAAAACATCGATCAAGAGCAATAAGAGCAACCGTGCTATAAGATGCGCCAATAAGAGTTGTGATAAGATATCCGCGGATTATGCAACTAGTCTCGGAAATGATATATCCGTCCAAGCAGTGATATATCACAGAAGTTAAAATACAAACTATTCCTACGGCTAAATCTATCGATGCTAATCCAGCAAGAAGAATACCTGATGGATCGTGTAATGATCGAGTACGATAGACGACAAGAATTGCTAGCGAATTACCGCCTATGGCTAAGACAGCTAGTGTAGATAGTATGCTTAAAAGAATATTTTTTGTTACTGGCGATTCTTCAGCGCGATAGAAGGATGTATTGAGGAAATAATCTTGAGGAGAGCAGTTAGGATACAATGCCATGACGAAAAATCAAAAAAGACGATATCTTTCGCTTTTATTCTACGTGTATAAAGTATTACTGATGAAATTAGTATTCAATTCTGCGATTACTTAATAGTAGTTAATTAAAAGCAGATTATACATCAATGATAGTTTAAAGTATAAAATGAAAGAGGGAGAGCTCAATTTTTTCTTGTTAAATTGTCTTCTTGAACCGAATTAATATTCATATTTCGAATTCAGCAATTGTTCAGTAATTGTTGAAAAAATCGAGTTGATATAAGTAATAGCCTTTACCATCAAGCAAGTTTAATTTCTTTGGTTAAAATCTTCTTTCGAGCTCGGTTCCTTCACTATTTGAGAAATGTTAGAATGGAAATTTATAGGACGGTTGTAAGGATAGCGTGGATAGATACTATTTAAATTATCATATAATTTCGAAATTTTCCTGTTTTAAAACGAACAGGTTTTTAGCTTAGTTTCTCACATATAATTCTTTTCGGAGCTGTTTACGAAAGTTATTGCTTCATGTCTTTTACTCTTGCTCTGAAATCATTCACTGATATATTTATAATGCTAAAATTGTATCATAGAAGCAAACGATGAACAATTGATTCTGTTATCGAGTTGCAAAGGAAAGAAAAGGCATAGTTTTAATTTTAATTTTATTTAATTTTAAATGAAATTGTATTCAGACGTTGTTCTTTATAAAATTAAATTTCCTATTCGCCGCTGCTATTGTCAATTACAAATCTAATTATGCATGTTGACTACAATAACCAGGTTACTGAAGAGATGACAATTTTACCTGAATTACTAACATGTCTTATAATAATGCATTGCCTCAATAATTAAGATAAAATGAAACAATTAATTAATTCATAAAGGGTTCAAGATCATATTGGATATATGTAAAGGGATATATGTTAATCAAGTAAGTTAGTTATTTTGCCACTGATTTAATTGCAATAATAACTGCTTTTATTTAGTTTACTAACATATTTATACGTGGAAAGCTAGAAAAAGCGTCAGCAAAGATTTATGAGTATATCACGGTAAATTTGTAAATTAATGGCGAATAGAATGATGCAGATTACTAATACGGTAGCACTCATGTGTAGGTAGATTTCAATTCTGATTATTGAGTTCATACATTATTTCTATGGACTAATCGAAATTCTGTAGCGTGCTATGAAGTTATATTAGTGCTGAAGTGATCGTATCTATTACGCTGCATAAAAATTTCCTCAAGAAAATTTCACTCACTACTTTATGAAGCTAAGACTTAATGATTGTAACATCTTCATCAAGGCTATAGAACCAATCTGTTATGGTACATTATTCCTATGAAAATGGATAAAAATAGATAACTATTTTTGATGTATTTACAGGGAGCGGAATCAACATGAATGTAATTCCATGGTAACGATTTATTAATTTTGTCATATAAAATGAACAGCTGGTATTTCTGCTGCGATACATGCGTAAATCTTATACTTGCATGATTTATGAATCGTTTCATACTCTTAAAACATTTAAAGACTATTACTAAGACCCAGGATTGCCTATTCTACCCTAATCTAAAAGAAGAAGATGACCTTTATTTTTCTATAGTTCTATCTCTTTGCGCTTTACTGGCTCCATGAAAAATACCAGGCTATGGAAATGCTTTATTTCACTAATTTTGGTTATTTTACGAAATGATAGCAATAGTAAATGTCTGCAAGTTTCATCGTTAGAGCAAATAAGATTAAGTGGTAAAAGTTTTGAAGTTTATGTATATATATATATGCTATATAAGATTGACAGGAAGAGTATTTGTAATGTTGTATATTCAATTGCTTCAGCAGCGATAATGAGTTTAATACTCTATCATGATCCTGCCTGCTTATATCGCATATTTATTATTATAGCGATGTTCTAAATACTATTGTATTCTGTAGTCAGTATCAGACTTGTTTTTATGGTACACACGCATCATTATTTACAGTAAGTAGACCTGTGATATATACCGATCACGAAATTCCAAATTTTAGAAAAATAAGGGCTTTATTGAATCTTATACAAAGATTAACTACACACAGCTCTACTCTAGCCGAATACTACTACTAAAGACTTATAGAACGAACTAACAGAATAATCTAAAGTTGCATGCTTTTATACTTTTCGTAGCATTCGCAGCTACAATCCGCATGGCAACCTTTTACCTTATTTTACACATAGTTAAATTCTTAGTAACACTACTCTACTGTGGACTATCATTAATCCGATATAAGTACGACTACAGTATTTACGTAGACATTATTCACATCAGCCAAAGTACAATGAATTAACCATATCCTAATATATAATTTACAGTTTTATTTTTACCTATAACCTTATTAGTAACTCAACAGCTTACTGTATATAGTCATCTGTACTCTAGCATAGAGTCTATACCACTACAGTCTATAGTTATAGCTACCAAATATCTCTTAGGATAAATATCTACCGTGCATTATACTAAACATGGCTAACAGTCTACAATCACAATGCTAGTTACATTACAAGATGTTATATAAATGTGATCCATTCGTAGCATTTAGAGGCTAAGACCACATAAATGGGAAGGAATATTGGGAATGAACGAGATTATGCTTAGCCCTACCAGACTTCTGAGCTTATTAGAGTTCAGCATTATTATTAGCTGCGAATAGTATGAATAAATTAAATACAAGATAAATAAGAATGATAGAATATATTTAATGTCTAATTTACTTATGAAAAGAATAGCCGGAAAAACTACTTTAATTTTTTAGTAGTCGAAATACTGAACATAGGCCCTCAAGCATAAATGATCGTAACTAATTGTTTATAACATATAATAATCAAACACTTAGACATGATTGAAATCATTATATTTCTTCTCTTCATTAAATTATAATTAGATAAAAATTGCGAAAAATCCTTAGAAGCTAATATAGTTATTTCGATTAATTACAGTGAAAATGTGCTATGAAGTCGAGATAGAATCACGAAGTAAATCGATATATAACCATGATATAACGTAAAAAACTTGCTTGTGCTTGATGAAGTAATTGTTATTGATGAAGCAGTATAATGTTACTATTTGTAGCATGTAAGATTGATCGCAAAAGATTATAAAACCCATTTATTACCGATATTTTACGATTTCTTTATCATGCAAATATGTTTTGTAATTATGGTTTTAATTAAAGCACGATGCTGTGCAAATTGCATTTATATTAATTGATTACCTGATATCTTACCAATCGGTTGGAATTATTCTTTATGAGCAGATGAAAGTTAATTTGACTTCATTCCAATGTAACATACTGCGACGGAGCTCGCTCCGAAATGAATAATATTTTGATCTAATATGTGTAATAATGTTATTATGGAGGTTACCGATCTCGATAACAACCTAGTTGCTAATTGAGTTTTGTTATTAATTATCGTAGTAATATACAGCGTGGATATGGTGTTAGCAATTAAAATGTCAAACTGTGAAGATTATTATGTTAGTTAATAAGGTGCTAATTAATAATATTAATTTGTGGCAAGTAATAAGTAACAATCGATCTAGTCGAATCTATAGTAAGCCTGTATTGCACATTCTATAATATAGTGTGAAAGATTAGCACCGATCTTATTTGTGTGACATATGAAACTGTATATAAGCTTGATTATTACTTTTTAATCTCAGTTCCACCGAGGTTAACGTAGGATACACTGGTACAAACGTAAGCAAGCTAGTAATAAAGATATTGATTAACCTAAACCTATCGTTTTGACTTGATTACTATAGTATAGGAATAAGTTAGTTTTCCCTTACTGAGGATCTCCGGAGTTAGTCGGAGAACCATAAGAGTAGATAGACTAGTTTAGGTACGTTCACGAAAGCTATTTTGTGACACATACCTAATGACTCTTTGTTGATTATTAAGAAATTGATTTAGTCAGCTATTACATCTGCAATGTTAAATAGCATAATTAAAATCAATATTTTAATATGTACCAATTGAATATTTTCCAATTGAATAATAGTGGTTAGTTACTATCTGCGATAAATTTTAGTAAAATCGGATGGTGGCCATTATTCGAGGGTGAAGTTTCTTGCGATAATTTCGTAAGAATAAGCAAATATTTGTAAAAATTATTATAATTCTGCTTAATTTATTTATTTATTAGCGGATGATTACCCATTTAATAATTGCTACTAACAATTGAATGCGATGTTACTATTTATAATTTAATGCCATAAGTGGAGAAACGGTACAGGTAAGAAATTGTAAATTTTAAAATCAGTGCAATCATAGAGATTTCAGGAAACAAGACGCTGTTAAATCTAAAGTGTTTTGCGCGCTTTATTTTTGTCACCAAACCTTGGTTGCGCAGTTATACTGTAGTTCAAGATTCTACTTTGTTCGATACTATCTTATCGTTACCTAGGAAGTGATTTTACTGTCTCAATATATACTATGCGACAAGGAAACCTAAAGTTGAAGTCTATAAGTAACTACTGACTTAAACGCTCTTTACTAAATGTTACAAACACACAAGAAAATATCGTAAACTTTTATTAGCATTAAGACATCTACAATTTTTTAAAACACTCTCTACTCAACTCAAAACTATCCGCTTATACAGGGACCATCTAATTTGTAAAAAAAATTGATGTTATTATACCTTACAGGGAGAGACATCTCGAACCGAGATATTCCTTACATAGTTTTTCTATGAGTAAATATTTTTAACCCATTACACATACTTAATCTTAATCTGAGCATATATATTGTCTAGTTCAACTATCATTAGCTGGATCTTGAATCATCTTACTACAATCTAGGCATAATAATAATCGATATCAAATATGTAATAACTATCACAAATAACATCCGCGTTAAAGCATCACTTATGTTCTCTAGCGCTACAAATATGGATAGTTTCCACATTAACTGCTACTGTACTATTAAACTATTCTAAGGGTAAGGTAACACCGTCACAGTTACACTTACAAATAGACTAAATTCTAAATGGCAACATGGTAAGTAGCTATGCACTACAAAGTGATATATGAGCATTAGAATGAAAGAGCTTGTATTTGGAAGTAAGATTGCAGGCGGGATTTGCTAGTTTAAGTATTTATGTCCGTATATGTTACCTAATTTCGATAAGGTCTTCATTGTTGAAAATGTATTTATTAATGAAGCAGCGCATAAAATTCGGGAGAATAATGCTATATGAAAGTCAGCTAGCGAGTAAAAAACATGTAACATGTGCTATGTTGTCTTAATAATTAGGTGTATATTTTTTATCTTCGATGTAGGATACCATGGAATAGAATTATTGTAACACTCAATTCATTTCCTTTTTACGAGAGTGTTTATCGCATGCATATGAAGGGCACGCTGTATTTCTTCGGATTTAGCTAGGAAAACTTATCATCGCCTATTAATAAGAAAATATCAAAATAAACACAATGTAAGTTACTTTTTAAAAAAATAATGCATGGGTCATGCAGTATACTACTATATCAGATTATTTCATGATTCTAAGAATATTTTATTTTTGACGTATATTGTTATAGCTAGACAGAACTTGTCGCAATGATTCTAAATATCGGCAGATAATACAATTTACATCATCTACCTAGACTTGAAGGACAATGATTTATCCGTAGGCAGATTTAAGAATGAATTAATACGATTTTAAATGTTATCGCGTGACAGTGTTATATACAGTATTAGAGTAGAAATATCTATGTTAGGATAATTCTGTTAGCCTATCCTTATTTAGTTAACTTCTAATTTAGATATACTGTATTTTAATATAGCACTGACTGTTTATGGCAGTGACACATATACACATACTGAAATTAATAGTTATAATAGGGAATACAAATCATCTACTTACAGTTCGAATCATTGTGATTGTAACTTACTTATGGTAGATTGTAAATTATCGTGAAAATATTCCCTGATAGGACATATCGCAATCTGATTATTCTGTATTAGTCATTAGATGTCTATGTTCGTAAATACTGTTGTCTGCATTAGGGAGCAGTAGTTTACACTAATATATAAAACCGTCAATGATTCCAAAGTTAACCGTGCTAACAATGACTCATGAACTATTGAGGAATAGTATATAATTGCAGTATATCGTGTAATAAAGTGGATTCTCAAACTTAGTGTTTAACATAAAATACGAGGCGTCTAAGTTTTTGTGTAGTCTGCTAGTAGAACAAAAGCGTTTCTGATAGTGCAGATATCTTTCCTTGATACGTGGTTCAAGGAATTGACTTATTGATCTTACATTACGTTATCTTGTTGCAAAGCTGTTTTATGACATATCGACAGACTCTAAATTTTCTGGAATACCCCTACCATAGCCAATTTTATTCTTTAACATAACAGCAACCTATTAGAGATCTGTTTATCAAGAATTTATTCTCAATGCAGATATGATATCTGAACTATCATTCTAATTCCTTCCTTTAGGAAACAATACTATTGAGTCAACACTAAAAGGATTATTCGTTAGATGAGCTCAGGATGCTATAATAATGATGATTCAACGCCTGAAGAGTTGTTGACACAAGATCTTTGTATATGCAAAAATTTATTTGGATATTATTACTCCCCAATTTCTAAGAAATCCTAACAATGACTACCGCACATTCTTTCTTGAATAAATGATTGCTAATGTTATTTCTGAGAAACACTTAAATAGAAAGTATAAAAATAACAAAAATTAATACTATACTGAAGATAGCTTTATTCGGGGAATACTGATAATCAGTGAAATTTTAACGTTCTTTCAATAATTAAAGGATGAAAATGTTTCTTTTCCGAAATAATGAGCGGAATTTCGGGTTGGATCAAAATGAAGGTAAATTCAATTGATCAGATTAGTTTATGACATAATATTTTTATCCATCATGCCATATGATTGTCTTATGATCATTAAAAACTGACTTCATGCTAAAGTAAGAGCATTATATGAATGTAAACAAAAACTTGTACCTAATGGCTGACATATATGGACGACTATACCAATATCAAAGCCTTCTAATCATGAAATTATATCTAAATTTGTACTCTGAGGCATTTCAATTTAAAGTTTTTATTTGATGTAACGGTTCATTTCGATAACGTAAATTATAGATGCACATGTCTATATAAATTATAATATCTTAAGTTTGATAGTGACATCCATTGAATGTAGTTCAATCAATTTTTAAAGGATCATTTAAATTACAGATTTCAAATTACATATTTCAAATTATAGCCGTATCTTAATAGAATTATATCAGCTAAAAATTGATTTATTCACTTACGAACTTCGTAATAAAAGGTCTTCATACAGTAAATATAAGAAAATACAAGCATTGCTTTATCTTCAGGAGACAATAAACATCCTATTATAAAATGACATGAAGATAGTACTAAAGTTATTTATTTTCTAGACCTAGATTTAAAAGTTGAATACAGATTATGGTACTAAGCTGTCAGAAAGCATAATTAGCAATTCTATTCGTTTATTCACTCCTTTTGGTACCTAAAATAGAGAGAATTAATTCAAAATAGGATTCGTTATTCTTTAGATGTATACTAATGGTTAAATTTACAGTAATGTTCTATAGCAACTTATTCTACAGTTTATCCGACAGGTAATTTTTCTATCAATACAAGTAGCTGTACTATCGCCAGCTAGAGCTACAGCTAAAATGCAACTCAGTAACTCTTTACTTTATGAGAATAATATTCTACTCAAAGATTTTTCCTTAATTGATTATAGAATTAGTAAATAAATCAATTGACATTCGCTATAATCATAATAATAATATTAACATGCCACAAATACGAAAATGTGCTGATCTACTATGCAATTTTGCTTTATTAATAATAATATCGATACTCTATTTTTTGTCATCTGAGTAAAATAATATGTTTGATTATTATTTAATATACTCATGCCCAAATTCTGTTTATTTCTGTTCTATAAATAATTAAGAATTTATTTTTTATGAGTTGGTTATTATCACTAAATTACAAATTTCTAATTCTATTAATATAAACATTATAATTTTGGCTTTTTTACGATAAATAAAGGTAAATATAATTCATCCCTTTTTAATTTGTTTATCTCAGCATTATGCTTTATCAAAGAATAGTATAACTTTTAATTTCATTCTTAAATGTTTATACCTTAGCCGGAAAGTCTTTGATTATGAAGTTCATCTTTATTCCCAAATCATCAATACATTGCTTTTAGGGTAAAAATGTATGCGCTGCTGTAGGTTGGCGTAGGATTGTGTTTTGATGCATACCACAACTTCAAATTACAGCAGCTATAGGACATTATAAAATGCAAAGAAATGCATATTAAGAGTATTCCGAGCCGCAGTAGATTATTTTATATTTGGGAACAAGGATAATTTATAGTATTAACTACTATATTTACGGAGAAGAATGATAGCAGGATATTAATAAGAGCTATTAAGGTAGTGCAATGTCTAGTTTGATTCTCGATAAGGACTTTGCCTCGCTGCCTCGCTGCCTCGCTGCTGAACTACAAAATTCTTTAAATGCTATTTATAGCATTTGTAAATGCAAATACTGTCGAGATTTTTAAGAGAAATCTGGGACTGCTCACTCTGCATGCATTTAACTGTTCGTTAACTTATATGTTGAGGCTGTTTCAATAAATTGGTCTCAAAAAACTCGAATAGTCTGCCAGCAAAGGTTAATACTATTTAAAATATAAATTTAGTATTTTAGTAAGTTATTAGACCTCTATTTCAAGCCTATAATATCTTTAAGTGAAAGGAATATTATCCGACCAATACTAAATATTTCGTAGGTCCTCAATGGAGTTTTAAGGATTGGGTTGGATTCAGATCGGAAAACTGCTAGAAAATTCCAACTTTGTATACTCACATATTTGCAATCAACTTGAAAATTTCACTAAATCAGGGCGATTTTTGAATAAGCGTAGCAGTAATTACTCTAGTTTTCTTCATGCCAATCGCTGTCGATTGTGGTAGGTTAGCTTTACAATATTGTCGGTATTGTAATGTGTAAATCTTGCAATTTTGGACATTAAAATGTACTTAAGTAAAAAATAATTCTAGATAAAAAGGATAACGTAGGATAATCTGTTTACATTTTTACTACGGCGATGAATACCAAATTAAGAGAAAAAGATAGCAATAATAACATGTTTACACGTATGTCTTTTCTATATAACCAGAGTTTTCCTTGAAATAAAGATAACTGCTATTAGCGTTAGTAATTCTAAAATTTGATTTTATGTATTAAAGCTAACTTGCGTTTTTCTTGTTTCTACTACTAAGTTGTTAAAGTTAGAGATCTTAATAAAAAACCTAGTTTCTTGACTTTAGAATATTGGTGATTCTACTGTAGGTTATATAATAGTTATAGAATGCTAATATCGGTGAAGAGGTACCATTATGATCAAAGAGTTGTTGACAGTAAAGGAATTACTTTCACGCATTATACTTCTATAATGGCATTGATCTATAGTTTCCAGCCTAAATCAAGATTAATTAAAATCTTTTCAAACGTTTCTTGACATTTATTAACTTTTAAGGCGATTCAATTCTTAATCATAATTCTATGAAATCCAGTAGTGAAAAATTTTCACTGCGGATTGTAAGGATTAATATGGATGTAATTTGATGCTGTTCTCATATTAAAAATAATCAATTTTTTAATTAAAATATACGATTAACTGATAGTTTCAGTAACCGATTAATAGGAAAAATTTACGAAATTCAGGTAGGCACAAGGATGAGATGATGTTCTGCTGTTGATACGGTGGGGAAATCAAGTTTATGCTTTATCTCTATAACAAGATTTCATCCACGTTTTATATATCACTTGACAACAGAATTGAATTTTAAAAATCAATTATACAGTATTGGCACTTATTATTTTACGCATAAAATTGAATTATTTTCACATCTATGACATGTAAAGATGTAATATTTTCTTTCTCATATTGTTCAATAGCTTATGGCAATACTGTTATCTGTAGAATTTTACTGTCGATGTGATGATTTAGCTGATACTAATGATCAATTTGCGTTATTTACGCTATTAAATGTACAAGAGCTTCCATTTTACTTTCTACATGTAAGAATAGACAATAAGAGTAATAATTATAAATATGAGAATCGATGGCTGATGGAACAAGATTTTAATATTTAATGCGGTACAAAATATTGCAATTTTTAATAAGATTAATATTTTAATCCACCCTATTTTTGTTCCATGTTTGAACTAGGATAGAAAGGATCTTAATGTAACTCTATTCTCATTTTATTAGTTATTTGATGCTGGCTACTCTTTTATAATTAGTTTTTCCTATAACTTATTACTATTTGAATGATGGAAATGATTAGGCTTGGGATGCATATTTGTACAGTATATTCATTCTGTAGCTGGAATCTTACTATAAAATAAATCCATAAGGATTACATTATTGGCGGTGAAGAATCTCTATATTTGTAGTGCTATTCTTGGCTACCAAAGGGCTTTTAGGATAAGTAATAGCTGTATTGACCATGAAACTAGTACTAAGACGGCTGATAGGTGTCTTTCTACTTCGAAAGCAATAGGAAATCATCTTAGAATAATTTTGTCGAAATTCTTTATGTGAAAACCCAAAAATGATTGGATTTATAGCTATATTGCAATAGATATTCCAATGAAAGAATATGCTATAGACGACAGATGGTACAATTAATTTACGATGGTATATGCTGGCTAAAATGACTATAACCATAGGAATGGCGGTAACTAAGAAGATTCCAACGATTAATAATGTTGTGCGAATGGATTTCCTTAATATTTTGAGCTTTTCTTTATTTATTTTATTGCGATGGTATGATTTTCCTAAGTTATTTTGAATTGCTTGAGTTAAAATAATAGTATAGCAACCAAAGACAAGACATAAAACCAATGAAATAGACACATTGAGGATGATCAGGAAAATATAATTCTCGCAATAATTGATGATATCGAGCCAGCAACCGGATACGTAAGGAACGTATTGATATTGACCTAAGCCTATGTCTTGAAAGCCCATTAATGGTACAGCACTTAAAGCAACAACAAAAAAGCAATTGGTGCATAAGTACTGTATTGCACATCGCTTTGTAAAATAAATTTCATAATGTAGAGGTAGACATATAGCAAAGCAACGATCAAAAGCGATGACTGAAACTACTGTATAAGAAATGCCTACGGTTGCAGTAGTTAAATAAGCATGTATAACACAGCCAATATTAGAGAGATGATAAGTTTCCGAATTGTAATGAAATAGTGCTGGTAAAGCAGCAAAAAGTGAAATTAAAATATTGGATACACCAAGAGTTGCGATGAGAAGACCTGAAGGATTATGTAAAGTATTTTTCCTATAGATGACAATGACGGTCAGTAAGTTACCTACTAATGCGACGATGGCAAGAAGAAATGTGACAATATGGATGAATATTTCATCTCTTGATTTTGAAGTAGTATAATTCGGTGCGATACTGCTATTCCTATAGTCACATCCAGATAACATCATACTTTGACTTTTTCTATTTTCAAAATCTTCTCGCTGAAGGATAATAATTTTGAATCATTTAGGAGTAAAAGTGAAATGTGACTGCTCCTTTGACCGATATTAACCTATATATAATCAACGTCAATACTGTCCCAAGCTTACTTATACTGCCGTTAATCACTGATATTTATTTACTCTGACCTGTCGCTAATTTTCAACATATCAACAATTAAAAGGGCTATTTTGTTGTTGTCATAACATACCTGCATATCCTTTATGATGGAAAAGGCAGTAAAATAATGGTAAAAGGAATACCTTTGTCTTACAATCGAGTAGAAATTTTCTGACGATGACATTTGTCTATATTCATCAATTGATAAATGAATTATTAATAATTTCATTGGTAATATCCACATTAGAAAAAGGAATAAAGTAGAAATAATTTCATATCTAGTTCAGACTTATAGCTAGTACTCATTTTAGTCAATAAATGACTTTTCTTTATGATCATTTAAAACAATTCATCAGGTAATTTATACCTTTATTAGTCTAGTCAATAAATAAAATTTTTAAAATAATGGATCTCACTCAAGATTAATAGAGCCAAAGCGAAAAATTGGAAATACTTGCTGGCTGACAAAAGTTTAGTTAAATAAGTTTATCTAAGAAATTCAAATTGACTGATATCATGCAATGGTAATCTGAGGCTTTTTAAATTAATTTAATGTAGCTATAAATTGAATTATTACTTACTAAAATTTTACATTGTCGTAGTTTAGTCTATGGCTTAGTAGGCGAATACTGAAGAGCAAGCTTGATAATCAAATTTTAATCAGAAATAATGACATAGCAATATTAAATGTAATTATAAACATTGTGTTAAGGATAGAAAAATTCAAACTTTGAATAAATAGCCTCATCAAGAATTGTAATAAGTCAATTTGTAATTATATGCTTATAAAAAGTAGCTAATATACATAATGTGAGGATAAAATATAGCGAGCAGGTAGTAAACAAGATAATAGAATGAACGGTCTGTAAAATAAACCTAGCGCCAAGTTCTAAATTTGTGAAGGCGTTTGTTAAAAGCTGTTATAAAAATTGTAACCGCTGCTATACAAGATAGTAAGCGTTGAAATTAAATGTATTTCAATAATAATGGATAGTATGCAAGCAAAACATATGGTAATACCTAGGATGTAAAGATGAACATGTTTACAAAAGTGTTTGGTTAGACGAAAGATTACAAAAGCAGAAGAAGAAATTGAGAGTAGGAGCAGATAGTAACTCCATATTCACTGCTGCAGAGAAGTGCTATCAAACTTTTATCTACTAGATTTGTGAGTTTATCTTTTAATACGTCTAGTAGAATCTAGAAGTGACTAGAAGAGTGTCTTAAACCAACTTCGTAACGAAGATAACGTAAAACAAACTTCTAAATTACTATAGTCTCCGGGATTCAGTATCCCTTAACTATCTCACAAAAATTTAGATGCCTTTGCTTCTACATTAAACAACTATAGGACTCTCATTTTATTTTGCTATCTGCCGACCTTAAATACCCATCAGCAACTGCTATCGTGTATGAGTCATAACAGTTCATGAAATTTAGTTCATATTGTATAGCTAAATTAATGCAGAAATTATTCATAATCTTTGACTTTACTGCACGATTCTAGATAATTAGATTACAGTATACCCATACACAGAATTACTTGTAGTATCATCCATCTATAATTGAATATCTTCAGGATATTGATCACAAGTGTTACAAGACATAACTCTATAATCAATTAGCATTAGTTACCGTATAGGACCTCTTACTACAGTACAACATAGTTTACTGTATCAAAATAATAACTATTGAAGTTCTTACTGTAAGTCATTATTAGTTATCTCTATAAATAATCGTTAATCAATAAATTTAGTCATCTACTCTTCACGGTGACATGACAAAGAGGTATTATAGAGCTATAAAATGTTGATCATAAAATGTTCAGTAGTTGGTGTATACTACAGTATCATGCGAGCTTAAGTAATAAAAATATTATTTTATGGCATTAAACTTGTGCGTTTCTCCTTCCAGATCCTTCTAGTAGAAAATATAGGTAAGTAAAAGAGATATTATTACAGAGCAATAAAATATTGATCATAAAATATTTAGTAGTTGGTGCGTACTACGGTTTTATACTACCATAAGTAATTACAACATTACTTATGGCCAATAACAATCGTATGAAGGCTTTATGAGAATAAAAGATTGGTAAATATTTTATTTCTCATGTTCAAAAATCGTATTCATTGATTTATCCCGTCATAATCTAATGATTCGATATATTGTGATCTGAAATAATAACTAAGCGAAATAAAAGAAATACAAGGATAGTAGAGTTAATTTAGAGAGATAATAATGACAATTGAAATAGTGAATAATCGTATTTATTCTAAAGTCGCCATTGAATAGATTAAATGAAATAAAAGAATGAAGACTAAGATCTGAGAACTTTGACGTTAACGCTCGATTATTTTACTATAATGAGAGCCTCCATTACCATTGTAGTGGATGATTAACACGTTTAATGAGTAAAGAAATCTTCATATTAATGATAATAATAAAGGTCACGAAACAATTGATCTAAAGGTAAATGATAATCAGCTAAATATAGCTTAATTTCTTCAGCTCCACATGTTAATATCTTAACAAAAAACACAATACGTGACTAGAATTAATCGAAACAACCGTTTCTGTTAAACTGGCTAGACTGTCGTAACGATTGAGATTAGAAACAGTTATTAGTTGTAGTAAATCATTTTTTATAAGCTTATTTATGCATTGAATGTATAAGAACAATGAATTAACTTTAATATGATACAGTTAACAGATTTATTTCACAAATTTTATTTATAGCGATATTTAATTGCTACAACTGAAAATTTTTTCGAAGAGTTTCAAGCCTGATAAATTCACACAAGTTTTTGAGTATTTCAGCTATCTAGAAAAATAATATTTTCAGTAACCTAAATTTTAGATTAGCATTGAAATGTTTTTCATTAAGAAATGTCTTTAAGTGAATAGAATGTAGCTGTACGTATATTGCAGGCATCTAAAATAATTGCCATTTAGGCCATCAGTATTTCGATAATATACGCGTTCAAGGAATGTCTTGGACATACTGTATCTGTTAAAAAACGGTTAATATTTATAACAGTTAAGAATGGATCGAATATACTGGCTTATTTAAGATGACATTTTGTTATTGCTCATATTTTACGTAATGTTGGAGATAATTTCATGAAATTGAAACTAATCGACAGAATATCTTCTAGCATTAACAATGACTATCACCGCCAATATGAAACTGCGTAATAATGATCTATTAATATAATTTCGTAAAATGTCTTACTGTTTTCCATTGGGCTACAAATGACAAGGTTAGAATGCGATGACATCCGTACAGCAACCAAATGACTATAATTCGGATGATTAGAAGTCGGTAAAATGTTAAAGGTAAATAAAATTGGTCCGAAATTATTGTCGTAAACATTAATACTCTATTTTATTGTAAATTCTTATACTCATATTCATATAATAATATTTTCCGAATATTAACCTTCTAAAAGAAAAATAGTTTCAGAGCACGGTAGTGATTGCTAATTTTTAACAAAGTTATTGAGATTATATTAATAAAGTAGACATAGAAATGCCTTTATTGCCAGTTTTGGTAAAAAATTAGCCGTGCCTTGAGCCCAAGTTATAAATAGCAAAGGATAAATGCTTTTATTGAAATTGGATCATAATTTACGGCATGAGCAAGTCATATACCATCTTTGATATAAAACTGTGAAAGATACTAGTGAGATGATTTCTGCAAACCAGTAAATCTTACAAATTAATTATGCCTGGATAGATTTGTCATCAAAATTAGGTTTTCTGTTCAGTAATGACCAGACTTCTATTTACATATTGTGTAAATAGCACTAGAGCAAGGTCATAAATTGTTATCGTGGAGGATATAGCTACTTTTGTTTGAAATTGTCCAATAAAGAATTAGGAATGATCGCATCAATATTGGCGTTTGCAATCACTTTCCGACTTTGCGCGAATAGACCAAAAATTTTTAGCTATAAAATTAGTTCAGCGTTTGTCACAGTGTTATATACAGTATTAGAGTAGAAATATCTATGTTAGGATAATTCTGTTAGCCTATCCTTATTTAGTTAACTTCCAATTTGGATATACTGTGTCGTAATATAGCACTGACTTTTTATAACAGAGACACATATACACATACTGAAATTAATAGTTATAATAGGGAATGCAAATCATTGTCACAAACCAGCTTCGTGACAAAGATAACGTAAAACAAATCTCTAAATTACTATAGTCTCCGGGATTCAGTATCCCTTAACTACCTCACAAGAATTTAGACGCCTTTGATTCTACGTTAAACTCAACTAGACAATTGAGAACTGCTTTATTCAACTATCTGACGGGCTTATACACCCTTCTACAGCAGCTAACATTCATGAGTCATCTTATAAAAATACTTAGGAGAGAACATCTACTAACTAATTTTTCACAGTCGGACTACAACATGTCCATTCACAGAATCATTTCAGTGCACATTACAGCACAGCATTAAATTTACCGCAACACATTTGTAATTAGAGTAATTCCTATTATAAGGAACTAGTTGTAATATATTATCACTATATTATATTTACCAAATTTAGATATCTATTTCTTCACTGTAGTTTGTACCATGACAATCATCTACTTACAATTCGAATCATTGTGATTGTAACTTACTTATGGTAGATTGTAAATTATCATGGAAATGTTCCGTGATAGGACATATCGCAATCTGACTATTCTGTATTAGTCATTAGATGTCTATGATCGTAAATACTCTTGTCTGCATTAAGGGAGCAGTAGCTAAAATTAATATCTAATTTAGTGAATGATTTCAAAGTTAATCGTACTAACTATAACTCATGAACTATTGAGGAAGAGCATGTAAATGTAGTATATCGTGTAATAAAGTGGATTCTCAAACTTAGTGTTTAACGTAAAATACGAGGCGTTTAAGTCTTTACGTAGTCTGCTAGTAGAGTAAAAGCGTTTCTGATAGTGCAGATATCTTTCCTTGATACTTGGTTCAAGGAATTGACTTATTGATCGTGCATTACGTTATCTTGTTGCAAAGCTGTTTTGTGACAGCGTTACAACTTGATGACTAGACAGCGCAAAATCTACAACTCTAATTTTCCGAATTTGAGGAGCTGCGTCTCGTTAAGTAATTTTTTGAACTTATTTCTACTCTTGTTGATTATAAAATAACTCAAGCGCCATTTTGGCTTTATATTAGAAAGCGGAAGATCAAGAAGTATAATAAAATTCTACTTCTATTGCTCAACTCCCGTTCATTAATCTAGGACCATATTACAGGCATATATCTTTAAACTCTTCAATATGCTTTAGGAAGGAAAATATGGCCTTCGCTATTCTTTATATACCTCCACCGCTACTAATTATGCTCAATATTTTAATCTTAATATAACCTTTTTAAATCAGACTCTTGTATGCTAAGATAAATTTATCCTATTAAGTTTTACGACCTCAAGCAATTACCAATATCGAATATACTAACGGTATATCAACCTATCTTAATAATAATTAGTATAAAGTATTAGCTATAAAATCTAGATTTACTGTTCTAGAATAGCTTAAATTGGCTAAAAATCCGCTAAGCTATTTTGAAAGTGAACGAACACCACAATAACGTACTTGGTAATTTTGAAATTATTGAATTATCAGTTCTAGTTGCAAACAAAAGTTTGCTACAAGAATATTTTCATATCACCAGCTTACCAATAGGCTTGCTCTTCTCAATACTTGGATACAGTACAGTAGGTTCTTTATCAAAAGCAGTATCAGATGCAGTTTAAAGTATTTTAAATTACAATCTAGGCAGTTGTTAATAATGCGATCTGTTATTGAGTAACTTTTGTATTGTTGCCTTAACATAGTTTCCTCAAGATTACTTGTACAGGAATGTGTTGACATTAATTTATCTACAACATTTGACATCTATTTGAGATATTTTAAATGGATAGGTGCATAGATTTATGTTATCTATTTACTAATAAATACTGTACTCTTTATGCCGATTGACTATAAATTGAATGATTTTTCAATAAAGTTTGAATTTAGGATTGTTTGAGAGATACTGGTGATGTTATTGTTTCTCCTGACGATAGAAGATCGTCATTATGTAGTGGGTAGATGTCACTGAGGACATACCTGATGATAGACTCGTAGTTATAGTTTTCTGTAGTAGTTTAAAGTTTCTTACATTACAAAATTTTGATTTATATCTTGACCAGAATTGAATCGTTCTTTTCCTTCACATTTTTATTAAAACGATTAGCTATATGTCTGTTACGTGATCACTTTTAAGCTTTACCGAATCTATTTTTGTAAAGCACCCAGGTAATTCGTAAAGTATTTAATTACATTGTCACAATTTCTTTTATAAACTATTCTTTGGTAAATTTGTGAGCGATACTAATCTACTAGAATAGCTATACTTCCTTTTTACTGATGGAGATCTATTGTAAGATACAACTACTTAAGTATAAAGCAATTCTAATAGAAATAGTAAATTAATTTTATAGGCGAAGGTAGGTATCTCTCTGTACAACAACAACAGTGGAACTGAACTGCTAAATTACTGTTCAGCTTTATATAGCTTTTGATACTAATAATTAGCAACTAATAGTAAACAAAATCAATACAGTATCACTAATATCACTCCTTGACATACATATAGACTAAATTAGAGGTCATTCTATTGTAAATAAGTAATCTACAGTATGTCTTGAATCATTTGTTATTCGATAGTCGTCGTGCTCATGGCATATTGTTTCTACATCGTCTACCTAATTAAATTGTTAATATTCCGCTACAAAATAATATAGTAAACTAATCTCCAACTAGCGGCATTGAGAATGATATATTATCTAAATTGCATTAAAACCTTTCCAAATTTTCTTGATATTCTTAATTCTTATATCACTATAAAGAATTTTATTCTGCACAGCAACTCAAGACAGTCCATACTAAACAATAAATACAGTTTCTGCTAGATTGCTTAATCATCATTTTGTTGTTAAAAAGCAAGCTAATGATTTTAAAATTAATTCTATTAGAATATAACGTTGAGTATTAATTGGTCGTAGATAATAATTATAATTGACTGTCTGACATCATTCCTTTTTCTAAGAAATATCATTTCTTTGCCGAAAATAAGTATTTAATTTCAGTCATTGAATGAATTTTGTGCTAGATTTTTTAAAACATCTAATGATATTAATAAAGTATTGTTATCATTTAAAATTATTCAAGCGAGACGACTTTCTGATGTCATATAATTATCAACTAGCTATTTTATAAAATTGATACTATTATTGCGACAAACATTTCTCGTAAATTTGTTTCTGCTTTACTTCATAACGGCCGGAACTTTATTGATAATACAATAAGACAATTGATTAAATTCTAAGCCTGCTTTCAAACGAAAGGAGAACTAGTAGCAATTTGAGGTTAAGTATTATTTTTTTCATTCGATCAATACTTTGTTTCTTTTAGGATTGAGATTGTCTTGCATGGCTGTTTGAAAAATTTTTTAAAGTCGGAACATAAGTTATTAATTCATCCATTTCTGCTCTAGTCATCAACTTATTTCTTACAATCAATGTTCACATTCGCAATGTAATCTATATGACGCTAGCAAAGACAATGCGGTAAAAATTATTTATAGTCATAACAACTATTGAACTTGTAGGCAATGTGATTAATCCTAGACCCGCCTAGACCCTAACCGTTTCATCTTAGCATGTGAAGAAATTACACAATAGAATGATATATTAATACTAAATCTGATACATTAAATTACAGTTTGAAATCACAACTTGGACTTGCTCTCATTTAATTTAGAAAAGGGATATAGTTAAGCTGAGATTATGCTAAAGGAATTGTTAATACATCACGAATATTAACATACACGTATCCATAACAGGAATTCTATTATCAACAACAGCTAGTTTACGTAGACATGATATTAATACAGCTGATAATGCCCTAAAAGTAAAGCTAATCAGATCTTTAAGTATGCTAACCAACATTAGCCTAAAGTGTATCTGGGAGCCTTGCAATATATATTAAATTTTTAGTAGCATCTAAACTTTATACATTAGCAATTTTTATAATCCATAAATAGTGCTGTATGGTATCTATGAAAACTCAAATGGATTTTAGACGATAGGTGTCACAAACCAGCATTGCGACAAGGTTTACGAAAAAATTTCTAAATTTCTAAAGTTTCCTAAATTTAGTATCCATTAACTATTCACAAGAACTTAGACGCCTTTGCTTCTAAGATACAAAATTAGAGAACTGATTTTATTCAACTATCTGCCGAACTTATATATCTTTCAGCGGTAGCTAACATTAATGAAGCATCCTATTTCAATAAATATCAACATGGTCATCTACTGACTGATTTTACATAATCGGACTGCAATATGTCCATTCTTAGAGTCATATCAAGATACCAACAATCTACAATTAGTTAGAATTTCAGCTACAAGAGCATGTACTATATTCAATTGCTATATAAGAATTTTATTACAGTACAACACATGATTCATTATAACAGATTATAGCTTCACTGCTTCCTCCTGTAAGCAGCTAAATGTAATCTCCATATATTAATGTTAAATTTGCTAAATTTAGTCATTTTAAGTCTGCGTGTTAGTTTGTCCGAGACATTGTGCTTTCTTAGTATCATTGAATGATTCTTCCATTTCCTCAACAGTCCTCGAAATTTTAATAGAGGATAAATAGGGGATTTAGTCAATCCCTAAATTGCTCCGTAACATTTCGGTTCTTCCAGCAATAAAAGCTGAAGGCGATGGCCTGCTAAATTAAAATCGAATACGTGCACTTCAATACGACTAAATGGCTATATTAACTTTAAAGTAGATAATATAATCTAGAAACTTAAAGCACCACTTTGCGCGGGAAGATTATTTATCATTTAAAGATATGATTTATACTATTCAGACATTACTATTTCAAGTTTAAAGATATCCTTTGATAATCTGAGGATATACAAATATAGTAAATAAGCATTATAGGAGGTTTTAAATTTCCGCGTGTAAGAGAAATTGCTGAACATTCCATATACGAAATAAAGTAGTGCTGCAGTTTAGATAAGTTTCCTTTTACAAAGTCTAGAATAGGAATTTTTTGGTCTGCGATATCTAGAAATCGTAGATACATTTTTACAATTAAATAAAATTTTGCTCATTATCTTATATATCAGTAACTTAAATGATATATTCTTTAAGTCATTTTGATGTTGAAATTTGAAAGGAATATGATTGCATTAATTTTAATCGAGGCGATATAAACTATGGCTTTAGTTAAATATCTATTTCATTAGTCTTTTTCGTTAACGTAAACAATCTACTTTTTAATATTGATACTGAAAGGAATATGATTGCATTCATTTCAGTCAGACCATTTAAAGCTTACCTTCAGTTAAAATTTTTTTCATCGATCTTTATCGGTAAGGTAAGGAATCTATTTTCCCCAATTTTTGATCTTGAAGGGAATATGATAACATTCATTTCAACCAACGTAATTTAAACTACAGCTTACGTTAAAATGTTCTTCAATAAATCTTTTTCTGAAAGGTTAAAAATCTTTTTTCCAAATTTATGATCTTGAAAGGAATATAATTGTATTCGTTTCAATCAAGCGATGTAAACTATAACTTTAGTTAAAATAAATTTCATTAATCTTTCACTAAAACCTCCAGAGTAAAAGTTATAAGGTACAGGAAGTGGAGTTGTTTTTGGCAATAAACTCGTTGATAGAATTCATTGAACTTCAATTGCAGCGTCATGAGTTATCACTATTTTCTTTTCTTGAGGTATGTACTTTATTAATTATCAGTGTTGAAAAAGAGAAATGTGCAATGAGATATCTGTTAGAGAGAAATGCCTACAGGTAAATTGATCCACTGCGACTACCGTAGCTAATGGTGCTTTCAGCTAACAAAGAATTATTTTTTCTTTGAAATGGACAGTATCTTAAATTACTGTTCTCAATTTTAATCTTTATTGATGGTTTAAAGTTTATGCTTTTAGTTAGTAGCTTAATAGATCATTTGTTATCGGTCAATTGCTATATCAGAAACAATCTATAATATATAATTTAATTATATTTGCAGATTTTATCCAGAATAGAATAGAAATGTATAGAGTGCGCTGTGCATGGATCTCAATACTGACATTAGCTAACCTGGTACTTGTTGATAATACTATACTTTTATAAATTCGTATAAAAATTTTAAAACGTACGAAAAAGATCTTACTATGAGTTATTTTATCTTATAATCGTACTATGTTTGCATATCGTAGGAAATTGCTAACAGTAAATTCAAGGTATAAGAATCAGTTTAACTCTTTCTGTTCGACCAATTTATTACGAAAATTTTTGTAACGAATCTAAGTCCTTAAATATTTTTAAATCTAAAATTTTAGCTAAAAATTATTACTATATTATGCTGTTACAGTGTTAAATACTGTATTACAGTAGAAATAACTATGTTAGGATAATTCTGTTAGACTATCCTTATTTAGTTAACTTCTAATTTGGATATACTGTATTTTAATATAGCACTGACTTTTTATGACAGTGACACTTATACACATACTGAAATTATAATAGTTATAATAGGGAATGCAAATCATCTGCTTACAGTTCGAATCATTGTGATTGTAATTTACTTATGGTAGACTGTAAATTATCATGGAAATGTTCCGTGATAGGACATATCGTAATCTGACTATTCTGTATTAGTCATTACATGTCTATGTTCGTAAATACTGTTGTCTGCATTAAGGGAGCAGTAGCTAAAATTAATATCTAATTCAGTAAATGATTCTAATGTTAATTGTATTAACTATGACTCATGAACTATTGAGGAATAGTATATAAATGCAGTATATCGTGAAATAAAGAAGAATTGTCTAACTTAGTGTTTAACGTAAAATACGAGGCGTTTAAGTCTTTGTGTAGTCTGCTAGTAGAGCAAAAGTGTTTGTGATAGTGCAGATATCGTTCCTTGATACGTGGTTCAAGGAATTGACTTATTGATCGTATATTGCGTTATCTTGTTGCAAAGCTGTTTTGTGACATATGCTTAACGAATATACGACTAAATTATATTTATTCCTGCGTCAAACATTATCCAAGAGACCAGAGGCTACCAATTTCTATCAGTATCATAAGAATTCAAATTTATTAAGCTTGGTGATTATTTATTAATATATATCGCAATTGAAAAGACACTTTTTCATTTAGAAATGCATGAAGTGTTAAATTCTACTAAAAGACCAGATTTTAATTTTCATATCAGTAATCGAGAGGACCTGTATCATCTTGTTCCAGTAAAAGTACTAGTACCGAAATAAATAGCCTAAATACCGGTATTTGCTATTATATAAATTAGACAGATTACGAGATAAGCTAAAAAAATTATCCACCACTTATTTCATGTAAGGATTGCAATTTAAATAGCTGATAAGATTTGATTAATCATTGCAATATCTCTAGCAGTAACGCTATTCATTATTGTTATTGGTTTAAATAAACTGTATATCAATGAATATAAGTTATTAGTTCAATTTTATATACGTATCTTATATTTTATTCTAGCGGATATTTTGGATAAGTGTGACTTGAATAAATTTAGTATACTGTAGCTTAGTATTGTACTCCAACTTTAACATCATTATATTACCTACAACTGTTGGATTTAGGAATATAGTCTTGATCATATTTTCGCAATAAAGACATTAAAAATACTGGTATCTTTATACATCCATGATCAGTAAGGACATTAAATAGCGCGTGTTGACGTATAATTACAACAACATTCAATTTAAATGATTTCTCCTATACAGTATTTTAATTTGCTCATCGAAAATCAAGTAGCTTAAACTTTGTATAAAATGATAATTTTTACATTAAAGCACACCACAGATCTTAGTTTATTATGAAGATATTATCTGTATTGCATTCTGATCGTATTTTGATTGTAATTTAAAGTGTACTATTTTGAACTAAATTATATCCCGATAATATTGAAGGATTGACAGATGGTCGTATCGGTAGACTGATATCAGAAATTTTTGATTTTTTTGAGTAAAAATGTGAACATATTTCATGATAGCCATGTCTAAAATCTTTATGAGAGAAACCAAATAATAAAGGATTAACCGTAATATTGACGTATATTCCCCAATTTAATAAATATTTATAGGCTTTACCAGACACAACAGATCCTTGATTAACTAGCGTAGCAAATGTTAATGCAAGGCCTGGAGTTGTACATATAAAAAAGACACCCACAACAATAATAGTCGTTCGCGTTGATTTCTTCAGTAATTGCTTATTTTCATTATAGATCCAACCTGAAATTGCCATTCGTTTAAAAGTACTATTTGCTTTGAGAAGAATTATAACATAGCATATCATGACAAGTATCAGTATTGAGAAGACAGGCAAGTAAAAAACAATAATAGCCAAGTAATTTTTACTATATGCAGTAATATCAATCCAACACGACGTTAAATAGGGAACATATTCATATTTTCCTATACCATATTGTTGTAATCCCATAATCGGTAGAGCTGCTAGAGCAAGAATACACAACCAATTGAAAAGAAGAATCTGAATTATTCTGGTGTTTGTAACATATTGTCGATAATGTAAAGGTTTACAGATTGCAATGCAACGATCCACTGTAATACCTGCTATAGCTGAGTATGTAGAGCCGATAAATGAACTTGACATGAAAGCGAGAAATACACAAACTGCATGATTTAGTCTTGAGCAAGGATTATCATAGATTATGGTGGAAATAACACTAGAAAATCCCACGCCAATATCAGAAACTGCTAAAGCACCTATTAGTATACCGGAGGGATCATGCAGATAGCGATTACGATAAACTACTACAACAGCAGCAATATTGCCAACGAGTGATGTTAGTAAAAATATTAAAACAACTACTGTTAATGTTAAGGCCTCTTCGGTAGGAATATACTCGTAAGTTATATTAACGAGTAAGGTGCTGCTATAATTCTCGCAAGTGTACTTGACTTTTAATTCATTCATTTCATTAGATAGTATTCCGTTATGGAAACTATTTATCTATCCACGGTAAATAGGACAAATACAGAATATCTGCTCAATTGATGTTGCTGCGTATATTGAACCGTTTTTGATGATTAATGTCGATACCTAATAAATTGTATTGACCTTAAGAGATATAAAAGCAGATTGGATAAATGTCTTGCTTAGAAAATAGTGCAAGATTTTTTCAGTCGATATCCACGATGATCTCACTTTGCGTGCCTAAAGCACTAAAGAACTATTAAGAAAAAATTAAAATCTGGATTAATTGCTTTTGAAATTGTTAGAATCTGTGGCGATATGAACATCGACTGATTTTACCAGATTTTAATACCAGTTGGATGAATAAGGTGAATAAGTTGCTGACTGAATACTCTTACTTCAATCATTTTATGTATAAATACGTTGAAAGAAGATTTTATATACTATTGTTGAAGATATTACGACGTTTAAAAAATCGACAAATAATCCAGTACAACTTGGTTTTAAAATTCGTATGGTAAGAACTTTTACAGATGGTATCATATAGAAATCTAGCTATAACCTTGGCATATATCGAAGAGAATTGTTGGAAAGTTGTTCGTATTTGTTAAGAAAATGGCCACAAGCTATTTACAGGAAATATTTCAATAAGGCATCTAAAATTGAAATAAATGATATCGATAATTTAGCTGATATAGAAGTAAAAAAACTGATAATGCAATGCCATTCAAAACAGCCTAATTTTTCTGCCTGATCCTTTATAGCTAGTAATAAAATCATCTTTCTCTCAACATAGCACTAGTATCAGCAAGTTTTGCTTACTACATTGCAATTCTTAAGCATCAATTTTGTTAGTTAGTGCTACAAGTTAAATGATACGATAATAAGCTTTACCTATTCAATTTTATCATAGCTATACCACTAGATTGTGTCGTTTAACATCGCTATAACTGGCCCCTTTTCCCTTCAATACTAACTGCAATAAAGACTAGTACCATGTCACGGTAAGAACTACCGTGAAGAAATAGCTATCTAAATTTGGTTAATATAATATAGTGATATTATATTACAACTAGTTCCTTACAATAGGAATTACTCTAATTATAAATGTGTTACAGTAAATTTATTGCTGTGCTGTAATGTGTACTGAAATGATTCTGTGTATGGACATATTGTAGTCCGACTGTGAAAAACTAGTTAGTAGATGTTCTCACCCAAGTATTTTTATAAGATGACTTGTGAATGTTAGCTGCTGTAGAAGGGTATATAAGCCCGTCAGATAGTTGAATAAAGCAGTTCTCAATTGTCTGGTTGAGTTTAACGTAGAATCAAAGGCGTCTAAATTCTTGTGAGTAGGGATACTGAATCCCGGAGACTATAGTAATTTAGAGATTTATTTTACGTTATCCTTGTCACGAAGCTAGTTTGTGACATACCAGTAAGCCATGCTTTCTACATCGTAAAAGTAATTCTTGAGCATCGATATCGCTAGTTAGTACTATAAGTTACACGGCAAACTTGTATACTTTATCTTTGCCATTTTACTATAACCACTTGACTAGATTACATCGTCTCGCTACGCTACAAATAGACACAGTTTCCCTTCAAACCTAAGTATAATTAAGGCTAGTGCCAATAAACTGTGCTCTCTATATCGTAAAAGCATTTCTTAAGCATCGATATTGTTAGTTAGTACTGCAAATTACGCGGTAAACTTGTATACTTTACCTATTCTGTTTGACTATAGCTATACAAATAGATCGTGTGATCTAACTGCGCTAAAGCTAGGCACAGTTTTCCTTCAATTTAACTGTAATAAAGGCTAGTACCTATAAGCTGTACTTCAAATATCATAACGCAATTCTTAAGCATCCATTTCATTAGCTATTACTATAAATTGCACAGCAAACTTGCATGCATTACATATTCTATTTTACTATTAGCTACTTAACTATATCGCGTCGTCTAACTACGCCATAACTGGGTGCAGTTTCCTTTACTAATTACAATCTCCAATAAAGACTGTTCCCAGCAAACTGTAATTCAAATATCATGACAGCAATTCTTAAGCGCTGATTTCGTTATTTAGTGCAATATAATATTCGATAAGCTAGTATATTCTACCTTTTCTACTTTACTATAGCTATTTATAACACGTAGCTACCGTAATTAGCTGAAATCATTACACTACTCAAATAGATCACGCCGTCAAATTATTTTACAACTAGGTACAGTTTTTCCTTGAATAGCAATCGTAATAAAGGCATTATTTATCCTATGAAACCTTTGTAAGGTCTTACTGTTATGATGGACCCTGTATCCTTTCAAATGTCGCATTTAATATTTGACAAATTTATAATATCAGTAGGAATCTATTCTACCTATTCTGCTTTACTATAGCAACTAAACTAATTGGATCGTCTATCTACGCTCTAACTGGTTACAGTTTTCCCTTCAATATAATTATAGTAATAGCTGCTACTGGTATTTATCCTATGAATATTTTGCAAGGTTTTACTAATATGATAGATTCCTAATCCTCACATCGCATTAATAATTGGACAACTTTATAATATTAGCGGAATCGCTAATATTACTATTATATAACGTGCAATAAATTTCATTATGTTGCAGAATGCTTCATAAATGAAAGCCTTAAGCGAACCAGGAGGCACGATAAACAAAATTCTAAAGTTTTAAGCACAATATAAATCGGTAATTAAAAGAACACCTCAAACTGCTAGCATTTTCTTACTTTAGCGTGACTTTTATTATCTTTAGAATAGCTTATTGAATTTAATTGCAGATCATTACCTATAAATTATAAATTATATAGTGTTATTGGCGCAATACAATACTGTTTTTAATGTCATAGTCTACATTTAATGATACTCAGGATGAAATTAATTACGATAGAAGAATCCTACGCCTTAGTGTTCGATTGCCAGCAACACCTTATGATCGTTTGAAATCGATTTTAAATTTTTCATGGATACAAAGTGCAAGATAGGATCGCTTTGCACTTCAATAGTGACTGTAGTTGAAATAAATAAACCAAAGTGTTTAAAATTGAATCAAATATAAATAAAAAATAGGTTTACATTGCAACTTAAAATTCAGGTTTGGAGTGGTTACGAATATTTTTTTCTATAGCAAGTGCAGGAATACCATTCAATTCTTTGAAATTACTTAATGAGTTGATATTGACTCTATTGTTATTTTAGAATAAAAAGTATCGAAATCTAAATCTAATCAATCAGACTAAGACTAGAAAGAAATCGATGAAAAATAAATCAATCGAGTCTACAAAAAATATCTAATTGTCCTGATCTGAAATATAAGATTTAAAACTACAAGTACGAGTTAGCAGTATTAGTCCAGTTTTAGAACGATAAATGAAAGAGATATTTCAGAAAGGAAACTAATGTGATGCATTGAAGAACTAGAATTTTAAAATCTGAAAATTTAAATTGTTTAAATAAAATCTTCCTTAAACAAATCCATATAGTCATTATTAAAGCAGCGCAATTAAACATATTTAATTTGTCAAATTATCAAAAAATGAAAATTGAGGAAGAAAAGTGAGCTAAATGGTGCTATATGCAAAGATCAAACTAACAATACGTTCTACAGTAAAAATTTCTTAAATCTAGTCAAAATCGCATCAAACTGAAGCATGAAATATTGTATTTAGTATGTAAATATCAAGGAAAAAATAAAATAAAGCTTCGAAGTATCAATATTTCATAAATGTTAAATAGCAAAGTTCAGCAAATCTCCTTCGATAGCTGCAGCAATATCTATCGATACACATGAAATATATACGTGTATATATATGAAACATATTTGATTTTATTCCTGAATGTTGGAATTGTAGAATTTTAGTAGCTAGTGGCTTATAGAATTAAATTGTATCTGATATCATGTAAATTAAAATATTGGTGTTGATCTATACTTGATATATTTGGTTGATCAAATTCTTAGACATAATTGATAACTACGAGTTATTAGTATCCATAAAAGAATATTTCGATCATTTAATGATTCTAATCGCTTAATTTTAATTAGGTTAGAAAAATTATGATTTGAAAATTGAATAACTTTATTCATGGCTATAGTTATAGGAAAGGTAAAGTAAGGTAGTTTTTAGTAGCTATTTGGCTATCATTAAATTTCAAAGAGAAATCTTATAAAATTAAATATGCGGTAATAGTATTTCATGTAACATTAGTTACACAAATTTGTCTCAATATTTTTCTAAAAGTTAAGCAGCTAAGGTCTATTGAAAACTCCTTTAATTTACGCGTATTAATCATTTACTTATGGAATTGCCACGATCTAATGCAGTGAGATAGAATAAAATAATTACTTACAATTTTAAGAGATGATTTAAGATTTTCATGGGTGAATAACACCGCTTAGATTCAATTTTTTCAATTTGATTGGAGTACTTGAAAATTCCCTTTCCTATTTATCTTTGTTTTCATGTGCTCTGTAACAAGAAAGTTTAGTAAATATATTTTTCGAAGAAAACTACACCAGACATACCTCAATACTCACCTAGAGCCTGCTATACAAATTATAATAAGTTTCATATTAATGAATGGCGATATTCTCCCCAAATAAATTTCAATTAAATCTGTCACACACACTAAATGACGATAAATTATTGAAATAATGAAATAGCAAAGTCAAAAGAAAATTGAACTATGAATAATGAGTACAGAATAGATTTGCGAGCGATTATATCTTTAAATGCAATATTATTAATTTTGGCTTTCATTTATCAAACAATTGATTGAAAGCTGTTGCAAAAGTTTTCTTTCATCAGTCTTTAACTTGATTATTTCGTTCTATTTTGGTATAGATAAACATAATATCTATTGTTTAAATATCTGAGATTCCTTGATAAGTAATAATTTTACATCATTAAATTGAATAGCTTCTATATCCTGATCACGATTGCTAAATTGATCAAAACTCGCAATACAAATTTTATAAATAGTTAATTACAATACAAGTATTTGCTAATATTAAATTCAAACTTATACAAAATAATTCTATTTCTGTAGTGTGGGCTGGTGCACATTTGAAATCTGATAGAATTACGATAACATGAATCGAATATCACAATAAACGGAATTTTCAGCTGATTAATTGATTACTTCATTATGAATCTAGATACTATATCGCTTCTAACTAGAGCTACCGAAGATCAATTTCAGTGGCTCTTTACCAATAGTACGAGCGGGAATTCTATAAGTATAGAAATTGTTATAAAGCCTGGAAGATAAGCACAAACTATTAGCGCTTATAGAAAGAGAATTTATTCGGGCGTTTAAGATCCAGAGCAAATGATAGGCGTTGACTTTAACATCAAGCTACACCTAAAGGAGTTCAGAATCCTATCATAACATTTTAAATGCTTGGAATAATAAAATCTTAAACTAATCTCTTGGATAGATTGGGAATTGTGATTAAAGATCTTGTAATAAATGCTACTTTTTGAAATTCTTTTCAAAATTTTGTAGCGTAACAAGTTTTGTAGCTTTAATTGTAACTAATTTAGTCGAATTAATTATTGTAGGTTTTATTTGATGTCTTGATATATTGTGAACCAGATTACTTTAATTTAGAATTGTTAGATAGAATAATTTTTTTGGAGCATCATACCAGCAAAATTATAATTTAATCAATATATTTAGATGGTTTTATATTTGTGCTTAATTAAGATAAAACTTGTAGTGGCTTTTATCCGTAGTGATAGCTAATTTTATCGATAACATACAGCAGAAAGTTAAATAAATTTGTCGTAGAATGTCATATGATCCCGAATGTTAACCTGGATTATAGTTTAAGAATACTTTTCTGCCATATTTTTGGGATTGTACGCTTTCTGCTGTAAACAGGGTTAATTTATAGTTAAATGACGATTATTATTAGTTAGATAATGTTGAGAATCCATCTTAATGTATGTAATTAATAGTTTGATTTAGAATGATTTAAAATTATAATTCAATAGTCTAATAGCATTGATTGCTCCGGGTGGTACTTAAAAGGTAGTATAGCAGGCAGATCAGTAGTCAATTAACCTAAAGTTAGTAAATTTCAAAGCTAAGAAAACATCTGTAGTTTATCATTGATCATCAGCAACTCTTATTTTTGATAGTTTGTTTGCTTAAGCCAGCGCATTCGCCTTTTTATATTTCTTTCAAGTATTTTTGCTAGTTTTATTATTAAGGCTATACTAAACTGATGTTTTCCTCTCGTTTAAAATTTTGATTCAAGCGCTTAATAGTTTCAATAATTACTTTTCCATTGTTATTATCTAACTTATATGTAATGTTACCTACAGTATGAAGATTAACGACAAAACTTTCAGATATTCGATTACGGACTGAGATGCTAAATATTATCTCCAATCTAGATCTATGCTTAAAAAAATCTCTGATTTTTCACACATGTTTCTTACAAAATAAAGGATGAAATTGTGGCAAAAACGAAAGTTTGCTATGAGACATTAATAGCAAGCCTTTTGCTGGATTTGTTCCCTTCAATATTTACTATAGTATCAATAAAATAATATTACGGGTCTCTTATCATGATATTAGTATTAACAATAGCATATTCCCTCTTCAAATAAGAAAGTTGAGGAAGGATAGTAATTTATAGATCCTTGAAGATTTACCCACCTATTAGCCATGAGCAGCTTATAATGTCAATAATCTTGTAAACAGGTATATTTCTAAAAGTAATATTCTATCTATGTTACAGCTGACCCGTATTTAAACAATTTAACGTCTTATTCGAATTCTTAGCTCATTACGGGTGTCGTATTTCAGAAATTCCATCACTATCTATAATTAATTCATGAATATTATAAATGCCTTTATGAATATGAATCGCTAAACATGTTGCTAAGTATAAAGTCTTATCATTTTTAATGCAAGTCGAGAATGGTCATTGCAAATGTAAATGCCTTCGATATTAATTGCGAATAAAATTGATTATTTTACTTGGCTAAATTACTTATGTAGCCTATACTAATTTCTACATAAAGTGGGTTACCTATTTACATATTAATCTCAGATAAGCTAGCAGAATAGTATACTCCCCTATTATTTACTTATCTTGAAATAATAGCTACTATAAGGACAGAAATTGATATATGATAAACCATAGATATGAGTGAGATACAGTCACTTTTATATATTAGTAACCTAACAAATTATTAAAAAATAATGGCTGCTTGTCTATATTACATATCCTGAGCATCCAGCCATTTGGCTAATAGAAATAAATACAAATACTCGTATAATTAGTAAATTCTGTATGACTGCTAATGTTTATCAATCAATGAGTTACTTATTGCCGTTATGCTAAACATAGTTATATATACGTAAGCTGGCTAAAATGCATTATTATACTCTGAAAATGGTTGCATTTGGATGGTTGTACAGTATGTATATTTTTATTTCATCGTAGTAGATATGATGTAGTAATTCATAACGTTAATAAATTATGCTGCCCTAGGTACTGCAATATAAAATTTGGCCGAGGAAAGAGTTAAAATCAAAAAATAAGACTAATTTTTAGTTCCTCAGAATGACTCTAGATGTGATGAAATCAGTGAAAATTTATGCCCACTACTGTGAAAAAATTGCACCAATTCTCCATATGGGTATGCAACGATCTGCGTCCAGTTTCTTTGGGGTCGAAGCTGCTTGTGGTCCAATACGGTTTTAAACGTATTTAAGCTCATAGTTGTCCTAATAATTTTGCATAAAATTTCAAATTTTCGAAATAATACACAAGTTTAGGTAGAATGCTTCATGCAAGTAGAGATTGGTTCTTTATCATAGTATGAAATAATACTAGTATTACATTAGCTTTATAGTTATAACGCTAATAAAATGCTAAAAAATCGGCTTGTCACAATCTTAGTTGTGACAAGTATTCGTAAAAAATTCTAGTGTAACTACTAATTGGGCTACATTTCCCAGAATCTCTAATTTTTATATAAGTGATATATGAAAGTACGGTTTCTCTTCTGCGCTCAACAAGCAACTGAATAATTCATCTTGCATCACGAGATAACCGTTGAAAGCTCCATAAGCAATTATTGTTTCACTATCCGCATTTAAATAGGAATCTGCAATTAATTCTCCTGTCAACTGCTTTAATTTAATATTTTATAAGTTATAAATCTTCGCATCATACAATTACTAATTTAACATGTATCAATAAATACTTATTTGGCATCATAGCATCTTGACAATGATAAATTATAAATTCAATTTATGATCACTCTAGTGAGGCTATAAATTATAGATAGTTTTTTGTAGTAGCCTTAGTACGCAATTTGAAGTATAGATACAAGACTAACAATCTGCCATTGCGAATCTGTGTCTTATACTACCTAAATTTATAGTATAATTACTGCATCTATCCAAAGCTTAAGTATGGAATAATATTGTTCGATCATCCGTCGCATACGCATATTTATAAAACGTGTTTGTATGAAGATAGCAAATAAACAACATACTATTTACTGGGCCGCATGAACATATATTTTAATTTACTTTAAACGTATGAAAAGCTTACATTGATAATCTATATGAATAACTTAGCATTATGGAAAGATTTTGATTATAGTTAATGATGGAGTATTACTATATGCGAGAAGTTTAAATATTATATTTACTATCTAAACATCTATAAATACATTTGCATGAATTTCAATCCTATTGTTGAATGCGGTTGTTATTCTTCATTAAGAGAGACTGATCCAGATAAATTGTCATAATTTGCAAACTGAAAATTCATTAGAATGTGGTACATTACAGTATAGTAAAACATTTTAAGCCATTCTCAAGTTCCAGCCAATGATGAACCAAATTAAATTCAAATTTACACAGCGAGATGTTCAAACAAATAACGGCTTTAGTGTTATTGATAGATTAAATTCAATTTCATTCTTTCTCTCATAATAAGTCTCAGACTTAGAATATTACATTTTTAGACTTAATTTTCCGTATAATTAAATGTTCATATTATTGTATATGATTGAAATTATCATCTATCACACCTTAATAGAGATATTCTTCCTTAATTTTGGATATTTTTTAATCAATGACGGCATTTTTGATCTGACTGACAACTGCAATATGTAATTAATTTTTCTTGGCTTTCTGATCGCAATTCAACTTTCAATTGAATATCGTAATGTCAGTTCTAGAACCAATTATTTTACGGGCTACGAATTGTTTTAAACTGTTCACTGATTTAATTGGCTAAAATATTTGGTCTACGTGCATGTTTTAATCAATCAAACCAATATCTGTTTAAAAGCTTGAACTGTTAAGCATTGAAAATTTCATACCTGATTGCTTTCAGTGTGACTAATGCTCCAATTATCAATGATTGTAATCTTAATTCTCTGCCTCAATAAAGTGACTTATTCTAGGTCTTGAATGTTCATAAATATATACAGAATGGCACTGTAATTTTTGGTCAACTCTGTTAAACTTATAGTCAATTTATATTCGTCAATATTCCATCAACTTTGAACTTGTCGCGGCATTATTTTCATTGTTTACGTTTTAGAACTGAAAATAGTACGCTGCAGTTTTCTTAAAATCTTACCCGTACCTGTCAGTCAATTTACAACTCAGAAAATTTAAAAGATTTTTTTTTGTAGGCTGGCAAAGTCAATACGAGGCATGAGCATCTCCTAAATTACTCCTCAGTCTACGCCTTTAATGTAAAAAGATCATAGTAGAACATCAATACCAATTCTTGATTTCTAAATTAATGCCCTGTCACGGTTTAGACATATGTCTATGGATACTAAGAGTAAATTTTAGTATAAAGTTCATCTTCTAGACAACAAAGTAACTAATAGCAAACAATTTAGTTTTAGTGGATAGAAATAAATTCCACGAATACTATCAATTACAGTACCAAGTAAAATTTTCTCGACGTATCGTAGAACAAATTAGACAATTTCTTATCAAAGTGGAAATAATTCTACTTGCAACGTAACTTTTTGCAAACATTAAAATGATATTGAGGAATTTAATACTCAGACATCAGTAAAACTGATCGTGAATTGTAGTTAAATTTTTTCGGCTTTTAAAATTATCTTTGCGTCATTTGCAATCAACATTAAGAAGATTGTAATTTTAAATATCATATTTATTCCTTTCAAAAATGAATGCAACTTCGTTCGTAATTGTAATGGGATAAATAACTTTAACTGTTCATAAAATTTAGAAAATGTCCTCTATACTACTTCCATGTTGTCACACACCACTAGTGACAAAGTAGTCTACACACGCCAATCCTTGCGTAGAACGCCACTTACTAACTTAAAGAGGCGAGATTAGCTATATCACCAAATAATTCAGTTCCAACAACCGAATACTATGGTATAATTATAGCGTCACAGATGATGTAGACGAGATAGTCAGAGATTTACTATCATTTATTACTGAAGGAATCTTGGCACCCAAGATTATAGTCTTTACAATTAAATATCAATTGAAAAACTAGTTGACTATCTAACCGACTAACGAACTAAAAAAGAATCTTCAGGCACCAGCCTTTTATAGTCTCGTCAGAAACTCCTGGTGCACATAATGTAAAAGTCTCCTTTTAAAGTTATATTCAGGATACTCGGATGTGAACTATTATTAATTTTTTACTTTGATTGTATTGTTATTACAAACAGTCTAGAATTATGTGTTATTAAACTATGTAATGATGTTTTCATAGTAACAAGCATTCATATCAGGTGCGTGGATGGAAATTAAAGAAGATTCTGTCACAGAGGTGATTAATTGCATCCATGATTTATTCCGGAGTTTAGCCATAGTGGTGCATTAGGCAATTTGAAGTAAATAATTTTATACAATTCTTATGGGTATTACAATTGATTATTTAAATAACTATATAAATATAGGTGTAATTAGAATAATAAAGGAATGGCGTATTAAGAGAATTAAGAAATCAATTTCCTGTAATAATGACATTTATTGGAAATTCAGATACTGATTTTCAAATAGGCTAATTTGTATTTAAATCTGGCATAGTCTATATAGTATGATTATCATAGTTCAATCGAATGAAGAAAGTAACTCCAAATATTAGAGACACAATCAGGTAGGTTTCAGTGAAATTGTATTATATCACGACTGCTCTGCAGAGTATGCCTTATAGGATCGTCATATTAATTGTGAATGAAAGATTGCTCTGGGAAAATCTAGACATCCGATAATATAGGCTATTTTATCCACTTGGGAACGGTTAAAATATGAATTGATTACAAAAGTACTATAATAATTGATAGCATGGAATATGAAGTAATGGCAGCAAATGGACATTCAATCAGTTTTTATTTAAAGTTGGCGATGCATATTTACTGGCTTGATGATAACTTAGAAAAGAAATTATACTGAATCAATTTATAGTATTAGGACGTGATCACGTAAGAAATTAGAAAAATAGATTCTAAGATAGTATCAATAATTGAATTTTTATGTGGAAAAGTAGCTCAATGTAGATAAATCTTCAATGACTAGATCATTATGAATAAATGATGTCATATTCATCCTGTTTTCCAATGCGGTAATTTTTTTCTGTATTTCGTACGGCTCATATTATTATTTGAATCTCGACTAAAAACAGGCCATAAAATTGAATTACTTTTGTTGCTGGCACAGCCTACCATCTAATGTACTTGTAGAGTTGAATTGAGTCAATAATTGATATCATAAGCTACGGCTGCTTAATTTGCAAATTAAATCAACTTTACTTTGCTATTCATTGTAACGATGGCTAGTGATAGTTTATAGCATATTAATAAGTCAGACAGGCGAAAATAATAGAATTATTACGTCATATAACTAATTTACAAGAAACTATACATTATAATTATCGTGATAAGATACAAAAATCCTTTCTAACCTTTCTAAATGAATTGCGTCTTACTTTTACAGTTTCTTAATCTCAAGGATGATTTTAAATAACAGTAAATAACTTTAATTCTGAATACGGCAACAATCGTATCAAGATCTATTTGCGTAATAAAATTCTTCTTTATATTTTCTATTTAAAACTTGCATTGTATCTTGTTTGTTTCTAATATGATAAATTCCACCTAATAGGCGGAAGTGTTGCTGTAATTACTATTGCCAATTCAAAGGCATCTCTGACATCGGAAATGATTGATCATCTTCGCTTACTAGCATAGAATAAAACTGCAACGTATTTTTTACCAGATAATATAAAAATGATTTGTTTATATTACATAGAGGGAAAATTTTTGTATGTATGTGTGCATTATTCTCAGATAAATATAAGCTATCCCTTAATTAACAACAATAGTCTCAAATTACAATACGATCGGAAGACTAGGTGATATGGATTCTAATTCTGAATGATAGGGTCTTTTTAATCAGAGATTGCCTACATAATTTTTTATTACCATAACTGGGACCAAATGATGGCTTTATCTTTAAAAGTCAGCATCATCATAATAGGAAGAAATATTCACTTCATTCGTCGACATAGTGTAGCAATTTACAGATATCGATAGCACCAGGATAATGATTATGATGTGCTTGATAGATGTATAAATATATTTCGAGCTTCAGCTAGATTATGTTAGTCTTAGATCATCATCAAAGTTAAACGCTAATTAGAAATTAAGAAAAGTTCCAAGTTTTCTTAATGTGAGCCTATTTCGATACTACTGATATCTGATATTTTATCAAGCTAATCTAAGCAATGCACAATACCTTAGTCAATGTTAAATACCTCGTAATAATCTCAAAGAGATTTGAATTGTCTTAATAATATCCATATATTTTATTTTGGTTCATATCTGATTCTTAGTTTCATTTTTTTACATTAGTTTTACTTGATTCTTTTACATTCTCTAATTTGCTATTGATTTGCGAATGATACTTCGTTATTCTCCGTTATGAGCTAATTAGAACATAATAAAATAGTAGTAATGCATATGGTATCTGATTGTTAATCTAAAATATCCGGCATTTGATGAATCCAATTCATATCAAGATTATAATTACGTACTACAAAGTCTTTTGTAGATTTCAAGAAAGATCTAGGTGAATGTATGACGCTAGTCCTTGGTTCAAATTTTGCGTACTAGTATAAATAATCCTAAAATCGGTTTAACCTTGCTAGTATTCTGTACTGGTTTATCCACTATATTCTAGCTTTTAATTTACTTTACATTAAATGTCACTAAACAATGTTGCAGCTATAACTAAGATCTACATCCTGTAAAATGATACAGAAATCATGGATCATCAGGCATAGTGGCGCCTTTTTTACTAAGTGGCAACGCTAAATTTAACTATCTTATTTTAGCTTTTTCTTTGAGCCCATGATGTTCAATTGATCAAGAGAATAATTACCCTTAAATGTAGAAAAAAGTGTTGGCTTTTGATTTGAAAATCTGTGCTGTTTTAATAATAAAGTTCATTCATATTCGTGTACAATATTATGAAATTTACTATCAATGATAGGTATAACCTTTAATTGCGGCCATAGGTAGCATCTGTGATACCATAAAGTTAATGTTATGTATCGGAATTTGTTATCAAGGTTACAATCTCAATTCATTTTATTTGATCAGATCTCACAGGCTCCAAAAATTGGTAATTATTGTATACTTGCCTCATTGCGATGATCTCTTTTCGTATTTACAAATTTATTGCTACGTTCAATCGTGGTTTTGTAACGATATTTATAGTCTTAAAATTCTTCAGTTTTACGATTTTCAGTGTCGGATATAAGTTCTGGCTAAGAAAAAATTAAGCGATATATATATATGTATAATATTTTGAGAATAACTGCTCTATTGTGGTTTGTAACTCTATTTACAGTCTCGCAAATTCTTTAATTTTACGCTATCTAGGTGTCACAAACTAACTTAGTGACAAGGATAACGTAAAACAAGTCTCTAAATTACTAAAGCCTCCGGAATTCAGTATCCCTCAACTATCTCACAAGAATTTAGACACCTTTGCTTCTACGTTAAACAACTAGAGAATTCTTATTTCACACAGCCATTTACCGAGCTTAAATACTCTTCGGCAGCAGCTATCATGAATAAGTCATCATAAGATTATGAATTTCAGTTCATATTGAATAGCTAAATTAATACAGAGACATTCATAATCGTAGACATAAACTGAATGATCTTAGATAATTAGACTACAGTATGTTTATTCACAAAACTATTTATGATATCATCTATAGGTAAATATCTTCAGGATATAAATCATAAGCGTTACAAGACATAGTATTAAATCAATGTAACATCAGTTACTATATAAGAACTCTTACTGCACTGCAACACAGTTTACTGTATCAAAATAATCGCTACCGTGGTTCTTATTGTAAGCCATCAATAGTTATAGCCATACCAGGATCTAATATAAGTTTTAGCTAAGAAGAAAAGATACATGTGCATGTCATATTTTGAGAATGTTCAGTCTATTGTGATTTTGTAACGATATTTGCCGCCTCACAAATTTTATAATTTAATGCTTTTCAAATTTCGGATATTTAATATTTTAGATTGATAAGATTCAAATTTTTATTTGATCAAGCTTTACCAACAAAAACTAGTGAATAAAAAACTAACATCAACAATTTCATTTCAATATTTTATTTAATAGCGTTATTAGTTCACCCAATATTGATAGCGTATATTGCAAGCAAAAGACTGTAGAACATGAAAATGATAGTTTTAAGAACGATTTTTAAGATTGCTTAGATCGATTTTACTGCTAATATCGATGATTAATCCTAGATCAAACTTTTTATTTTACTGGTAATATCTTGCTATCCTATTAGTACTTCCATACCAGTCTCTCAGCATTGCTAATCATATTTAAGTGGAACTCTTTATTTTTTGTCTTGAGTACGCTATCCTTTTACCTGGTCTATAACTGAGGCAAATATATATTCGTTCGTATCAATAATTACCATGGTATTTTTCAATGAAGATGTATGTGTTAGCTAAAAATACCCTACTATCTTGCTTCCATTGGAGAAACTTAATTACTAGCCCGTATATTAATTCTCAATCTGACGTTTTCCTTTTTATAAATTGATAAAATTATCAATCAGACAGTTCAATAATCTGTTAAAAACCATCGTATCCAAATAGTCTACAAGGTATTTAGAATAGCGAATAATAATACTACACATGAATAATTGAAATGGCATTAAGAAATATCTTGTTTATTCTTTTCAAGTATAGACAAAGGATGTCAGATACAAAAAGAAAGAAATTATTGATGCAAATTGAGTAAGTTATAAAAAAAAATGAATATACATCAAGTTTAAATATTATAACCAATTACGAAATACAGAACCAACATTAGAAATAGGATCAAAATGCATTAACAAGCAGATAGCGCTATGGAAATGAAATTTCTAACGTTACATTCTGAAAAATTTTAATAAGATATAAATTGAAGATATACATAGGATTTATTCTATAAAATGTGAAAGTATTGATGCCTAAAATTCTATTGAGCTATAACCTATTTGTCATTCATACCAGTACAATAAGCTAATCTGAACGAAATTTAATATACTATTTGCAGACAAATTTCTAGTGATATTCACACATTCTTAATAACGTACAAAGCTTTCAAAGAAATAGAAATAGTTTAATTAAGTCAAATAAGATCGGTTCTCTATCCTATTTTAACAATAAGGCAAGAACCTTAGTTATAGTTTTACGATATTCATATATCATCAATTTATGAAGTTTTGAATGAATAGACGGAAGTTTGATCTAGCATAATAGGATCTATTTTCTATCGTTTGCGACAGTAAGTCTAGATTTTAGTCTAATAGGACCTAGGCTCTATTAATATTAACGAAAAGCTTCGATCTTGATATGAAATACTTCGATAGCGCTAATTATGAATCATTAATAATGTGTCGAGAAATTTCAGTAAATGAATGATAACTATTTAATCTAGCAAGAATTATTTAGTATACAAGTTTGCTTGATAGCCAAAATATCATGAGCTCGACTGTATGACAGTAGTTTTGCTACAATATTTGAGTATCATTAATGCATATTACATTGCAATCGAATAGATCATAGTTTAATAATTCAAATAGAATAGATTTTATATGACCATTTCGGATTAAAAATCGCTTAGATTAACCAAGATGAAGGAGTCTAATTATAAATAAAGTAATAGGCTAAGACGATACTGTAATTAGCTCCGATCGACTGAATCCTGTAAATTAATAGTTAAAAAAGCATAAATCACAGCAAGCGTGGCTAAATTAATCATTTAATCAGATCAAGGAGTAAACCTATTAGTACAGTAAAAAGTGATGATTTGAAAACTTGGATAATTTTAATGAAGCCATATCAGAGAAATTTGATAATTAGAATGGCTAATAAGCCGTAAAAAATTCTTATTTCATAATTGAACAAGGTCTATAATCAGAATTAGCATGTCGAATAGTAAATATGTCTCCATGTCGGCTTCAATTCTAACAATTTATAAAACCTTGAATCAAGAAGACTGTGCAGTTCGTTAGTCGAGGTTATTTCTATAGTGAAATAAGAGGTTTTAATGGTCTATTTTTCTTCTAGTTATCCAATTTTTACAAGTCAAAATAGAGAGCAACTTTTAAGATATAAGTATCATAATAAATAGTACAATTAAGGATGAGTCTAGATTCCATTGAGCCAACTGCATCTGTTAAAGGGTGGATTCCATTGGAAATAGTCTGTAGACTTTAGTTTAATAAATGATTAACTTGGCTTTACAACGAAAGGTTACTATTATTTTGATTAGCATAATCTCTAATATGTAAATGGCAATTCATATAATTCCGTAATTAATGATGTAGTGCCATTCTTTTAATTTCAATCCTTGTACAGTACTCTTGTGCCTAGACTACATAGAAAAGATGATTAATTCATGAATCTCTCATCATTAATACAATATGAGTAGATAATTTTGATTTGCGAATTAGCCCAGCTGTTTGCTTGCTTTTTATCGTAAGGAGCTGATGATAGAAGGAATCTATTTTTGAATATAATTTTACAGCGTATTTCTAATTTCTAATGTTAGAGTCAAAAGAAAGTTGAAGTAAAATTTCTGTCGATCGAATATTTCCTTCATAAAATTCAATTTCCTAATAAGTTTTCACCAATGCTAAAAGTTGAATGTTGTTTATTCCAAAATCTACCGTTGTAACTATGTTTCACTTTTACAAGAAGGTCCTAGCAGTCTAGATAGATGAGTTATGAAATGATATTTACGAGACAATTTCTTGCCGTTACTAGCAATCCAAGATTTCTAGTATCATCCAGCTAGTTCTGCAGATCTCTTCTAGTTGTTCGAGTAAAAGTTTCGCTAGTCCATGCTTACCCTTTACCATTATTTCCATAATCTTGTATTACCGTCGAGATTAGCATTCCCATCATCGATCTTCATTGTCTAGGAAAGTAATTGATGGCTATTTTTTTATGTTTCCTAATGCTGTTCAAGTTTGTCTTTACAGTTCAGACCTTGCTAATTCAAAAATGATAATTAAAGTTATTTTTCAATTCTATCTTGTGGTATAATTCCAAATTTTTCCATTCAATTCCCGCTCATCTTGATGTCTAATTAACACATTCTTCTCATCCAGTTATCTATTAATTAATATTTCAAAAAGGACCCTTGATTCAAGATATGGTCGGTTTTACCTTCAACACATATTGTGCTAATTGTTGAATTTTCCAATTTAATCAAGTCTTAACCTACATTAGGATATTAAGGTTCTTCCAAATCAGTTCTTAATAAAAATTTCAATTAGCATCGTAAAAAATGAAATTTCCCATAGGAACCAAATCCTAACCTGTACTAGAATAATTCAGTATAAAAAAAATGATTGATACCACTAGCATACTCCAACCAATTCAACCCGTTGTTAAGGTAGCTGTTGTTTCGAATGTAAAGGATTGCTTTGAATATTTATTCCGTGGCGCTATCATAGTTGGATGGATACGAACCCGACGATGCGACTTGATCAGCTTACAATGATGGCAAAAATAACCACGTTGAATATCAGCGATCAAACGGAAATAGCTCTCCTTAAAGGTATGGTGCGATAAACCGAATATAAATGGATTAATAGCAACATTAGTATACATTGCCCAAAGTGAAAATAAACGGCATATAAGTGGACTACCGACATAACGATGCTGTAAGGCTGTAGCTAACGAAATATATACAGATGGGATACTAAAAATAAGAAATGTACCAATAACAACTGTGACTGTTTTAGTCGATTTTTGTAGCCGATGGTGTCGACGTCGAGCTATAGATGAATCCATAATTTGATGATAGGCTTTACGTGCACGTAGCAGTAAACAGATATAATTAATCACTACATAGAGTAAAATGGCAAGCAAAGCGAAGAAAGTCCCCAAAACGTAGATGCCATTTTCATAAAAATTACTTAAATCTAGCCAACAAGAGGAAAAATAACCAACATATTGGTATTTTCCTAACGCATAAGCCTGTAAACCAAATAATGGAATTGCACTAATTAAAGCAAGTATGATCCACGATGTGGAGATTATAATAATTGCACGACGACTTGTTACTAAAGTGGAGTAAGTAAATGGTTTAAAGACAGCAATACTCCGATCAAAGGTAATATAAGCAATAGTGCAATAGACCATCCCAAAAGATAACGATGTCACATATCCAATACCTTGGCAAAGATTATCTTGGAATGGATTAGTTTGATTAGATATTGATGATATTGTTGATGGCCATAAACCATAAATTAATGACGATGGCATGACACAAAAACCAATAAGCAAATCAGCAAAAGCTAAATTAGCTAGTAAAATACCTGGTGGCTCATGCAATGCTCGACTTCGATAAATAATGGCTAACGCTACTGAATTACCAATAACAGCAACAATCATCAAGAGAGAGACGACGATAGGTGTTAAAATAGAGAGGTATATTTCTGTTGAACTTGTTGTAAAATTGAGCGATGAATTGATCGATTCTACTGTTTGATTGAAGAATTCCATCATTAAGCTACCGTATAATTGCTAAATCATTGAGCAGTATTAGTCTATAGAATAAAATTATGCAAGCTTGGCTGACAATCCAAAAGGACAACAATTTGAACTTTTACTTCTATTTTCAAATTTGATGATGAAACTAATATTCAATTCGAGTTTGACAGGGCTTCTTTTACGATTGGTAGACGGTGCCGATGAAATTTAAATATGAACTTAGATGTCCAATTTCAAAAGCTTTTGATGTACTCATCAATTTTAAAGTAGGCAACTACAGACTAATACCAAAAATTCATTGTATTTAACTCTTTTCAATCCATTATTCGCTTTTTTGCCTTCAATTTTATTGAATACTCAAGGACATAGACCAATATGATTGTCCTAAATATAATTATTACCTGGTCTATAAGTTACTTAAATCTAAACAGTTACAGTACAACCAGTCCATTGCAACTACCTATTACGTTGACTGCTGGATATATATTCAATCAATCATTCTTTGTATTCTTTACATCCTATTTCCTAGTTGAATACCAAAGAAGAGAACTTCACTATTTTATAGTAGGAGTATCCGTGGTAAGACTTAAACTTCCTAATGAGAGTATTGTTAGCAACAAAAGCCTATAGCGACATGGCTCCATTTTAAATTCCGCATTAAGCTATGACGTTTGATAATTGACTTTTTGACATCATTTCATCAATACTGGATTAATAAATAAATATCCTAAAGAATGAATATAGAGTCTGAATTTAAAATTTTCCCTACGGCCATGACCTCAGCTAGTTAGATCATCCTATCGGTTAGTTATTATTGTAATGAAAGGTACCTATTCGTAAACGATGAAAAAAACGCTGAGTCAATAATTTAAAAATAAAATCTATGCAACCATCAATTTTATCCTACAAGGCGATTATAATTTATTCATTATAGTAGTCTAGCATCGATTTTGATTATTTCAGTCCTCTTTATGCCATATAAATGAACACGATTTCTTTATTATAGGATAATAGTAAACGAGATACTGTTGATGGTTTTTTGTGGGCTACGAGCAATTAGATACTAGATCAATAAGGAATCGACTAATTTCTTAAAAAGTAAACTTCTGCTACAGAATGAGCTTGAATAAAAAAAAAGTGGAATAATAAAACTTGCATAAGAATGGAATGAATATGAGAATATAATGTTGTAAATCTTAGTAGATTTGATAATAGGAAATTATATTAATCTCTTTAATTATTATAAGGGTAAATCAGGTATCTGTAAAATGAGGTAACACCAACAAAAAGAGTCAGTTAAAAGATTTTCTAAAATGTTATTATGAGGTAACATATCAATGAAGGTACATCATTAAGTCGAATATTATTATATTCGTGGGAAAGTTGCAATCTAGGATTAAGCTGATTACTAATGCGCCTGCAACATTGTAACTTCTTTATAGAATGGATTATAAATAAATAAATAATAACAATTTCAGTTGTCAAACTTTACATTTTATATCCTTATTGAATTATTAATATCACTAATTGTTGCATGTCATTAGTGTAACTGTAAAAGTTACAAATGGCGTAGACAATACAGTATGTGTGTACATTTAAATGGCGCATAAAATAAATTATTTACTCTACTCTATTATAGTCTACGATGGATAATAGCTCGTCATATTGAATAAAAATTTGTTAGGATCATTCTCGTCGCTATCCTAACATTAAATAGCTTAGATCAGCGATCAGAGAAATTTGTAGCTTATATTTGCAGCTATCTTTATTAACTAAAGCTATTGAAGTAAAATTAATCACTATACCAGTGACCTTCAAAGTTCAAATTTTGTTTATTCAATAATATTGAAATAAAGCTGACAGTAGACATTCTATCAACGATTGAAGCTATCCTTAAAAATATTATGACATGTTCCTAATGCTTAATTCTTAGACTCTATTGCAATATTTGAAAATGACAAAATTTAGTAATCAATATCAAACGATCAGAATTGGACTCTTAAAACCTTTAATTGACGAACTGTACACAGATCTACTCTTATATGTGGTTACCAGTATAGATAGCAGATCGTGATTTATAGCACATGCAGTAATATAAATGTTAGCATTAAGCTAATCAATTTTATTTTTAATCTTAATCTTTTCTGCTAAAGTTTAGTTAAATTACGAGCTGCTTAAACGTTTTATTATATTAATATTTATATGCAATATGATATCCTACGATTTCAAAAGTTCTCAACTACTCAATAATACATGAATTAAATTATTATTAGATGGTAGAAGCAAAGTTCATCGCCATTAATCTATGCAATATAGTAAATCATTAACACCTATAGAAGATGTCTCTAGACTAATAAGATGATAAAATTACAAGATAAAAGTAGCAAAGTTAAAAAAATTGAGTATTGCAGTAATTATGTTGTTTCAAATAAAGTTCTTTACTGTTAAACAGACGACTTCATGACCAAGTTATATTATGGGCTCAATAGCATTTTTTAATATTAATTTAGCTGAGCTACGCCTGCTATATTTAATATCTAATACTAGTACGATAGAACAGTATTTAATTTTAATATTCACAAATTTGATACCGTGAAATTCTATATAATTATAACCATTCAGGTACTGCTTAATCAAATACGCCTATACTAGCACGAAAGTTATAGCTTTGGGAATGTAGTCATAAATGATATGATTGATGACAAATGTTAATCAAGTTTTATTCTAGAAATTTACTTTTACATGTTAAATGATTAACAAAATCATATTTCCCGTTACTTATGGAAATTTCTTATAGTTCTTCAATGATTAAATATTTTATCTCTGTGTAGAAATAGGACATTACAGCCTTCTGCTTGAATAGATATCATTAATTATTAATGATGAGTAAATCTTATGCCTGGATTTAAACACTGGACCATCTAATTTGATAGACATTACTTCCTGCATGTCTGCAGATATTTGTCTACTTCTTCGTAGACGATGTGACTGATTACCATCTGTAATCGATATGTAATGCTTTTCGAATATTTCAAATCAAATATGAATAATGAATCTGTCGTTACTAGAGATATCAATCAGCTTATTTTGAAAGTCGTTTATTATTCCCTTAGACACTATTTATCTGCTAACTGCTGCTTATCATTGTTTGTAATAATAAGAATTAACGTTGATTTTTGTACAATGAAAATTCTACATCGGTATATTATAATATTGAAGATTGTAAAATTGCTCTTTTCATAATTTAAATTAATGTTAGAAATCTCATCCATGTTTATTAAACTTTGCTCGAAATTGAAAATATTGAAATGCATGCACAAATAAGGAAGAGAAATCAGCTGTAAGTCTTACTGTTGAATAATGTTTTTTAAATAAAGATTGATCTACCTTGAAGAATTATGTAGTCAATGTAATCTTTGTGTACAAATGAGACTCAAATAATGGAAAAACCAGTAAATTTTCCTGCAACAATCATCCCTATCTACCTGCAAACCGAAGATTTCTTGCCTCAATGAGGACTGTCATAGCGTTTTATTTCCTCGCTTAAAAAAATTAAATAACTAAAGCAGTCACAATATGCGGTAGAAATTTACGGTATTTGCTCTTTGTATAATACTGGATGGTTTATTAACGTTATGACGTTTGTAATACCAGCTGGCCAATTCATTATTGCACTTCTGCTTTCCTAAAAGAAAACAAGCCGTACTATCCTATGGAATAGCATAATTTTTCTGGCGATTTTTATAATTTTGCAGATTAGGTACGATTTATCGACTAACTGAAAACTTAAGGAAATGGGTAAGATAAACAAAGTCTTTATCTAGAAACCTTTGAAACATTAGAGGTGACACTAATAGACATATAATCATTTATTACAAATCTCTGTGGGCATTTAAATATTACTAGATATTACACAAAGCAATCACCCTGTACACGAGTTTAATATAAAGAAATTGTAAATAAAGTTAGTTTTTATTATGTATATAGTTAACTGATTTAGTTCCGCAATACGATATCAGCTGCTACCAGCAATACAGTAAACGAAATTAAGTAGATATATATCATATAACTAAATAGGAGACGGATAGATAGCATCCTTTACAAAAGTATAACATAAAGAAATCATAAACAAAAATTAAGATTTTGTTATCTATATTATTAACTTGCTTACATTTGCTACATTTTAACAGTAGTATTTTAATTTTAGTATCGTTATCTGTAATTGCTTTGGTCTCTCTAAAATATCATTTACATAAATGCGTTTCGGTATTGACGTTATAATTTCTATAGAAAATACGGAAAGGATAAACATGTGAAGTACATCTTAAGCAACATTATCGAAAGCTAACCGTCGAAAACTTTTACTCTTGTAAATAAATTCTATGTATGCAATTGATTTCCTCCTATAGAGTTAAAAACTACTTTATTAATTAATCTTCCAATGAGGTAAGGTAGAGTATCGTCTGGTATGTTATAAAATAGGAGACCGAATAAGCATTTATTGTCGCTTCCTATACACTCTTACTACGGCTTGAAAGTATAAATCTGCCTCTTAGAAGTTATAAACTTTTAGTATAAGAGTTGATTCAATTTCTATGAACAATCAGCAATTGTAGTCTATTAGTAAGGTGAATAACATAATCTAAACTCAAAAATTATCGGAGATGTAAGTATTACAGAGCTAGTTTCGTAGTAGTGCAGTAACTGCATGATAATATGCATATAAATATCTAAATTACTCTTATTAATTGATAGCGTATCAAATTTATTTGAAGACGGACTGTTGTGAAACGGTATATTTGCAAAGGTCTGGTCCTGAAATTCCCGTTGGTGATTATAATTAATAGTTAGGTTGCTTAATTAGAGTGATACAAATATCAGCTTAGAAGATCAAAGTGTCTCCTTATTGTATAGAATCATTTTCTGGTGCTTTATAGCTATTTGCAACAATGAACTTATTTATATCATCTTTTGCAACCACAAATTGTACCTCAAAGTAGGTAATGTTCGTGAATATTTAAATAAGTATATGCAACTACTTATATGTGTTAAGATATAGCAATTAAAGTTATACATTTGCAATCAGCAGCCAAATAGAATCTAAAGTTAACCGAAATTGCTAATTAAAAATAAGCTCGTTTGTCCAATTTTAGGATTAAACTAATGCAAGGGTAAATCAATGGTAGTTTATTAGCATGTTTCAAAAGTAATAGGAATCAAATTGAAAAAATTTCCTTAAATAAGATATTTCGTAACATTAGATATTTTTAATATCAAATGAGTAATATCGCATTATTCCTTACTACAACGACATGGTATATCGCTATAACTTGCATTCACTGTACAACAGACATGGTTTCAAATATTAAATACATTAATAAATGTTTTTATGCAATCGGTAAGAAATAATAACATTGAGATGAATATTTTATCGTCTAAGGCGTGATTTTATATAAGGATCAGCTGATTGTAGTAAAATGTAAATAAATTGATCTTATTGATGTTATAGACACTAAGAAGAAATTGATTCTGAAAAGTTTTTGACCTCCATTATTTACATTTATATTTAATCAAATCTCGAGACCTTTGATATAGCACGAATCCTGTGTTGTTGCATGATAATACATTGCATGTAACGAAAGTTTATAACAGTAGTAAATTTCTTTAACATTGAGGCAGTAGATCATATTATAATAAATTAATTGTTGTTCACGATATTCAACCAGCAAACAGTTCTATAAGTCAAATGACTGCAAGATCGCATAAAAAAATACAAGATATCATCTTTTTCGGCAATAGAAAAAATTTGATTGATGATAATACTCTCTGACTAGTACGGTATTTTCTCGTTGATAAAAAATCAAATAAAAAACTGCAAATTTATGAAATTTGAAATATAATCACATTTTCTATAAACCTGCATGCATTATGTAATGCAATAGCTAACTAATCAAATTTTATCACATTACGCATTACCAACGTCATCATTATTAAAAAAATGAGATTGGAAATAGTAGCTTATCTTTCAGTATAAGACTTTATACAATAGCTAAGAGTTTTAAATTGACATTTCTGGATTTTGCAGTCGAAATACGGATTAGTACAACCAAAAATTGTATTATCATTCACGGAAAAGTATAATTTTCAAAATGTGATGCTAAAGACAGAGTTGACAATAATCTCAGAGAATCTACGTGCTGATTTAAAGTTGCACCGTACTCTTTTAGGGCTGCAATTTCATTATTAAGTTTTCGCTGCATCGCCTAAATGTAGTAATTACATAGATTAAAGTTATGAAAAAATACAACCGAAATTTAACCGCTTTCGAAGTAGTCTTTTAAAAATAAAGTGCGCGGTATAAACTCTACCTTTAGATTTTCTGCCTGTTCTTGTAATTGAATATTTACACGCTGGTTCGTTGGCAATGATTTCTTCAAATATTTAATCTCGCTTTCTCGCACTGTTAAGTATAAGAAATTGCTAATCATATTGCATGTTAAGTATTACTAGAAGTCTTGGATCTAATCATGTAGGTTCCTTACATTGATTCTGGTAATAAAAATCAGCTAGTAAGCCATCAATTGACAGAGTCAAGGTACTAATTGGTTTAAATTCATCGTTATCTACAGCTTTCTGATACTTGTGCGTCGTGGTATTGTCGTAGTTGCTATTATTATTATTTTGGGAATTGCTTGCGTCTGTTAAGTGATTAACAAGACACCATATTATTACCCCACTGGCAGTATAACGTTTTAGCGCATAACATGTCAAATACTGCAATACCAGTGTATCAATTATACGTTACAATCTGATGAACTTACTTGTTACATTTTGTAAATGTTGCCTTCCGAACATATGCTCGCGCTTGTTGTGTAACGAACTAAAGTATTGATTACATACTCGACAGAATAGTTCGTCACTTTCGTCATCCTATAGTGGTGCGTGGTACGACCCAAAAACGTTATTATTGCGATACTATTTACCGGTTGCAAGATATTGGCTTTACGAAATTATAACGGATTGTAAATTTACCTCAAAGTCGTTAGCGATATAGGCGCTATTCATTCCAGTCCCTATCGAGTTTACATTAATACTTTGCATGTGTTGAATAAGGATTTTACTTCTGTTGCCTATATATAAACTAACCTGTAAATAATTTACTCTTTTTTGAAGATTCTCTACTTGCTTCTGATCGGTAACCATCACTACACTGATAAGCTTTCAGTTCTTCAACATATCGTCTCTTGTCTGCTTCCGCTTCATCCAGAAATTTCTAAAACCAAAAAAATGGAAAAGAATTTTTAGTAATTCAAAAATTAAGTAGCTAGTACGTGTTGAGATTAATCAAAGTGTGAAGAAACGTGTAAGTAATTCTATGATTTAGTTTTCGATAACTTTTTTTCTGTACGTATATGGTAAGAAATCTAAACGTGCCTGCTTAGCACTTAATTTCATCTTGCTCCATTCGTTTCCTAAAAATTTAGTTATCTCTGGAAAGGAAAGGTTAGGATGTTCTGATTTGACTTGTTCCCTCCGAGAATTTAAGAAACGCACGTAGCTAAGTTTGAGAGAAAGAAATTTTATGTCATGTTTTAATGACGTTATATTAAATCTTAAAATCAGCCTCTAGTAACTCTAATAGAGCTTTCAAAGCAGATATCTTCATAATAGGGATTAATTTGAAGTCATTTTAAAGTTCATAAACCCTGTCATTGGCGCTTTCGGTACTCCGCTTTTACGTTCGGCTCGCTTTCTTTTTTTGCCCTTTGGCCAGCCTCCTCTGCGTTTGGGGCCCTATTGCAAAATTTAAGGTAGTGAGATAAAATAAAAGCTGACAGTTAAATATGTAAATTAGTTTGCTAGTCTTTGTAGAGAACTACAGTTTCAGGACTATAAAGTATTTATATCCATGATAGAACACGTATAATAGCGTTACCAATAACTCTTCAAATTAATACATGTTGCTTTCTGTATAATTATTTCCAATCACTATCTAATTTAGCTGCCATTTAGGTATAGCACACTTTAATATTTTGACCATATGGCTTCATAACATCAATTTTATGTTTAAACTTTATCATCTATTTATATTGTTGTATAATCAGCAGCATTTCTTATACCGTAATTAATGGGATTATCTTAACCAGAAATGCATTTAAATGGTATTCACTCATTTAAGGTCGTATTTTGCAGTCCATACAATTGAATTATACTTCTACTGTGTGAAATCATATAATTGCGCGGCAATTGTACTGCTGGTAGTGGTCACGAACTGCATACCCCTTTTTCTTCGATTAATATGTATCGATTTTAAAGCGAACATCAAAAAGCGCTTGAATTCTCTGTGATATAATTGAGATTGAATTTGTAGTAATCTTATAATGTAAAGGTATCAAGCATATCGTTGCATATAGTGACATTCAAATTGATTCTATAAAAATTCATCTTGAGTATTGAAAAGAGCAAATGTAGAGTAAGACTACCGGTATAACTAACTCTTACCATAAACTATGTTCATCATGCTACATAGATTTACTAATTATCTATTTACTGCAGTTACTTACTGTATTCGCCATAATTGACCCAGTATTATTATTATCCATGTTGGCAACAGTTGCATCAGCGATATTTTGATCTACAGGTACATCGAATATCGACGATAAGCCACTACTATCTTGCTGCGAGAAGGCGCCAGACGTATCTGCAGAAACATGTGGATTGTAATCAACTTGAATACCCATACTTGTGCTAAATAGAATAAATACAGCATTGACGTTAGATATCCATTTACAAATATTTCATATAACTCGATAAGTTGTACTACTATGCTCTTTAGGATAAGTTATTAACTAGACTTGTATAACGAGTGATGCGTATTACTGTCAGTTTATTCAGTTTTGCCAACAGCTTCTATCTTTGTAGCAATTTTATAAACTACTAAATACCTTTACGGCTTCTACTAATTTTAAAATAAACCCCTCCCTTTGCATCATTTGAAAGTCTACAAACACAACCTTGTAATACCTATGCATGCTACGGTAATTTTCTGAAATAACTTGATATCAATAATAATGATATATACGTTGTATAATTAATAAAAACGAATTAGCATAGAATTTATACTAATTCGCATTTACTGTAGCGTTAATGTCAGATTCTGTTTTATTATAGCTAATACTCTATCAAGTTGATTTAAAATCATCCGTTACCGTCTAGCAGATGGAGAAATCGACATATTTTCGAATTCTCTGACTGTAGTACATACCGTAGGACTATTTACATCAAGCAGTGAATTGAATCAAAAGATCTTTCGTATGAACGATGATGTTTAATGTCATATATAAAGTTGATCCTGACTGGATTGTGTTTATGTGGCACTAAATTATGCCTTGGTAAGGTAGATACTGTATCATTTCTTGAGTAGTTGTGTAGTTGTGATATTTGCTAGGGGATATGGTGTAATAACAGTCCAATAATAGAAAAATGATTTTGAATGTTCTCATTATATATGATTCCAGTAGGATCAGTACTGGTAAGCTAATGGAAGGAATTAAGTCTAGACATACGTTAGAAACTTCATGATACCCACTACGATAAACTGATCGGTTACCTGGTGTACGTACTGTACGTAAAGATAAAGACTTCTAAAATACATTCGTTTCAAGTACGCTATCCTCAAAATTCCTATATTGTAAGTATCATCGTGGAATAGACCTGCACTGCAGTGGGCAATGCCTTTAGTATTGAGCAATATGACAATAAGTAAACTGAAGCAACTTATCTTCTACTTTCAATGTAAGGTGTGAGTAGTACTCTTGCGATTAGCAAAGGAAGAGCCAATTTCTAGTATGGTAAAACGCGTAGTCAAGATTTAAATCAAAACGTTTTGCTATCAGCAACTCCATATTACACAATCTATTTTTGATCGTAACTACAGTAATGCTATGCCTAATCGTTAAGAAGTATCTTGGAATGTTGGATAGCTTAAGACCCTTGTTATTGTACGTACATTACTACAAGCCGTGACCATTTCATTTCTATCTGTGTACCGTATACCTCTATGTTGACTAGTAATGTAGGATGGCATCAACTTGTAGTAATTTTGCACTATCCTCCACATTGATAAACACATAAGACACCATGAAGTAGGATATGTATCTAGAAATACAGTAGATTCATGAATTTGTATTGTGAGCATTACGATTTGGCAAGCATTGTATCACGTCTTGCTGGATTTCTGTTACAGTAATTGTTCATCATTGGTCGGTTGACGAGTAGAACATCCATCATGAACAAGGGCGATTACTGCTTACGAATTGCAAATCTCCTCTTATTGTAAGTAGATACTCTCTTGACATTGTACTTGTGTATGGGTATAATGTTGATGTGAATCAATTTTACTTGTCGTTGGAAGATTGGATCCAATAAGTAGAATTGACGGTATACAATTTGAATTTGAATGATTGATAATTGTACTGTGATTCATTGCGTTATTCATTAAACTGGCAAGTTGATATTAACTAGAATGTGTTGCATCTGCTGTACATGGATCGACCAAGTGAATGGTGAAATTTATAAGCCTATACTATCCAAGAGTAGATGATCATTTCCAATTGGTAATGATATTAGGAGAGAAGTGCATCATCTTACCTATCTCCTCGATCATCAGTCACCACATCGGAGAAAACGCTGCCATTATCACTGGACGGACTATCGAATTTAACTGAATGATACGCTGTCTTGATATCGCGAATACTTGCCGCATCATTGGAGTAAGACGTTAACGGAAATGCCGTCATGGTTGTGACATTATTATTGCTTGAAGTCGATGCAAGTACATCCATCTTACTCATCAATCAATCAATTGCAATGAGTTTTCCAATCCAGCTGCAAGTAGAATGCAGCAGCGTTCTTGATCAATTAATTATCCGCTAGCTTGTCGGGATGACCAAGGTGCTAACTGGACTGTTGAGTCGGTAAGTTGTCCCATTAACTCACTATTGCCTCCTCTACTCCGGAGCGTGTCCTAGTACAGTACAATACTGGGAGATACAGTATCGCCGGTGTACAGTACAGTACAGCACTGTACAGTGTACAGTACAGTACAGTACAGCACTGTACAGTGTACAGTGTACACTGTACACTGTAGTCTGGGTTACAGTGTACAGTACAATGCAATCAAGACTGTGGGAAAGTACTGTAAGCGTCACAGTACAGTGTACTGTACTGCAACGTACTGTACTGTACAGTACTATACACTGTATCTACTGTACTGTATAGTACTGTACAGTGTACTGTACAGTGTACAGTACAGTGTACAGGAGCTGTCAATTCTGAGCAAAATCAATCAATACACGAGAGACAGTACTGTACACTGTACTGTACTGAGTACAGTATCACCGGTGTACAGTCAATACTGTCGGGAGGTACTGTAAACGGTACATACTGTACTGTACTGTATTCTCAGCAAAATCAATCAACGTACTGTACACTACAGTACTGTACTGTAGATCATGGTTCGTTTCGTTGTTGTGGCAAAAAATTGCTTCTTACAAGGATCCAATTACGTTACGGTTTTGAGCCTATTCTCTAAAATCAATCAAGAAATAATAATGAGTTTATTTCTTGATTTATTCTTCAAGCTTGAAGCCGATTCACTGCAGTATTGTACACTACTGTACAGTGCACAGTACTGCTTAAAATGCGATTATTTGTTCGGGTATTAGGTTCAGAAGAGACAAGAGAATGGACCGAATCAACCACTTCCAACGTTATTTTTTTACCACATCAAATTGGATACCTGATGAATCATGCAGTACTTGTAGGACTGACAGCAGTAGTACTGTACTGTACTGTATAGGTGAATCATTCTGCTATAGAGATACTGTAGAGTATGCACAGACTTCAGAAAATTTGGATCTACTGTACAGTTATAATAGACTTTGGGCAAGGTCACGGACCACTAAAATGAAAATCGACTAAAAAGACTTGCTTTTACCTGATGAATCATGCAGAAGTATACAGTAGGTGAATCATTCTGATATACTGTACACTGTACAGACTTCAGAAAGTTTGCATCTACTGTACAGTAGTGTACAATAGACTGTATAATAGACTATGGGCAAGGCCATGGACTGATGGACCACTAAAATGAAAATCTGCTAAAAGACTTTCTTTTAGTTTTAGTGCTCTGTGGTAGTCAGTACTGTACTGTACAGTACTGTACTGTACAATACAGGTACAGTATATTGTACTGTACACTGTACTACACAGTGCACACGAACGTGAAAAATCAAGCGCAAAGTTGTACTGCTACTCTGCAACAGCCTGCTCCAACATGACATGACATGGACCTCGTAAAACTTGAATGAATCTGATCAAAACGATTGAAATAATACCATTTAGGTTAAAGCTACTCCTCTCATTCTGTAACGTATCCCTTACGCAGAAATTATACATCAGCAGCCAGCAAATCAATCGATCACTACTTGAAGTGTGTTCTGAAGAGCAATGAAAGTATGGCGCATTTACACCTCATTCTTGCAGAAATATCCAGTCTGGGGCCAAATTGTCACTACAGGTACATCAATGCAATCGATCCATTTTTACCATGCATCAATAACTCAATAGTATAGATGGCTGCATAGTGTTTAGCTAATCTACTATGCTAACGTCATAAGGATGCTTGTAATAGGTGAAGGAAAATGTAAACACCAAGTAACAGTTCGTAGCTGGTCGTAGCCGGCATCGTATAGTGCAATTCGCTGATACAGTACTTGCTGTCAACAATTCATTTTCTTCCTTGATAGTTATTGCAAATTAATCAATAACCAGCTTGCATACTCTGTAGTTATGTTTCAAATCTGACTTGCTGCCATTTCCAAAACGGATTTTAGGAACATTGAATGGAATGGGTGATGTCATAGCGCAGCAGGTTGTAGAACGACGTGGTTCTGACCATAATATTATGAGAACACTTCGAATGACAACGATTGGATTCTGCCTCACGGTATTTTGATAATGACAATACAACTCTTTCACTTAAATGATGCTAGGCATGGAAGGAATACTATAAATTTTGATTGTACTCCGTAGTCAATACTTAGAACTTATTAGATTGCAATCAATACTTCTATTTCGAAGAAGACAATCCTAGTATTTTATATGTATTTGAGTATTCAACCATTCCTGCAAAGATAGCCATTTGTGCTAAAATAATGAAATCAAATTTTGACCCTCTTGATAAATTTAGGGACCAGCCTTGGTAGTATGGTATCGATTTCTAGATAGGATTATAAAGCCACCTCTCAAGCATAGTAAGATTTAAAATTGATGATGATGCTTTTTTGTACTTTTGTTCTTAATGACACGGTGTGATTGCTGTAATTGACTATGCCTTGCCTAGAGTATTGAAAGCACGAGTGTACACTGTGTTGGTGAAAGTACAATTCTAACCTTGTTGCATGATCTCCACTAGAGGCAGTTCATGTTTTTCTTGTAATTTTAATGACTATAGCTCTGCCAAACAACTCTATATGCCAATAGCCAAATGATGTTATTTTATTGAATTTGCATTTATTTTTCTGTTGCAGTTCCTTTGCGCAAACTCCTATGTGATCAGGTACTCTTAAAATTAAATTAGGCTATCTTTATCTGTCGATCTAGAGACTGAGAAGAAGTCTGTATTTTATATTTTTGAATGAATAAGAGCTATTGTAATCTACTTTTGCATGATGTATATCCAATAATCTACGTACGGTTAAATGTACATTAATCAAGCTTTTTTATTTATTATACGACAAGACCGTATTTTCTCCGTGTATTTTAGCGACAATTTTTACTACAGCATCGTTACTGGAAGGCAAAAACTTTGCACTGATCCAAAGAAAATTTCAGCGAGTACATATCGTGCCAATTTTAATTTAACTTGGAGCTGATATTGTTTTGTATTATTTTAAAATGTACCTTTACGTTACTCTTGAATGGATAATGTACATTTTACTTAAGTACAGTAATTCGCTTATGGTTAATATACTGCATTCAATAACCGAATAACATAAAAATTAGAGCTATTATTTTCAAATAACGCTTCAATTTTCTTATTTACAATTTCTAAATTGTAATAGGATTACCTGTCAGCGTTAGGCAATAGTTACAAGGTAACAGAAATAAAAGTCCCTTTGTTGTTAATTGTTTAATGATATAAATGATTATATCCATTTAGTTTTGGCCGGCAGCACAAATTATTACCTTTTATTTTATGCCTACTCAATTTAGGTAATCCTTAATTATATATATCAAATAGAAATTCGTTTGTAGTCTGGGATAAGGATACATGCTGCGGTATAATTTTCTATTTCTGATTGGATACTGTCTCATTTTATTGATAGAGTTCCATACGTTGGCGTAGCTAGTTTATTTTGGAACACATATTTAGCCTGGATAACCAACAAATCTATAAACCATGGGTAGCTGGAAGCCTTGTTGTTTAGCATGTGAAAAGATTGCCTAAATTGCCATTCGCATTCCAATCTAGTAAAAGCCATCATTTGTGGATATTAAAATATTTAGTTACTGCAACGAACTTATTAACAACATACCATAAATAATATTAACATAAATAGATGCTTAATATTAAATATTTATACAAGTGTTATATTCGTTATTAAGGTAAGTATCCGATTTCATATTGCCTAGTTGAAGTTTGCTGTCAAGAACAATCATGAGTCTTAACAGTTATTTAGTACAGAGTAATCTTAATTATGTGGATGAAATATTCAACTTAACTGGAGTTAGAGTGTATTTTATTTAGGCCATTCAGTCATATGTATGTGTATAAAACTTTTTATATGATCCAAGTTAATCATTATCGGCTAGTTTAAAGTTAGTATTGAATTCATTTAAGCAGCACTTTATATCTATTTATTTCATGTATTTATTATCATTTAATTTGTCTTTATGTTATGTATATTAATTAATTAATAAATGGTGTCATTGTCATGCCGTCGAGACGTCCCATCTGTCTGTCATGAGTTCATCATACTAACCATGGACTACTACAAGACTGTATTCTAAAGTAGTAGTCTATAAAAACTTGATGGACAATTCCTCCAAGCGATACAGTACTGCACGTAAGTTCGAAACTTGACGTTGGTTGCCATTAGGGACTCCAATAGCAACAATTTTATCCCCCAAAGTCGCTCACATTTACTTTTAGGGTGAAATTGTTTCTGTAGGTGTCCAACTGTCCAGTGTCCATGGTTGCAATGCGCATGGAGGTTATTTACAGTGAATATTATGTTGCACGTGGGAAAACTTCTGTACGCTGGCTACAAAAGTACTGTACGGGGCGTAAATCGTGAAAGCGATTCAACGGCTTTCTCTATTGACATAAACTAGTGTTTTAGCACTATATTGAACGCAATACCGCTTCAGTCGCGTACTCATTGTAGTCGTCTATCATCGATGGTTCAGTATTGCGTTCTGTACAGTCCAGTACTGTACTCAACGCTACAAAGTACTGTAGATACGGGACTGTACGTACAAGCGCTCAGTACTGCACAATTTCAGCAGCAGGTTAACCTTGAGGCTGGAGGCCTAGAGCATCAGAAATCTCCTCCACAGTTTAAGAGAGAAAGCCTAATTATGGGGAAATCAAAGAAATCAGCCAAGGAAGACAAAGCTAAAACGAAAGATGATAGTACGATAAATACTGATATCAGCGATAGGCCTGAATACGAGGTTCTCGTTAGCCAGGTGAATGTCATTGCAAAGCCGTTGGCCGATAAAAAGTTAACGAAAAAACTTTACAAGACTGTCAAGAAAGGTAAAGGCATTTCTCTTCACTTTTCCAATCGGCTACAGTATCTTACGATAGATAGTGTTAGACTAAAATTAGAACAGATTGGAGATCAATATTCAATTTTGTGCCTATACACTCGTATAGGGGTATTTTACTCCTTATAATAAAATATCTTGGATCCATTACTCTGCCCGTGCTCTTGTATCAACGTGAATTATAGAGTGCATGATTGGACATGTCCTGTCATATAGTGGCTGTTTCGATAGTATGTTAATTGCGACAAATTCTAAGCTATAAAGTCATTTCTGTACCATCCTTAGTCACTGATATCATGTGTCGTTTGTTAAAGCTGGCGTAAACCTGCATACTTTTTGCAATGTATTCACGGTGCAATTTACTTTAATTTAGGTGCTAAGACTAAACATCTCAGACGTGGAGTGAAAGAGGTGGTTAAAGCTCTAAGGAAAGAGGAAAAAGGCTTTGTTGTTATAGCTGGAGATATATCCCCTATCGATGTGATCGCTCATGTTCCGATTTTATGTGAAGAGAAAGGTTTACCTTATGTATACATACCCGCCAAGATAGTAAGTTGTTCTCTTGTGTTGCTACGTTGGTGACCTGAATGATACTCCTTTGTAGTAATAAACAGGATGCGTTGTGTTAATAGCAAATTATATGGATAGTGACTGAGAGCTGCTTGTTCCTCTCTTGATAGGATTTGGGCTTATCCAGCATGACTAAACGCCCAACTAGCGTGGTATTGGTGAAGCCTAATCAAGATTACCAGGAAAATTATGATGAATGTCGGAATAGTATTTTAAGTTTACCAACAACAGTATGATTTAGATACACGATATAAGGAGTTTTATTATTTAGGTAATGTTGTGGAACATAGTTGTCACCTTGCTGCGGATTCCAGTACAGCTATGTCGATTCAATTTGTATCCCCATTTTGTAAATGTATGGAATAATCATTGTAAAAAGTATATCACGTAATTGCTCCACTCATGTATAAACAGATTATCTGTTATATAATATATAATTTTAACATGCAAAAAAGTAAATGTAATGAAGACGTTGGATGACTTTTGCAGTCAACATTTATAAATGGTTATGATTATTTTAAATCTCCGTGATGGTTTAACACAAGACAATTGATAATATGGGCAGCATTCCAATTCTGTCTACGACTTCGAAAACGATCACTTTGAGAAGGTGTGCAACGCGAATAATGCCTATGTTGGATTGGTACCATCATTTTACTTGAGAATTGAAGATACATCCTTCAATAGCCTCGATTTTTATAGACTTGAAGTAAGCGATCGCCTCAACTAACTGCATAAATGATTTGCTGACTGTAATGACTCATTATGGCACTAAAATAAACCTATTAAGGTATTTCTATTTCGAAACATGCGCTTACTATTGAAAGGGTTCTCATGTAAAATGGTCAATATAGGAAAGTTTGATACAATAGTGTATAAGTTGACGCAACACTGTAAACTGTATCATTTCTATGAGTTTGGACAGCGCTTTGTTTTAATAGTACTGCACCACCGATTAATATTTGGAGCTGAATAGTCCCGAGATACGCGTATAGTCATTACCTCTTCTGAGATCGAATCGTTCGGTTTCTTTCGTATCTCCTTTTCAGGGATTCATATTTGTCATTACTGCATATGGATTGGATTAAGCTGTATTTAGATCTGTATAACGTTTTGGCTTATCAGTGAACAATCATCTCTTTAACACAATATGTGATGTCTGTGCTAGTGAATGATTGTTAAAATAGTTGTTGAAAAAGAATTGTAAATGAGTCTGAAAACCTTCAATACAGACTTCCAATTCGCATTCGTATTCTTAATCCGCTAGGGCAAAATGAAACAATCGCTAGTTGCAATTACGCTTGCCCATAACTTATTTCGCAAGCTATTTACAGTAATACAGTATTTAGTTGTAGGTCTAAAATTTTTGATTATTATGCTGTAGTGCAAATATCAATAGATGCTGGATGCGATATGGATTGGTAAGACAAGTTTAAAAGCAGCTTAGGTTTAGTACAGTTCGACACAGAGGAAGAAAATGCGCTATTCGCTCACCCGCACGATTAAGCACAACTACTTTGAGGTATATAAACTCCACAGATTACGATAAGTTAGTGAAAAATGTATCAATTTTATTGATGGCTATGATATACATCTCTACCCTACATATAAGGCTATTAAGGAATGCTGTCATTATCACTCTCTAGTTCATCCCAATCTGCATCAAATTCCAGATCACTATCCTCATCTTCACTGTCTTCAATATTCTCGTAGTTGAGCATGTATCTTGTTAGGCTGCCATCCGATTCAGTCCCTGTTTCACTTGCTGCATCAGACTCTTCACCATTCTCAGTATCACTGCTAACATCATTCTCATAATTGGCTTCAGGATCGTAGCTGTTATCATCACTATCATTCTCAGAATCAAATTCTTCCAAATCTTCCATTTCGGAATCGGCATGACTCATTTCAATTTCGTCATCTTCCTCATTAATCCTTGTCAAACAGCTGCCATCATACCTTGATTTAGAGGCTATCGAGTCAGCTGCAGTAGGAATTTCATCCTGGAACCCAGGCAATGACACTCGTAGCTGATTCGGATGGGAAAAACCATTGCTAAGAGACAGTTGCGAAGACATCTTGTCAATAAGCTGCTCAGACAAGTCCATAGGTGTGTCCGATGTGCAAGTATTAGATGCAAGATTCGTCATAAAAGAGCTATCTTCAAGCATCACTTTTGGAAATGAATGCCATTCATAGTATCCACTATCTACAGGATCGACAGATCAATTTGTTTCAGTATAATTATGATAAAAATATACAATATCTAATCTCTACAAGGTAATATAAAGGTTGCAGTATCGCTGTTACATCTTGTAACTAGAGTTGATCAAAAATGGTTTGAACAGGCCCTTAAAATAGGCCTCATATCTGAGCACGGTTTCTTGATTTTTATCGAAGCAACAACTACAGCAGACGAACCTTTCGGTAAGGGATTGGCCATGTTAGTTTAGTTTAGTTCTCTTGTGCGAGCCTAAGAACACTTAGTTTAACCCCCAAAATCCCTGGCGTATTTCGTATGGGATTACCAAAATTTGCAAAAGGTCTGCAAGCCACGTGGAATGATTGATTCCCGGGTGATTCAAGGAGAATTTATACCTCATTACGGAAGACTTGTTCAACTCTATAAAAAGAAGTCTACTAAATTTAGACGTGCAAATCTAGAGTATACACGGTAGCTCTTCCGTAATCCTACCCAAGCTACTATATACTGTAAAAGAAATTAAAAATCTTCTATATTTATCAGTAAGGTAACAGATATAATTTCTGCATTTACGTCGATGACCACATTACAAGCAAAATAGTAATCATATCGAATAATTTTTGGATGCATAATTCTTAATTAATGATATTTTTCTAGCGCTGGAAACCATAAAAATAGCCTGTCCCCGATGTGATAATCTTGTTTTAAAGCGTAAAACTGCTATATTGGAATGTGTAAGATATCATCAATATGACTTTGGAACTAATAAATTTCATAACCTATAGTAATAGTGCATCACATATATTGATACATATGAGTAGTATTATAAATTCTGCAAATTAGCCATGTATAGTATCCAGCACATATTTACTCTTTTGATAACGTACAGAGTATGGAGTAAGGGATACAGGATTTATATTAATAGTTAACTGTGCAGTTGGACATATTTTAGATTCATAACTGCATTGGTGTTAGCACTTTTGACTTATCGCATGATAGGAATATTAACAATTGTGATAAATCTAGGAGTGATAAGTTTAAAGTGTGAAAAAGGAAGCAGATATCACACCTCCTGCTTAACCTGGTCCAAGGTACAACTGTCGGTTATTCATTTCTTCTATTTCCCTAATTTGACAGAGTATGGTCTCCATATAGGATATATATGCATCTTGTATTAAAGGAAGCGGTTAAATTCTCTTGAGATTCGTTTTCGTATTTGCGTTACGATTTTTTGTTCTAAAATGCCATTCTAATTGAAGCATGAACATCTATATTCACCGACAATATTTTTAAGGTATAATAATGTATTGGTTAAGAAATGGTCTGGTAAGCACATTTTCAGACATACTATCGATATGCAAGTAAAGAGAAATTCAATAGCTAAGATATTATATTCACTAGACTAACCCGCCGCGTTGCTGATCGACCGTAACTCATAACAATATTTATATTGCTTCAGTAAGTACAGTATATGAGAGTTATGTAATTGTTGGTATTATGCCTTAATCATCCATTACTACAGATCTATAATGCAATCTTAATTAGTCGCCTAACCATGGGCATGTAATCGATACGTATTAAAACGTCCCCCCCCCAAAAAAAGGAAGGGAACGAATTTTCCAATCGCTATTTTAAGCTATTTTTACTTATCGATTGACGGCAAGAGCCTTTGAAAAACGGTATTAAAAGCTTTTATGTAAAGCTTTATCCAAGGCTATCCTTAAGATAATGTTAAAAGGAATCTTAATGTACTCTGACATTTAAAAAACTAGAAGGACTCTTTTAATGTGGCAGCTATTCGTTTGATTTGTGCGGTAGTTCACTTAGTAATAATGGTTGCATTTTCATCTACCAAAAAAATTAAGCGATACGTTATTACTCTTTCATGCCCATCGTATGCTGTTACTTATTGTACCCATGGTACAAATAAGGTGTAAATAAAATGGTAAATACGACCATGAAATGATAATTTCGATCATATACTACGTAACGAATTCTGCCATCGTTGTGTTATCCATATTTGTTATACTGTGGATAATAAGCAGTTCTCATACAGTAGTTGCGTACTGCCGTACTTGTAAGTTGCGGGTAGTAAGTCATGTAGCTCTACAATATTTTAAAATTCGAAGTTGTAAGTATCGAATGATGTAGCTCTATAGCATTTTAAAATTTTTACAGATGCCTGTAGAATCTGTAGATGTACCTGTGCGCTATCTGGTTGGCTTAAAATAACCCTTTGATTGAAAATAATCGGATCGCGATAATTTTCATTATTACTCTTATAAGAGAGAATTAGCCTTGTTATTCCTGTTCTGCCTTTCATCTCAATAGTTTTATCCCCAATACGAGTATATCAATTTTATAACGGTTAAGAGCAATACTTAGATTTTAGGCAGTGAATAAAGTTAATAACCAGTTACAATACCAAATTATTAATTCTATATAAATACAAAGTCTGAATTGCATTACGTCAGGGGCTTCTAAGAAAAATTCTGTTAAAGATACCATGATAAGCCCAGGTGTACAATGATTAGTAGTGAGATTTCTATTGCCACTGATTGTATCACTATTTTTAGGTGTATTAAAAGTGAGTTAAATTCTAAATTAAATTACATGCTTCTTATTAAGTAGTTATGACCTTATTACCGCTTGCCTTGAAAATTCATTAACAGCAAGGAAAATCTTTTATTCTCTCAACATGATTCTACTGCTGTATCCTTTCAAAGAAAGGATTTTCTGCAGTCACAATAAAGTAGTTCATATTTTACAAATAATAGAGATATATAATAAAAACGATTTTAGTTCTGGTTGTAGACTTTTAATTACGAAGCAGTGATTTGATAATTATTTATAAGCATGGAAAGGTAAGGGCACTGTTTGCTGTAGGTATTCGAGTACTTAATTATTTATGCAAGAGAAAATATATAGCTCATTTACGTCGAAATGCCTAAATACCAGCTTGATTAAATGGGCAGAATTTCCTTTGTAATTACCGTAAAATTAATTCAAAAATTTAATAATGATGTAATGAAATTTAACGTAAACAGCGCATTGATAGCTCTAACAAAGGTGCGCGATTATCCATCACTTCGTAGAAACTATTGAAGGGACAGATTTAGATTCATTTCCAGTCCGCGGTGCTTAATTGTCTTCTACCACAGATAAAGAAATTAGATTTATTAACATTGTCATCGTCATCATAATCATGGCAACGATATAATGTTATTAATCTATTTTATTTTACCTTAATTATTTACCAATGAGTATAGTAGTATCGACGAATTTATCATAAAAAATATAATCCCGTTTTAATTTTATGTCGACAGTAGAACAATGGGCTTAAAGTTTGGAATATGATTGCAATCATTGCCAAACTAAAGATATTAAAACGCTGTTGTATTATTCTTTTTACTATTTTCTGACTAGAAGATCGACTGGTTTATCGTTCTTTTAATCATATCATAAATCAAATACTCTTCCGGCTCTACTGATAAAAATTGATAGCAAAGCGGACGTACGTATTACTTGTTGTCATAAAAATAGAGTAAAGTAACTATAATCATCAAAGCTATCGAAATTGCGTTACGATAATTGATTGATAATTAATTTGACAGTACTATATAATGAGCATAAGTATTGGATGTAAATCAAATTAGTGAAGTGGCTGAAGTTGGAAGAAAAGTTTTTCAATTAACCAAAGTTTTTTCTTCGATCGTTGCAAATGATTACTCGTAGGATGGATTTACCTGCAATTTTCGATCAAATTGTAGATAATCAAAATTATGAAAGTAGCGGTTTGTTATTTCATCCAACTAGCTATACTACAGCTAAAAAAATTATGACTAAAGGAATTAACATCAATCATCCAGATAATCTATTCCATGATTTTAGTCCTGCAGGTAAGTCATGAATATGAAATACTTCACTATTGCTTTTGATTTTTGATCAATAAAAATATTCGATGATGTACTTAAATTGTTATTGCTGTAAATCATCTATTAGACTGAAAAATGATTGAGTGATTATTGAATCAGGGAGTTACTAGTATTTCTTTTTGACGTGTAAAACCTTCTACCCATATGTTCTGAAAGCCTGATCCAATTTATAATTTTAGCTTCCCCCCCCATTGCTATCATAAATATGAATTAGTGAATTACATCACTTTGCAATTTCATTACTAGATGTTTTCGGATTCTATGTAACCGGGAATATGGATGATGCCATTCGATTTGCCGTAAGAAATTTTCATAATGCCGCTATTATTGAATATCATGTCCCCAAACAAATGTTATGCCATTTTAACTACAAATATTTTCATCGTGGCGAATATGAAGATTGGATTGAATTTACCGAGTTATGTCGGCAAAATAAAGGTGATCATTCGTATGATATTGTTGAAGGTCCTTGCCGTTCGAAACACCGTGGATGCCGTCTGTACTGTAAACCTGCTAGTCATCAAATAGCCATTTTATCTGATATTGTGGCTAAGATTTTTGACTCTAATCAATCAAGGCTTCTTAAATTAGGCAAATATGGGGACGATAATTATGATTCTGATAATAATAGCGATAGTGATTCTAGCGACTCTATCGATGATGAAAATAATCACTGTGATAGAAAGCGTTAGAGCATTAGTAAACAATCAGAGCATGAAATTTCATTATTTTCAAGTGTTGCTATTAATAACTGAGTTCAAAAGACGGAGATAATTCAGTAATTAATTAATAGTTAAAAAATTGGATGATACTTATCAACAATATTCGGTATTAACCTGCTGGAATAAAAAAGCAATGATTATATAAGCTCGCTGGAGGATGTATGAGATGGTATCATCTAGTCGAATCCTTATCATGCCGCTATTAATTAAATCAATTACATACGTATTCACCATTCTATTTAGATATCAACATCGGATCTACAAGATGTCGATTGGTCATAAAACTTATTTAGAAACGCTTCATAACAGTGGGCCTTCACATAGTCAAAATATTATTTTACAAAGTTTCTGATGTTTAATAAATTTAGGTAAATAATTTCAATCTTTTATGTTCACTGATTCTCATGGACATGATAGTGAAAACTGAGTAAGTGAATGTTCGCACATAGTGCAAATTTCCCTTAATTAACTATCCCCATAAAATAGGTTTGCAATTTACTTGAAAAATGAATGCACACAGTACGCTGTAATCTAGTAATGATTGCTATACCATTTATTTGTTTTACAATTAACTAGCTATGTTATCCTTGTCAACGGATTTATTTGGACACAATTCACTTTAAAACATTCATTACTGAAATGTCATATTCTACACGATGATAAAATATGAGACTATTCTTTCGTGTACGACATTTAGAGCTCTAGGGCTTAGTAAATTAACTCACTTTACTTTAGGCTGTGCTATAACTTAATAATATTTCTTACTCTTAATCATTGCTATAATAATTGATTTCCCTTTTTACTGACAAGTTTTCTGGCTGCTGTAGCACTCTACCCGCCTACGAGTACACTTGATTGTACAATATTCTAGGTGGCAAGTTGATTAATAATATTTTTAAATGCACTTTAACCCATCGCTATTGTTTGCAGCAGATAAGTAACCAAAAATTGACTAGTTTTAACAACAGATTTCGATTTCATGATAAGATTCAACGACACTTGAGGTTTTGAAGGCCATTTAGAAATAGATTTTAATATAAAGTCGCTGTTGAAATGTATTACAAAATGTATAATGTATATGCAAGCTTTTAATCATGGCGTATCTAGTTTTTTGCATCTTGACTATCTCGAAGCCAGTCCAAAAGCTAGCAACGGGCTGGTTCAGTGTCGATGCTAGTACTTAAATAAAGTAATGGCGGGTTGCGTCAGTGACGCATAATATTCATTTTCGTATTTGTAACACAGTTATTATCCTATTTTATAGAAGATACACGGTCGGTTTAATTTAATAAATTATGAAATTTAAATAGCTACTTCTATTTTTGTGAATTCTACCTCTGTTGTAGATTAACGGTCAGCTTGAATGAAAAAAAATTCCAAATGATGATAATGAAATTGAACATAACTACTTTTTATTTCTATAAACTGCATGTCGGTTGCAGATTTACAGTCAGCTCGAATGCGGAAAAAATCAAATAATAAAAATTAATAAAAATATTGGAGTAGTTTATAAAGGTAATTTATAGAGGAACATTTGCAACGAAAGATAAAACGGCATCTTATTTTATCTCAATTTCTTTTTAATCCTCAGTAATTTGTAGCGGCTTATAGAAGAGTATTGATTTATCCATTAGCAGAATAGAAAATAAGTTCTTCAACCTCGCAATGCTCGATAAGTTGCTGTCATAGCTTACCAAAGTGATCTTTGCATGCTGTAAATCACATGATGACAGCTTAAAGCTAGTCAGGACGTCTTTTACCGGTTGCCTTTCAATCTCTATTATCTGTTATTTCCCTTGACAGAATAGAAAATACGTTTTTCAACCTCGTAATGCTCGATAGGTTGTTGCCATAGCTTACCAAAGTGATAAAGTATACTTACAAATCATATGATTACAGCTTAAAGCTAGTTAGGATGCTTTTTTGATCGTTTGTCTTTATACCTCTATGGTTTGCTAGTTAGACTATGAATTGAGTGAGTTGATTCCACACGGATTATTAATACTATTATAAAAGGCACAATTTACGGTTTACTACGCTAATGGATCAGAACATGCTCAAAATCGCTGTTAGAATAGGCTTTAGTGTTAGTCCAAATAGAAAGTTTGAAGTAGACGCGATTACTTACATATGGATTTATTTGCACATTTGGAAGCAGAGTAATTTCAGTAAAGTACATCAAAAATGAATACTGTATGCATGTCATGAAGTGACCATTGCTGACTAATGCTAATCATATTTTCATAAGATAACCTTTAGTGGTCCATATTGGGATTGCCGTTATCGGTGACTTTTTCCATTCATTTTTAGCTAAATGAACAGTTTTGCCCCATTATAATTATCTATGAAGTGATCACTTCTGTTTAATGATTGATGATGTTTTACTCTAAATTGGCTGACTTTTGAATAAAGTTTGGGTTCAGTTTTGTCTAAAGAGAGACTTGGAGGTAAATGTTGGAAGGAGAAACATGGCAGTAAAGTGATAGTATTAGTTTTGCTTGTACTTTAGTGGTTTTATCCTTATTCGGATTGGTGACCCTATGATAAGTCGCCTCTTCTATGAACTGTCGTTTCCTCTCCCTCTCAAATACAAATAACCATCTTGCAAGGTTGGTACAACTCACGGACTTTAAATTGCTTTATACGAATCACGATCCATCGGCAAATTGCGATGCGGTATAGCACTAGTTACAATATTAATTAATGAAACTTTTCAGATTGGTAATAATCCCAAAATATCGGCCCTTCCATTCATGTACATAAAGTATCGTTTCCTGCCTCTCTCTACAGCATAAAAATTCTAGAATTAAGATCGGCTACCGTTGTGATTATTTACGATCCTCGCGATGTACTGTAAACTAGTAGAGTATATAAGAAAATTCGCTAGTTTTCTAAAAGTAAGTCCTGAATCCGGACATCTACAACATTGTATACTATCTATTGCTCAGTATAGACTCTAAATAAACGTTACTACTCTAATCCTTACTCGGATAAGATACAGTGGACGCCGCTTCTTAAACCCGGCTGGCCACTATATCCGTGGGCACTATAAGCGGCGTCCACTGTATTAGGCAAAAATAATATTATCGGAAAAACAGACAAGTCTATAAAGTGAATGCAAAATGCAGCGCCAGCTCCTGGTCAGGTGCTCCTACCCTTCTTTTACTGGAATGCGATATTGCAGTTATAATTATTAGGCAAAAATATTCTTATCGGAAAGCAGACAAGTCAATAAAGTCACTGCAAAATGTAGCGCTAGCTCCAGGCCAGGTGCTCTCTCCTACTCTTCTTATACTGAAAAGCGATATTGTAATTATAATTGTTAGGGAAAAACAGATAAGTCAATAAAATCACTGCAAAATGTAGCGCCAGCTCCTGGCCAGGTGCTCCTACCCTTCTTTTACTGAAAAACGATATTGCAATTATAATTATTAGGGAAAAACAGACAAGCCATTAAAATCACTGCAAAATGTAGCGCCAGCTCCTGGTCAGGTGCTACTACCCTTCTTTTACTGGAATACGATATTGCAGTTATAATTATTAGGCAAAAATATTCTTATCGGAAAGCAGACAAGTCAATAAAGTCACTGCAAAATGTAGCGCCAGCTCCTGGCCAGGTGCTCCTACCCTTCTTTTACTGAAAACCGATATTGTAATTATAATTATTAGGCAAAATATTATTATCGAACATAACTTCTCATCAGATACTAAAGTGGAACCCCAAAGTTTCCGAAAATGGCTGTCAGCGAGCATCAAGTCACGTGATACGTTGGACTGATTACTAATATTTTAATCATAATTAATATTTTAATTATAATTATTATTCATTAGTAGCCAGTAGGATAGGATAGGAGAAACACTATTTTTCCTGGTCATTTTACTATACCGGATGGCTGTAACTGTACACTATACTATAGGCCGCCAACTTGATGGTTATTATCGTGGACAGTCTAATGTACCGTTACAGAGGTACAGTACAGTTAAAATGACCAGAAAAAAATGTGGCGACAAACATTTTGGCTGGAGAACTGGCGTTTCCTATACACAACAAGTTATTCAAGGCGTACAATTGGCCGCGGTACTGAACTCAGTCTACTGACCAGAACACGACCACGGAGGATTTGCTGAATTGGCTGCCATCGTCTTCCTTCTCCATCCAATGTGGAATCGCTTTCCAACAATTTGCTCAGTATTGTGCACTTGGATTGGAGTAGTAGATCAATTATAATGACCATATTCTACGATTTAAATATCCAATACACGGATGATCGGAGAATGGTTGCAAAATGTGTGGACATGTTAGTTAAAGGTAGGCTGATTGCACAATTTTCGACGTGGTAGGCGAGTCCGATCCAAATGCAAATTAATAAATTAGTAGCCATTTTATACTGCACAAGTAGAAAAGCAATTAGGAAGAGTGTTGATCAACTACTTTATAGCTCAAGCTTAATCAATTTATATTCTCTACCTTCTCGTTACAATGGTTTATTTATTATGCTACTTGTTCTGTAGCTTAACTTACTTCTATTTGTACTCTGTCAGCTGTAGTCATTTGACTTCTATTTCGATCAAGTGTAATTCGTGTCATGCATAGCGATCAAAGCTAGAACTAATATCTTATTAGTTTCCCAGTAACTCATGGTATAGCTGACAACATAGTTGCACATTGCACATTGTATTGCAGACTTACGCAATGCTTAGCATCAACCTTTATGACATTCTAGTAGATTATTGTTTGCCTCGTCTTTATAGTAGCTCAGTGATTATGCAACTGATTTTGCAGCTTAAGGGTGTTTCTATCGGTACGCTGGCACAATGTATTGCAGACTTACCCAATGCTTAGCATCAACCTTTAAGACATTCTAGTAGGTTATTTTTTACCTCCTCTTTGTAATAGCTCAGTGATTATACAACTGATTCTGCAGCTAAAGTGTGTTTTTATCGGTGCACTGGCATTGTTGGCTGTAGTAATTGACTTTTATTTCGATCGAGTGTAATTCGTGTCATGCATAGCTACCCAAGCTAGAACTAATATCTTATTAGTTTCCTAGTAACTCATAGTATAGATGAGAATATAGTTGTTTATTGCACAATACATTGCTTAGCAGCCTGCTTATTTTAAAAAAAAAAAACATATACTGTACTGTTGTCTTACCCAATGCTTAGCATCAACATTTGAGACATTATAGTAGGCGATTCGTTGCCTCATCTTTATAATGGTTTAATGATTATGCTACTAATTCTGCAGCTTAAGGTTGTTTCTATCTGTGCTCTGGTACTGTTGGCAGTAGGAATTGACTTCTATTTCTATCAAAAGTAATTTGTGTAATGCATAGATATGAAAGCTAGAACTAATGTCTTGTTTGTTTTTGGCTAACGTATGGTATAGCTGAGAACGTAGTTGCATATTACACAATGTATTGCTTAGCAGTTGACTTGTCCAACGCTTAACATCAACCTGAGATAGTATAGTAGGTTGGATTCCTTCTATGCACACGGAAGTGTTATTGTTCTAATGGATATTATAACCATTTCTTCGTCTGTATCAGTTGGATATCATTCGATAGCAGTTAATCAAGACTTAAGACTGGAAAAGAAGATTCCATCATCAGTAAGTTTGATAGCTTTGCTACTTGCTAGTGAAACATCTCAATTCTTACGTCATCTTAGAAGAAAAAGTGTAGATGTAAATTTCTATTATTAATCAACCCTAAATTAACCAGAAGGAAGACAATAATGACGAATAGTACTAACTACTACTGTACTAACTAGACTGCTTTATGGATTATGAAAACTAGATTGTTCCATGTTGTCAAGATATTCAGATCAGTGAATCCTCCAAAGCGCATATTCAGGTTGTCTTCACAATTACGATTTGCTTGTTTAACACTATACTATGTACAATATCTAAGTCTGCACAATTTGCAGTTTTTGTTATAAAACTTCTTATTCATTTTTTAGGCTAGCGGTCGTTCTTTCAATCAATATAATCGTGTTACTATCTTACTAGAAAACCATAGCCAATTGCATCATATGCAAAGTGAATGCGTCCAACAGTTTGATATTGTTGCTGTTCAGCCAACAACTGAAAAGTTATTTCAGGTGAGCTCTTAATGAATTATACAAGCGCACTATCAGACTCTACACTACTGATTTCTATACCCGTTTTATGAAGAAACCGTAGAATAACATAATTGGCCCATAAATTACAAACTAACCTCTCCTTTCATTTTTATCAATTTATACCCCAATATCAGCAAGCGTGCATGAACCTAGAAGTCGATATAATCTCCTTAAACTTGACGGAAAAGTTACCCTTCTACTTAAAGATACCCCCCGTACAACAGGTCTTGTGAATGCGAAGAAAACAATACTATGCTTACTGATTTTAATATCCGTAACTTGATTGATTTCGTCAATTTAATGTTCGATTCGACTATAGTCTAGCTGATTGCTGAAATTGTTTAATCATCAGAGACCAATATTTACATCGTTTACATTATATAATTATAATTTATCCGTAGGCAATTGAAAAAGGTATTCATTTCGAAATTAGCTATTCGCCTACTATTCGTGACTCTGGGTTACGACGTCGTGTATTAGCAAACGCCATTGAAATCATTAGAGTTACGAAAGGCAAAGTAAGTTCTCTCTTAATGCCGGTAAAAACTATGATAAATACTAGTTATCTCAGAAGCTTGTGTTATGCTTCTATGGCTAAATACGTTATTGTACAGCATTATTATTATTATTTGCAACAGAACGTGATTATCACAAGTGGTGCAGAAAAGGTATTGCTGAAACACTTCACCAATATGTAGAATGTCGATAAGTAATTATTTACTAACATTTAATGTTATCTATTTCTATTTGCAAACTCCAACTACTTAAGCACATGGAAATACGAGGTCCATACGATATAGCTAACTTGTATCTTTCATAGCTCTATGTGACTATATTTTATGAATACTGTAGAATTATGACAAAGTTATTTCACTTAGCTGCTAAGTATCAAGGCAAAGTAACCTTAAACTCTGTGAGGTGTACATATTATGCAATAAGTCACAATTGAATAGACTCTATCTTTGTTGAGTATTCCTTAATGAAACATACAGAGGACAATTGTTTGGATTGAAACAAGGAGCCGCAAAGCGGTCTATTTGTGAAAATGGTCGAGCTGTGCTTCTTCACGGAGGTTGGTCAGCTGCTTTCTTAGTAGGCATAATGATATTACTTCGGTCATACTGCTAATACTTTGTTGAAATAAACACTATAGTAGCTAGGCGAAATACAGTAAAGTCGGTGATAGCTTGTCGTCCAGCAGCGTTGGTAACTGAGATTGAACATCAAAGATTAGAAGGCTATCCAAAAGACTCATCAAGTAAAAGAGCTGCCTCGCCGATAGAAGAGAATGAAATGTGTAAACGAAACAAGACAGATTAATGTAGTACCGCATAATTAGTTGCAATGAAGTTAACTAAATATGCATATTTATTAGGGTTATAAGCGTTATGTTTTGCCCCATACTTTTTATCTAAAAGATGGTACCGTTAGTCAATTGCACATTGTATTGTCACTTTGGTTCATGTAGCTACAGCTGATATAATGCTCTAACTGCTGAAGATAGTGAAAATATCCAAGTTGGCCTAAAATATATTTAGTAGTAGAGCTCAGGGACGAAAATAGGCTACTAGATTAATTCCGGATCGCATGGCGCTACTGTAGTAGCGTCACTACAACAACCCTTTATTAGTCGTTGAACCTACTTCAAGGGAATACAAGCCTATTTTTCTGGTATAACAGATGACGCCATCAATGGGTACAATTAATATTTCATACGAATATCGATATAAACAGATGTATAATAGCCAATTTACTTGCATTAAGCTGCAAGGCTTACGTTAATTATAATTCGATTTTGGCCTCGGAAATAACGAACCTGTCAATTAATAGATTACTTTTATATATTAACGTTATATACTGTAGTTATAACGTTCTTTCTCAGATTTGAACCAGCAATTGAATTTTTGGTTTATTAACTTCTATCTAAATCTTTATTGTTATTATAATTGTCTTACATGATGCTTACTATGATATTTTAATGCAGTCATTCAACGATTCTGATACTACGTATTAGGAAAATGTTATAGTGCATGTACAGAATATTAATCCAGTATGTCCTTATGATGGTAAATTTTTCGTCGAATAAACAAATTTAAGCACATATTCTGTAACTTTTGTTATACTGTTTAGCATTCAAAGATAGAATAAGATTCAGAATCTATCGTAGTTGTTCTAACAAATTTTACTAGCAGTTTACCTAAGTAAAAGATGTCTGTTGTTAGCAGTTTTGGAAACCAAAAAAATCGTATTTCGTAAAGGCGGTATATTAAGTTCATTGAAAATCGTACATATGTGCTTACAGATCTATAAAGTTGACAGCAATGATCATAGATAAATTTACCGAAACAAGAATTAGTTCTTTGCTTGATTTAATGACTTCTATACCTATAATGTTAATATGTAGCATGCACATTACTGCCCTATTTAAATACTAATCATGATATTCTATCAATCACCAGTACAACTTGAAAATATCAATGTGCCCGATACACTTTTCTACCTGAAAAAAAAATCATTTTCTGAGATATACAAACGAAGACAATCCATTATATGTCTAAAAATGTAAGCTAAGCTGGATTCTAATGATGTGTAAAAGATAGCGCGAAATTGTTTCTAGAATTGCATTATAACCTATCATCCAAAATTTGAGGTAATAATGACAATCCTATGCAGGTATTGTACATGGAATGAGCTAAAATATCATAAATGAGAATATTAATTATATCATGTTCAAATGCGCTAAAATATGCGATCTAATGATTTTGCTATCGTTTCTCTGCTGTACATGCAGTACTATCGATACCGTTTTACGCATGATGCTATGACACTATTAGTAAAAGTATGCCACAAACCAAAAACGAAACATAGTCTACAATTTAATACAAAAGAAAACAAGTAAAAAGTACATGTACATAGGACATAATATAAGAATTCTATATAATTCATTTCATTATTATTTGTAGTGAAAATGTAAAATAATAAAAAAAAGAGTTAAAAGATATAATTGATTAATAATCATCATTATCTATTACTTTCCAAAGCGTAAAATCATAATGAATAAGATAAATCATCGTACTTTAGCTATACACTTGTAAACTATACGCTATATCTTTTTTAAAAATGAGTAGATAATCTTTATAATTTATCAAAACAATAGTTAGATAATTTAATGGTTATTTTCTAGCATTCTTTTTCTAGTAAGGTATAATCGTGGTCTTCGTCGCTATCATCAATTTCGTTATCACTTTGTATTGCTTTAAGAATTTTTTTGATATGATTAAGTGACGTAATACCCATATCTGTTAACCTCTTCTCATTCAAAACAAGTAGATTTTTGACATTAACTATATTAGAATTCACAAATAAGCGGACGTAGCACTCCAACTTTAGATCTTCTAGCCAAGATGAAATTGAGATATCCGCAACGCTATCAAATTTTATTTGTAATAAGTAAACCATCATCTGTTACAATATTAAAGCGAAACATAATTAAATGTCAGCTTGTGAAATAACTTACTTTGTATCCACAAAAACATCTAAATCATCCGGCAGCCTAAACAGATTATCGAAAAACTGAACGATGTTAGAAAACGTAGGTCTTTTGGATCTGTCATTCAGCTGGCATCTAAGCATTAAACTGTAAATGCATCTTGGACATTTCTAGCAAGATTAAAAGAACGGGACTTAGTACTATACCAAATGATTAATAGTGTAACAAGATTAAATTCTGAAATAAAATTATGCTTGTAAAATATAGGTTGCGATTCCATGTTCAGAAGCATAAGAGCGATATGTTCGATAACGGCTGCAGACAATTTTGTAATATTTTCATTACATATCCTCACAATAATATAAATATTAATAGCAAACTGTGAAAACATATTACATATTAGTTTACGCTTTAATAAATAGGCAATTTAGCAGTAACAATTAAATTTGAGAAAGGGACATTTTTAAATGATGCTATTTGTGATATCATAAATTTGAATTTGTTGCACAAAAATGATGGACATATCGTTTGGAACTTGACTAAGTGTCAATTGAATTATGAGCGGTATCCTACCTCTGGTGGAGCAAGTCGATATCCTTGGTTTACATAGTGCATGATCTAGTAAATAAATCAACAAGAATATTGATGGAGGATAAACACATTAATTTTCTCAGTTTCACTACAGTAAAATATCTTATATGACAATAATAAACGATAATGAGTCATATTCTATATAATCAGACCTTTTTATTTCCCCATTCTCCATAAGGTCGAGCAGCGTAAGAAAAAATTTCCCATAAAGTGATTCCATAGCTCCAAATGTCACTAGCTGTAGTAAAACCACGGGATATGATAGCTTCTGGTTCCGTCCATCGTAAAGCAATTTGACCTCCCTACGTATCAGAATAAACAGTGAATTAAGAAATTCGGGTAACAAAGTGAAATTTGCCAATTTGGGGAAGTGAATCAAGTAGCAAGGTAAGATTTCAGCGAGATGTTATACTTCGGTAGTATATTGCGCTTGATCCTCTTCATCATCTTGTTGCACTTCCCTAGATAGACCAAAGTCAGCAATTTTACATAGCATCATATCGCCTACCAATACATTTCGTGCGGCTAAATCCTACGCATAGAGAAATAATGTCTCTAATTAATTACAGTTACCAATTCAGATTTTAGACGATCTCATAAGGTACCATAATATTATAAATTACTAGAGAAGATTTAGTTAGTAATAAATATAATATGATCTTATTTCAGAAAATTATATTGAGTATTCATGTGTTGTTAGGAATTCATATTGAGATTAATATTGTAAATTTAATCATAACTATTAGAATATTACGACATCAATTTGGCTAATCATATCATATGGAAATTTACCCTATGAATAAAACCCTTATCTGATAAATATTCCATTCCTGCAGCTACGCCACTAGCCATACCCGCTAGTTGTAATTTGGTAAATTTATGGTTATTTTCCTAAATAATTTATCGAAGGTAATATTATTATTTTAGGATGAGAAATTCGGAGTAACTCATTTACGTTTTTGTGCATAGAATTGGAGAAATTTTTAGCTAAACATTCGAAATGAACTTCATACTTACTCTAAGGTAGTTATCTAGGGACTTATTTGCTAGGTATTCCATCACGATCATTTTAAGTCGTCCTAATTTTAATAAATTTGGTATACAATAGAAATTTTAAACAATAATAATTTATTACAAATGATATTAAAACGTTTGGTAACCTCTTGTCAATCAAAATAATTACCTTTACTTAAAACAACACCTTCAACTCGTACGATATTCCTATGTTCAAATTGAACTATCATAGCCGCTTCCATTAAGAAGTCCTTCTTCGCTTTTAATGTGCAGTCCTCCTGATTTTGATACAGTAACACATAAGGTAGTATTACTGCTACATGTAGACTTCAATAATGATCAATATAGGACAAAAATTTTAAATAAGCATAGTTACTTTAATCGATTTAACAGCAACATCTATTTTTTCTCCCGAATCTTTAGTCCAGACGGCTCTACTTACTGAGCCAAATTGACCTGCGAGTTAATTATAGCTTATAAGACACTGTTCATAGTCTAGTAATACAAATGAAGTGGACTAAAATTATTACGAATGTATGAGATTATTAATTGTACAGCCTTTGAACTAGTTTAATTTGAGTACAAGTTTATAAATTTTGATAACATAATCCGTACAAGTAATGCATGAGACTAAAAAGTAAATTATAACAGTATACAAAGATATAAAATGTTCTTAATTAAGATACTAAATCGAAGGTTGTATTGCATAAATACTTTTAATAATTTATATAAATAAAGAAATCATAATCTTGCCTAACACGTTGATAATACCTGTATTTATGATGAAATACATCGAAGTTATGGTAACCCGTCACATGATATCTCTCAGTTATTTGCATGCTAAGTATATGTGCTATTCTATTATTTTTATTATAAGTTGTTATATAAATTACGCAAAATTTAAAAATGATATGGGTAATTTTTTATTTTTTATCTTGTTAGATACACTTTGGGTTTGGCTAGATTTGTCTTTTAGATATTAAATGTTAGTAGTCTTATGTAATATTAGTATCGAAAATTATATTACATTAGTGTTATATTGGTTAAGAATTTAGGTACGAAAGTTATAGATGATGTACTTGAGATAATATTACACTATTGCTAAAAGTTTATTCTATCATTGTTATTGGCAGTTATAATTAAATTATATAATTCATGTAACTATCATAACGATTAGGAAAATATTTTGGTTAGGCTTACTAGGGTTTAATCTACAGCACGTTAACTTTACAAGGAGAGACATGTGCTACATTGCAAATTTGCAACAATCATTAGGTTAACATCATGTACAATCACTCGCTAAATTATTCCTAGTTGTAAAATTGATAAACAGACTTTAAACAATGGTATAAATAAATTATACATCAAACAAAATTAGTGTGAATTGGTCCAATAGTATTAGCCGAATTCAGCTCTTACAAATTATAGCAAAGTAATATTAGCTATGAAAATATATTTTACAGATATATTTAAAGGTTGTCATGTACTTTGTTGGACAAATAATGGCACCTATAATAATACACATTAGCATACCTTCGCCAATTTTATCTTCAATTCTAATTGCTGCATCAGGTAACTTTTTAGCTAATCTTTTAATTGCTTCTTCCATATCACCAAAATCAGCAGGATCAACGTAAGTAGCATGATTTACTAAAGATATGGTGGAGATTGTAAAAGTAGTAAATAGGAATACTAGTAGTTCAGTCAAGTATCCCACTAAGATGCTTGTAGTTAATGTTATATGCATTAATATAGATATATATCTATATATTTAAGGCACTGTATATGCAAAGACATTTGTTTAATTCCGTTGTTACAGTCAATTCAATACATGCATATAGTATCACCACCATAATTACGATAATAAAAAAACGCAGCCTGGGAATGATAACGGTAATGGTTTTCATAGACTTAGTATTTTGATATTATTTACGGTAAATTTTTAAGAGACGGATAGGAATTAGTATGAGTGAGAAAATGATTACTTTAAGAGCAAATATTAAAATGCTTAGTGAGTTGTCAGACAAAACTATTTAGGCCCTTTTTTGATGCAAATTCACCACTTTTCGCTTTTTTACCGTCATTGAGCGTAATCTCCACTCCAGTATAATGTTTTAAAGTCTTTTTACGAAAATTTCTCTTCCTAACATTACACATATGTATAGAAAGCGTTAGAGAAGAAGTAATGCTACTGATCTATAATTTCCTACATCATATGTAACATATGTGAAAAATTGACCAAACTTTAGTAGATTATATGAATAACAGTGTTACCTGGTTACTACAACACCAACTATTGCTAATATAAGGATTAGTAACATCACTGATGAGATGATGATACCCAATAGCCAACTGGGCATCGTAGATGGTAAGTAACCAACACTCGTTGAGTTGATCGTCGTAGTGGTGGATATCACTTGAGTTGGTCTGCTTGTAGAAAAATCACTGCCAACACTATTACTAAAACCTATCATAAAATAAAAAAGTATTTTAAAGTTATGTTCACTGCTGAAAGAGATTTACATAGATATATTGATATAAATAAATATTGAATACTTTAAACTAAATCATGACAAGTAGGCAATTAAAATAGACAAAGTTTTTATTATCACCAAATTGTCTTTAATTCATCGATTGCCTTACTTTGACTACTTTGGGTATTTTTGGTGCTGATGGCAATTGTAGAGGTGTTGATGTCGTTGGTTTTGGAGTAACAATGTTGTATGTTGTAACTCTAGCAGAGATCATTGGTCCTTCACCAAATTTATTCCAAGCTTTAACCTGGCATTGTAATTTAAATGGGATGATAAATTAAAATTTGCCATAAGAATCATAACAGTATGGCGTTCAATACATGCTTATAATACCAAGTATGAGAGAAAGAGTATTTGTAATAAAAATATGACCACAATTTTTTGATAAACATGACTTTTATAATTAAATACCTGAATGAGGTAAGGCGATTGAGGTCTTAAAATATTTAAAGTAATTGTAAAAGATAAACGCTCAACAGATTTAGATCCATTTAAGCCTTGAACTTGATTCTGATTTGCATCTAATAGCCAATAAAATATTCTATATTCTTCAATTAATGCTCCATTATTAGATGATGGTGGATCCCAAGAGATGGTAATATTAGTACTATTGATATGAGCTTGAACATTGAGATTGATCGGCGGATGTGTTGGCTCTAACGCAAAGTAAAGTTGTATCAATACAATATTAAAAACTAAAAGCAATCATTTTTATGCTATTATTTTGCATCCTTTACTAGACAACTATCTTAAAAAATTTCGAGATGTTGGATTATATAATTATAGCTCCATCATTGAATCAAGTTGACTTACTTCCTGAAAGTGTGGTGATTGATCGATTTCTACAAGGCTCCTTTCGTAACCGAAATTCTCTTCTATCGGTTTTTAATATTATTTCCGGGGTAATCGAAATTTGATAGCTTGCTTCAATGCACAAATCTGTAAATGTGAAGCTAGTGCCATTGAGCTCTTTTCGGATTGTGGTATTACAGTCTGGACTGCAATTATTTTTACAATTGAGCGAAACAATATACATTGTATTATTGGCAACATCCGAGATGACACTTGACCAACTTAAGGTTATACTATCATATGTTACAGTAGGAATAATGTTGCAGGTGTAGTCTATAATATAAGGAAGAAGGCAAGTTTAATACTTGTACTTTAATAGTTAATATCCGGATTTAGAAATATTTTTACTGTCTTGATGCGAACACACATTTTAATAATATCCTTTTAACTAGTGAACATGATTGATTTATATCCATTTCACGAAACAAAGTCAACTTGATATGACTGTATCAAATGCCTGATAATCTACTTACTGTTACATCTATTCGCTGCTAATACTTTGTTGTTAGGGCAATAGCAGATATGACTTCCTGGATATAAAGATGTTAAAGGAGATGGGCAAAGTGAACATTTTCCTGTTGATATTTGGCTTTTGTAATAACCAGGTTGACAATCTATATCAATAATACAAGATAATCTCTTATCCTTTTATTTTTTAACAAAATTATAAAATATGGTAACAGTGATAGTTTGAAGGAATTGAACGGTTTTCATGAAATTATTTTTATTACCGGAACAATCGCCATTAATTCTTTCTTGCCCTTGAAAGCAAGGGCAACTATTATTAAAATTAGTCCAAGTGCCATTAGGGTTGCATACCATAGTAGCGGGTTTATATGTCAATGTGATGCCTTGCAATTGTATACAATCACCAGAAATTATGACCACTTGATTATTTGTTTGGGTAAATGGAAACACCACATCGTCTTTTTGTATCCGAGGGCATTCTATATGCCATAATTGAACACTGTGTATATGTGGACATCCATATCGATCTGCTAATAGTATTTGTAGGCTATAACTGCTTTTGCTAGTTGGATTCAACGGAATAACCTGTAATTGTTTCGGCATTTGTTCATCGTTATAACTTTGAATATCTGGCAATTTGTCTGCATCTTCTTGATAGCCAATCAGAGTTTTATCGACTAATTCCTATAATTATAATAGGAAGTAAAAATTGATTATTTCGTTTATCGTTGACTTAACAAGAGCAATATGAATGTACTAGACTTATTGGCTAAAATGAGTCAATTTTTTACCTTTCGTAAAACACTGCTATCATTTTACGCGTAATATTATTATGGTCCATGAAAATGTATATTAAGCCAAATTTTAAATAGAACTATGGTAACTCATCATATACCGTACGTCAAGTAATGTTAGAATAACCTTTCGATGTTACTTACGTTAGCAAAATTTCTATTTAGGAGGTAGTTTAGTTTTAAGATTTTAGTACATTGTGGAACAAAGCAAGCGGAAGTAAAGTTGACCGAAATGAATAGCCTGTCGGTAGGTACAGCCTGAATTTCAGGGGATATTAACCAAGTAGTAACATTGGAAGGGTTCAAGCACGTAGTGTAGCTGTTACTAGGACTGTTGTAAGTAAATAAGCGGGAGTTCTAAATAAGTTGAAAGATAAAAAACAAATGATGATTTATTAATGCGTTTTAATACAATATTGGCATCTATATTATAAGAAGGAATCATTGGGCATGCAATATCTTATACACATGTTTGCATCTTTTCTTACTTTATAAGCTTAAAAAGAAATCGACAAAGCACTATTTCATGATATAACAACCAATCTTGTTATAGCGCAAGTAGCCTATTCAAAGCCCATGATTATAAAAAAAAGAATAAATTACCGTGCTATTGCTTAAGCTTCTCCAACCATTCCATCGATCTTTATCCGTGTTAATGCTATAGATGATATCTGTCACTGAAAGAGAATAATAATTGCCCCCAAAATATGTTAATAGCATGATTGATTGCATTTTATTTGTTGTTATGCTTATACTTTTCAAACTAGGCTGAATTTAATTTATAGGTATGCCTCCATCTCCTTGACTGAGATAACAAGCAGCAGAAGTTGGCTCAGTTTAATTGAGTTACTTCGAGTGTAACTTGATCTTCTTGATTAATAATTAAAAAGAAGAGGCTGCGATTATACTAAGAACGCCAGTTTAAAGTATCATCTCGACAAAAGTTGATGATAGGCGATCATAACACTAAACGTTATGAATGAATAACTAATTCAAACCTAGTCAAAAATTAGAGTCCAACTCAATGCATTGGATAGTATCGCTTTCTATCTCATCGTTGTAACGAATTGATGAGCATGGGTGAAATTTGTAATCAATCAAGATAGATTGATCGTATAATCCGAGTTAATTGAAATAGCCTTTCACTATTTGCTTCCTAATGATCTTTTCACGGATCCAATATATAAACTATTGTCAAAGTAAAGAAGCTACGAGAGATGATTCTATCGCTTTCTACTTCTATGTGCCGTTGGAAGTGCTAGCACAATACCATTATTGACTACTTCCACTTACGGCGTAAAGCTAACAATCGACGTAAGCTATCATTGAATTAAGCTATTCTACCTATTCATTTTTTGGTGTCCATCATATTTATTCATTAAAGTAGGCATCTTCCTTTTTTTTATTCTTCTAAATCAATATATGGACTTGTCTTTCATTTTATGATGATTTAACGATTTAAACAACGATTCAACATCATGAATTGAATGAATAGAAAAATTGCTGATCATTGAGTAAAAATGGCTGTTACACTTTTTGTGCATGTTTTTTTATTGAAGATAAAGCAAGTTATTTTCCTTGGTTGCTACGACTAAGAAACTTCTTTAGTATTGAGATACCTGACCATATCATGAATTTGGTGGATTTGAAAATACAGCACGAGTAACGCGACTGTTGATTGCAATATTAGTGATTGATTGATGCTATCAAAAGGCGAATTTTGGAATGATGATGATAGGCAAAGATTCTTTGTGGCGAGACTGACTATGAAAAAGCTTTTAATCGTTGGTGATTGATAATGTCAACATATTATTTTTATTTAATTATGACGGGCAAAGGTGAATGAATTCTTCTTTGAGTCATGAAATGGACGAAGAACTATGATCAAGAAAGATTTTAGGACACTTCACAATTTTTTTTTATGTACAGTATACATTCATTAGAGACCCTTAAAGGTCTGTAATATCCATGCATGGCAAGCTTTATCGACCCATTGCTTGCGCGGCGAAGATAACTGAATGATTCCATCAACGAGTCATGATCAATGGTCATCATGCTTCTACTTCTTGGGGGCTTACGCGTTGAAGATAATTTAATTACTACTTTTTGAATCTCGGAGTCAGGATGAAGATCATCATGTCTCTACTTTGTAAAAGAACTTTGCTTACGCATTGAAGACAATTGAATTAATCATGAAATCAGAGAGTCAAATCAATAGTGATTATGCCGGTACTTTGCAACAATTTTGCTTACGCGGTGAAGAAAAGTTGATTGACTTATTATTATTATTCTTAGATCAGAGAAGTCAGGATCAAGGTAATTATGTCTGTACTTTGTAACAGCTTGGCTTATGCGGCCAAGATAACTTGATTTATTATATCTCTTTATTAGATCAGAGAGTCAGGATCAATAGTCATCATGTTTCTACTATCACTCGATCTGGGTATAGACATTGATGGATAGTATCGAGTGCATTGCCTTATTTTCTAGGAGAACCATTTCGGCTACAATATTAAGGCAGTGAAATGGCGGTGCCGCCGCTTGTAGTAAAGTGAAATGAAGAAGAATTGATGAAAACAAGAGGTGGCATACAATCTAGAATACATTTCTAAATCAGGTATCCACATTAACTGAATATCGTACGTCGTCTACTCGATTCATGGTCAAGTGTACTGTTGAAAGAATCCTCTAATCAGTGCCATAGACTACCACAAGAAGAAATGTGCTTTACGCCATTTGCAAGGTGAACTATTTTGGCTTCGATATTCAGGTAGTGAAATGGCAGAGCCACCGCTTGTAGTCGAGTGAAATGAAGAAAAATTGATGCATGTAGATTACATTTCTAAATCAGACATGCACATTGACTGTATGTCGTATACTCAATTGATGATCAAGTATACGGTTAAAATACTCGCCGCCATAAACTACTACAAGAAGAAGCGTGCATTGCATTATTTTCTAGATGAACCATTTTGGCTACGAAATTAAGGCAGTAAAATAGCGGTACCACCGTTTGTAGTAAAGTGAAATGAAGAAGAATGGATAAAACAAGAGGTGGGGTATTCAATCTAGAATACATTTCTAAATCAGGCATCCACATTGACCGAATCTCGTCCACTCGATTAAGCGTCCGGTGTACTACGGAAAAAAAAACTCCTACTCACAGCTATGGACCACTGCAAGAAGAATGGCCATCAGTAGTCCTTGTCACGGCATACGCTACTCTACAGGTACAGTATAGCTAGTGTTATGCAAAGGATTCTTTCTCATCCAACTAGCACGTCTTAAATAAATAAATTAAAACCTTGCCAATGGAAACTTATTCCATTTTGTCAGCGGCAATACGTTTGCGCGATAAAATCGGGTGTGCCATGACGATAAATCCTAATTAAATTGTTCGTCAATGGCTTAGACTGTAGCTAGGAAGAATAGTAATGCATACAAGATGTAAAATGGATCTTGCCAATGTCATCAAACCCAAGAAAATGGCCGACCGAAAAACTTGTGTTCATGATCGTCCATCATGACTAAACTACTAATATTCTAGCACTTAATTAATCCCAGGAATAATGCTAGTTGTAACTTATCACGCTTGGTTAAGCGGATAAAAAAAAAAAAAAATAGGGGCAAGTCTGAGTTGAAATTTTCATTTTTTGCTCCCCACAATGAATGATTGTTAATCCAAATCAAATATTGATATTAATTATTATAAAAAAAGCAATTAAATCACATCGAATAGATTGCTACCGTGTCATGAAAGTATGAATCATCATAACGTGCATGAAAAATGAATCAGCGTCTCGAAATAACTCCTAGAAAGACCAAGTCTAAAAAATTGGATTCTACTGCCGCTATAGAACAGGATTTGAGTTGAAATTAGCCTAGGCGAATACCAATAATTATAATTGGAACTCGTAAGATGGTAGGAAAAATCAAAATCAAAATTAAGCTAGAGCACAGCAATCTTGAAATGAGCATACGTTTTTGCTAAATGACGACAAGTTTCAAATTAGTCAAAAATTGATTACAGTGGATTGCATAGCATGGATTTCTCTACTTTACACATCGATGTAGAACTGTCTTTGGAAATAAGATTATCATGTCTGCTTCATCTTGATTTCAGCGTTGTCGACTAAACTACATAATTCCATCAATCCTCTACACTATTTGAATCATGACTTTAGTAGCGCTAGCAAGATGGATTGACGATGATCATGGACGAGCGGCTATTTTCGATTAAACTGCATGACTCCATCAATCCTCTACACTATTTGAATCATGACTTTAGTAGCGCAAGCGAGATGGATTGACGATGATCATGGACGAGCGGCTATTACAGTAAAATGAGAAAGCATCCAAGAAACGATGCATTTCAGCTGTCGCTATAGTCAAAACGGTAGGATACCTTTCATGTTGGTTTATTCTATAATCTAAAATAGAATATTGGGATCCTTACCTACGACTTGAGCTATAGAAAAAAGGATGATGCCAATCCATAGGCAACTCGTTGGAATCGTCACCATTTCGTCATGAATTTCTAACTAGAATAAAGCATAAATACAGTTCAATCAGTATTGGCCAATGAATTATTGCACAACCAAGATAATGTCCACTCTATCTTACAACACAAATTTGGAGTCAAATGACATGGCACTATTTAGATGGTAGGCATTTTCAGCTGTTGTCAAAACTCACTTGTACTCTTGTCACAAAAGATGGCAATCGTTGACTAATACTGATGATGAGATGGTCTACTTTGATGCAAACTAATCCTAGGTTAAGTAGACGAGCGTATTGACATGGAAAGGCAATAACGCTGGAAATTCATCTAGTCCAACTACCGTATTTAGGCTATCATTGATACTTGTTTACGATCGAAGATGAAAGCAATTTTCCGATCAATCCTAATTATAGAGATGTAATTGTATCGATGGATCGCATTGATACTTTTACCAAGATAGCATCGACTCAAGTTATTCTTGGAGAAGAATACTTTATGCGGAGTGATGGAAGACAGCCTACGGCGCACAATATGTCTATTATTGTCCTACTGTAGTGTTTTCTTGACTTTTTAACATTGATCTCATCTTGGATCCTAGCAAGTGAACTAGATCACTGCAAGATGGCTATTGTTTCAACTTAATGGATATTAATTATATTATTTAATGTAATCTATCTGCTCTGATGGCTAGCGATCGTTGGATGACGACATGGCAAAAGAGATTAACATTTTAATGTCGGTAGTCGACAACAATGGTTGTCATCTTGGATCCTACAGCTACGATATCTTTCTCTTCTCTCTCTACAATGGCTGTTGATCCAACAAGGTCTTAACCTGAATTGGATCGCGGTCCATTGAATTGCATGGCAAAAGAGATTGAACATTTTAATGTCGGTAGTCGACAACAATGGTTATCATGTTAGATCCTACCGCTACGATAAGTTTCTCTTCTCTTTCTACAATGGCTGCTAATCTAACTGGGTTTTAACCTTAATTGGATGGCGGTCCACTGAATTCCATGGACAATGATGGAATAGGGTAAGGCAAAAGTCATCGACACTCCTCAAGAGGAATGGCTAAAATCGACAACAGTACAGTGCAATGGTCGACGTCGAGATAGAAAGGAAGATTTTATATAGTATACTGCAGTCCAAATATCGGCAATCATCGTGATGCCATGGAGGATTTTCCTCTTGCTACCGTGCAAGTCAATAAATGCACAACATAAGTATGGCATAGCGATTGCTTTTCCTTCTATGTCGACGTGATGATATTCTAATTTACACATGGCATAAGTACACACAAGTTGAAGAACAAAAAAAAACCAAAAAAATGAAAGAAGCAATTTTCATGCCTTTAAACAATCAATTACCAAATACTGTATGTAACATAAGAATTTGGCGAGCGAAATGCAATTTGATTGCGCAAAAAAATAAAAATATCCAGTCAACGTTGGGGGAGGGAGGGCGAATGGAAACATATTCAATCAAGATGGGAATGGATTCTACGCTACATGATCAACTCTCTATCTGTAATACAAAACATCAAAGTGCACCTGGACGATTGGAAAAGGCGCTGGGCCAATTGACTAATGTTCTAATTGCAATAGGTCGGATAAGATGATTGATCCAAAAGAAGCAATCACCATTGCTTCTCGACGCTGCTGTAAAAACTTCCAAGTGAGCAACGCTACGGTATGACAGAAGTAGGCTGTCTCAACAACTTTATATAGTAATCAAAGCCAGTAGAAGATCAGAGTCCCTGATTTACTCGACGTATTTGAATATCTAGGCCAGTCGATTACGTATCTTGATGGAATCACTAGAATAACTAATTAATTCATGAATTGATTATAACAAATTGCAAATGGTAGTCAGCAATATGATACAGCATAGTACTGGTCGACTTGGCCAAGACTCCTGTTTTAAACTGCTACAATACGTTAGTCCATGCTTCTTTATGTACTCTCGCTATGGACTATCATGTGGACTCTTGGATTCTACTGTGTAAATAATTCATTAATTCATTCGATTTGATGAAAGACATTTTGAGTGCCGTCCATCACTCCATTTTCTCCGTTTAATAGACCGTAGAGTAATCGTCATGATCGATATCATGGGCTACTACTTTAACCTTAAATACTTCCCAGTTCGTACTGTACAAACTGTAGGTATATACAGTACTGTATGTCACGGTATAGATAAATAGAGAGAGAGAAATTCTGTAGATAGAGAGATAGATACTGTAGATAGAGAGAGAGATAAATCAATAGATAGAGATAGATAGACAGATAGATACTGTAGATAGAGAGAGAGATAAATCAATAGATAGAGATAGATACTGTAGATAGATAGAGAGATAGATCAATAGATAGAGATAGATAGACAGATAGAGAGAGTGAAAGATAGATACTGTAGATAGATAGATAGAGAGAGAGAGAGAGAGATAGATGCTGTAGATCGAGAGAGATCCGTATAAACACTACTGTACAAGTATTTTATTTTCCCTCGTACTGTAATCGATTCATTTATTAGTGGCAGATACCGTGTCGAAATAATCTGTATAGAAAGTTTGCTAGCACTGTACAGTATAGTAGCTGTTGGTCACATGGAACGAGTGCTCTAAAGATTCCAATATCAATTTGATTAATTCAATTTCATCAACTGTGGAAAGTCACAAAAGCCGACCAATAACATGCACACAAGCTCACAAAGGGAATTATAACTCGAGGAGAATTGCTCTTGCTCAATGAGAGCCCTCTTCCATCAACAATTAAGAATCTAGAGGATAGAGTAAGATATCGATATCGATCAAGCATTCAGATCTTTCTCTTGCTCAATGATAGCGCTAAAACATGTTGAGCAGCTATCACTGCAGCCAGATCGATCAAGTAGGCATGTGATATTTTCACATCCATCTTGATCGCCTTTTCTACTTGGTCCTAGTACCACGTTATCGTCATCATAAATTGCCTGTATGGCTTTTACCCCTATATACCTATTTCAAGTAGAAGGATAATTCAATGTACGTACTGTCCAACAACAACTCTAGCAATATCATATTGTCATCGTCCCAATGTAAATGTCTGATCGTATTTCAACACCTGCTCCATTCAATCAAGCCACAATGCAGCCAGCCTGTGGCAAACGTTAAGCTCATCATCGTACCTCTCTATATCCTCTATTGTCGCTTGCTAGCGGTTTGACAACGGTCGATTACCATTATCCTCCTCAATCATGTTGACATCGAAGAGACGGACTAGTGCCAGGTAGTTTAGCTATGTTAAAATTGTTGCAAAGCTATGGCATGTTGTACTACAAGCGTAGACTAGCCGGTATTTGGACTAGGAGTCCATACGACAAAGTGCCAGTTTCACTCTCTTCAAACAGAAGGCCTTTTGAATGAGATGAAAAGAGATTGCATGATGGCGATTGCATGGCTTTCCAGGAGCGATTTACTAGTGCACGATCCATATTTTCCTCTGCATGAATTTGGCCCAATTTTGCTTTGATACAGTGCCAGTGGCATCACGACAACTAGAATGGAGGATATTTAAAGGTACGTTCTCGATTGGGAAAGAGTTGTTGTTGCTCTACTGTAGTTGTTACTCAAGTTGCATGGACTACTGTACGAGTCTTTTCTCGTACAGTAGACCATTTACAAGAACCCAAAATTCATCAATAACTACTTTCTTTGCCACGATAAAAAGCAAAGTACTTTTTGGCCCAATGGGTACTGACAGTACGTCCAAGAAAGTGAGAAGGCCAACTGCCTGCATCCATCAGGAAGACATGACACCCTACTTTAGTTTTCTGTTCAGTCGTTATCAATCAATCACGATGGTCAGCGGTCAGTAGGTATATCACAATTTCATCAGTCAAACAGCAAAAAAAATAAAGGCTTGCATGTTGTCTTTGAGTAGTCCATGACAGTTTACAGCCATTATTTTACTGGCCAAAATGGCGAAAGTAGGCTAGTAGAACCTATGACCGATTTCTAAACTAGACCACAATCTCTTCAATGATGGAAAACAAGTTACTGGCAGTCTGGCACTGAACATAGTCTGTCCGTCTGAGAGTGTCCTAATCCATGGTATCGATTCTGTCCTGTCCAACTGTTCATGTCCCTGACGGACAGTGGACAGGACTCGACATTGGTCAATGGACATGGACAATGGAGGACTCGATACTCCCGGACAGACAGACCATGTTCCACCGGGCGGGGTCACGTACGACTGCGTACCGTACCGTGGATATTCTTGACTGCTTTGGCTAGGCGACAGCCTCTACTGTACTTTGACTACGCTCAAGCCTACTGTATGAAACATAGTGTAGCACGTGCTGGCCTAGCAGGTCCCACCGCACTGCCTGCTGGTACTGCTGGTCCATGACTACAGACAACAGACAGACAGAAAACTCCAGGCAATCACGGTAGCCATTACGTGAAGTTTAAAGGACGGCACTGGATCATTCGCCATTATTGCAACATTTGGAGGCAATTTGGAGGTTCATGATTGATCTGTTGGACCCCATCGTGGACGAATTTCCTTTTCTTAGCTATTGATAACCCAATTAGACTGTGTAGGGTGAAATTGACTTGATCCAAGATTAGAGACGACAACCATTGGACTTTCTGTTGATTGACTCGACATCGATGCAACATAAGCTCTGCATGTGCGCTTAGACCTCCTGTACATATCCTCTTTCTACTTGCTCAACTGCCCATTTCCAAATCAGCTATGTTGATCCTGACTGGAATTAAATATTGTAGTCAGGTCAAGCACTGGATCGTGCCCATTTTACCATCATCCACTCGATTGGCAAATGTTGGCCAGTTAACGCGTGCTCTTTCTGCCTGTTTTGCCTTAAAATCCTACGATAGCCATACCAATTCATTGATCAACAACATTCAAATGCCCTCTTTTCCGTCCATGCATTCGGTTACTACCTGGTGGAAATACATGTTCATTTCACACATGCATAAACGATACCGTTGCCACTCCGATCAAGGTCAAGCCTACAAGCAACTAGACCCTACTGCAAAATATCAACATCGACAAGATGACAAGAGAGATAAAACACGGGCTAAGAGTAGACGACGTGGTTATGCTTTATTCGCTGCAGCTGCTGGATTATTTTCTTGGGATGAATATAGAATAAGCGATGAAGAGCTACGTAGGTTAGTGGATCGCTAATTATTGACTCATCCATCATTCAAGCTTTCAGTCAATAATATCAACAGAAATGTTTTCCTAACCCATAAGCAATCCATGCATACACTGATGAGAGAATGATCGATAGCTTCCATAAACACATGACATGACCTAATTTGTCAACCAAACGATTCGAGAATAGATCTATAAAATGGGCATCGTTCTACTCCATATCTGTCAAACATCAATTATTTTCACTTAAAGTGTGTCAACCCCATTTCACAGAATAGCCTTCAAGGCAACGATAGAGTACTGTAGTTGATTTATCTACGTATACAGTAGATATAGGAGTATATAGATACACTTATACAGAGATGCGCTGGTCAATCCTAATCCGGCGATTATGCCGGCTAAAGTCCAAAGTAAGAGCAAAAATACTTCAATTTACCAGTGCTTTATCCAATAGGGAATGGTATTGCTCTACCAAAGTGTTGACTATAGGACTATTGGCAGTTTCTTTCACTTTAGCAAATAATCTTTCCTAAACTATATCTACTCTTATCTCTAACTTTAGCCGGCTATTCTACATAAGAGCCAAGATTCGGGCTTTAACCATAACATACAGTATTGTCGATATAGACGTACACAGTCATTGTACCTTTACAATTTTGCCTGTATATAGCGCTAAAATTGATACAACTACACTGTCCTCTTCATAAAAGTATACCCATACTAACCATGGTACTCAATTGATCCATATTGACATCTGTTAAAACAGGATAGAAGCAACGACGAGGTCAGAATGGCATGCATTTTACACGAAAAAGAATGATGAAAACGATCAAGAGGATTGGGAGATCGTGATGGATCAGGGTGATTTTAAAATTTGGAGAAAAGCTGTACCTGGCACCTCTATTTACCAATATAAAGGTATATAAAATTACCCAATAATACTGATACCCAATTTTTCAAAGCATCATATCGTCATGTTAAATACTAATAATAATTTTATCTTATTCGATCTCAGTGATCGGAACCTATAAGGACATATCCGCCAATCAGTTTTATACAACTCAGGTATTTCCATTTATTAGTCGTAGCAATAATTAATTAAAATAAGGGTATGGTTCAGTCTCGAATGAATTCTACTTCAGCTGGAATAGATAGCTTTGCTATTCAATGTGCAAACTGCTCTTACCATAACAAGCACAAAATAGCATCAAGTCATGCATACCATAGCTTTTACCAGCGATTGAATGAGAATATGTAAAATAGATAATACAGTAATATAGACTTCAAGACTGTAAAATTGCCGACTACAGCAGTCTGTAATTAGGTCACCTTGTCTAAAATCTACTTGATTTAGAATAGGGCATGTACTACTTGTGATAAACCACAGTATATAGTCCCAACTTGATCCTAAATTGTTTGATTTCAGCGTGATCTCGAATATAGAAAACAATGGGATACTCATGTGGTCAAGCTAGAAGTACACGATCGTGATCCTGAAGGAACTAGTGAATTAGTTTATTGGGAATCGCATTACCCTGTGAGTACAGTAAAAGAAATAAATTATTTACAATCATTTCCAATTAAACTTTCTCAATGATTCTATTTGCACATATTTAGTTTCCGCTAAGCAATAGAGACTACGTCTATGTTCGCCGAGGAATGGTAAGTAAACTTCGAGATCAATTGGATAGTTGCAATAGACAGTGCTAGGTGGACATAAATTAGAACTATAGAATTATAAATGAGAAATTTGCAATTGGCCACCATTCACGTCATTATTATTATTTAAAGGATGATTTTACGCTCTATTTTCACCTAGGTTGATGAATCAACCAATACTATGACTATACTATCCAAGTAAGTATGACAAAAATCGAGTACGTTATCAAGGCTACGTCAATGATATTTATGATCGATACTAGTTTTTCATGGAAATTTTCACTAAGCACAATTATTCCACTTGTAGGTCTGTTTCCCATCCTGATTTTGAAGAAACTGCGACGATTGTACGTGGGTCATCATATAATTCCATGATGATTATTAAACCTCATACCAAATTTAATAAGGTAATGAATGATTCTTCATTTCTTATCGTATAACTGCCAGTTTCGTTTACTAACTATAATCCCTTGCAATATGATTATCATTTCTTCTTAGCCTGGCCTAGATTATCTTCTTATTTATTTTGATGATCCCAAAGGTTATATACCATCATACTGTCTAAATTGGGCCGCAAGTTCAGGTATACAATCACTGTTCATAATTAACCTCTTCAATTTCATTGATAATAAGATGCATTAGCAATAACTCACTGGTTATTAATGACATTGTATTTTCTTCCAGCTGTGCCTAGTTTTATGAAATTATTACACACTGCAGCGCTAGAACAGTGTGTTCGTTATCATCCTGTCGTCAATACACAACAACAAAGTTAGGAAGTACTGGCAATAATGAATATTTTCAAAAATTTTATTTTAAGAAATAGCCGCAATCATAGCGACAAAAGTACTAGTACGACATAGTACACATTTTAGTATTAAGATGGAATGAAACTTAAAATTATTGGACAAAAGGTACTACTAATAATGGTACTATAGAATATATTTTAAAAATATTTTGATCTGTATTTGCTTTTACAGTGTGTAATCAATCTATCGATTATGACTGAACTGGAAAACATTCATTTTTGAATGATGATCCTTCATATACAGACGTCCAAATAAAAACATGATCTATTATATTGTCTGTTGTGTACTGCTGGCACAGAGATAAGATTCGTAGATAGCGTTAATCAGTCAGCTTTATTACTTGGGTGCATTCCTTAAATACATTCTGTAATTACCCAGATAGCAATTGCTGGTGACAACCCTTACACACGTAGTTATCTTAAACAGACACTAGGCAGACCAAATTAATATAACACTTAATATGATGTACAGTACATATCAGGTTCGACAGTATGTGTATATATAAATAATATATATATATATATATGAACGTAACCGTTAATAGAAATTGCACGGTATTGGTCGTATTGATTGCTTCACACACAAAATTGCACAAACCCGACTTATTATCCAGGATTAAATCATATTTATTTAAATTAAATGGATAAAAGACTGCTTATTAATAAGTTTAATCTAGTAGAAACTGCCACCAAGGTGACTATTAAGCTGCATCTTAATTATAATCTACAAAGTATTATGACAAGAACGATAATCTTAATATCAGGTTCTAAGAATAAAATAGATAGTAATGATATACTTATGTACTATTTTATACTGCGTAGTGGCATGAAGATGACTTAGTAAACGCTGGGTAGTACACACGAGTATTGCAGGCTAGTACAGTGGTTAGGGACATCAGCATAAAAGATAATATCCTGAAATAATAACATTTCATCAAATAGTATGACAAATATTCCACAGATGGTACATCACCTTTATAATTTTATAACAAGCATAGAAGAAAAATATCAATAAATAACCACAACGGATGGTATAACTAACGAAATAAAGGCATTATGAAAATAGATTTCTCATATTGATGATTTTGTGTAGAGCTAATGACATTGCTATCATCTTAACTACCCATTATTAGGGAAGATAAGTTGCGACTTAAACGTTAGTCGTCTTACTCAAACTACGGCTTCTGTTACGGAATGCATAACTTTCTTGGCATGGGAACAAACTTTTCACCGCTGATTTTATATCCGAAGTTAACATTGTATAGATTATTGGATTAATAGCAAAGTTAACATAAGCCAATATAATGCTAATAAATAGAAATTGTCCAGGATTGTAACGAATATCATATGCCACCGTTAGAGTAATAATAAAAAATGGCATCCAACACACGCAAAATATACCTAATATGATAACAGACACAAAAGTAGCCCGCAAATCAGTTGTCTTAATTGTAATGTTCATTTTCTTATTGAGACTATGATTAAGTTGTTTATGTTGAGATCGAATGTGTTGATTTTGCCTCCATGCAATACGTATAATGCAAACATACATAACAGCAATAAGCAGCACCGGTATAAAGAAATTAGTAGTAATTAAAAAAGTAAAATAAGGTTTCTCATAAGTCTGATACTTTTGAGGTGATTCTGGCATACATTGCTTAGGCCGATATTGATAGCTAATATCACGCCATATAAATATAATCAAAGATAAAACTAGAGGTTGGATCCAAACGTAAAGCAACATAACCACAACATGGCTTGACTTTAATATAAAATGACGCTTAAAAGGATGACAAATGGAAATGTAACGTTCAATAGTTAAAGCTAGAATATTTAGAATAGAGGTAAAAACTAAAGCAATCGATACAGAAAAGTTAATGTTGCAATAAATGTGGCCAAAAGGCCACCAGCCTAACAAGCCTTGAATAGGAGATAGCGGCATGATCAATAGTGCAAATAAGAAATTGGCACAGCATTCGCTCAATAGAAATTTATGTTTTGAACGCAATTTCTTGCTTAGTAAAATTGCTGTTATAACAATTCCGTTAGCAATGACTGCTACAGCCATGATTAAAATAATAGTGACTAACTTAAATTTTTCACCCAAATTTAAAGATGAATCTTGCTCTTGTGGAATATTTGCATTCTCTGCCAGCTTATTTATGCCAGTTGGTGTTAATGTCCTATTTAGGATAGCGGTAATATTGGTACAAGCCATCTTATTATTCTGCTTTCAAAAAATTTATTGTTTTCTATAAATTTTCTTATTTGAATCTAGTAGTAATGGAATCAGAAGTTTCAAATATAATTTCAATTTTTCTTCCTAATGGGCCTTGTCTTTATTAATCTTTAGATTTCCACGCCCGGAGAATCAAAATAGGAAACCAACGATTCTTCTTGATATTTTTAGCCTTTTTTTAATCCAAATCCTGTAATTAAGTCGTTACTAAACCAAATCTTGGTTGAGTAACCATGCGATCGAATGAAAAAGTAAAAATACTTGGTTTTAATTTTTTCCTGCTAGTTCAGATTACAAAAATCCAAGATTATTGTAATATTTTCTTTTAGCCTTTATTGGACCAGTCCTAGTTAACGATTTCACGATCGATTTCTTTAGTAGTATAAATACAAGCACGCATTCGATAGCAAGTAATGACAACTATTGCTAATAGTTAATAAAATATTTCAGCATTGATTGTACAATAACTTTAAGAATACGAGAAATTCCAATAAAACAATGTATTGTTTAGCGTATCAACTAGTAAAAGATATTAATCGAAAAATATCCACTTCCGCATTATATTGAGCTTATACTTTTGAGCTCAAATTCTTCTCCTAAGTTGTGATATCGAAAGAAACATAGAGGCTAGCTGGTGAATATTGTAAATACGTATTATGATTGCACAAATTAGATCTTCTATTTAATACAGTAGTGAATCATTCCAAAGATAGTTTATAACTTTGTTTATGCAAACTACTGCGTATAATTGTAGATAAGTAGATATTTGGAGAATAAAACAGATCGATAACCTAATAGGCAAGATAGAGATGAGAAATTAAGACTAACAGTGATATTTAGAAGCGGATATTATATAAATAAGAAAAGTTCGAGCAATGTCAAGGAACTATATGTAAATTGATGAATTATACATAATGTGTACAAAATATGAAAGGAAAGAAAACACTTCGGTCAGGAAGGTTATTTGGCAAGTTAATAATGATCAAATTGCTATGAGAATAGAAATTACCAGAGAACATAGACACTAAATATTCAAGCGTTATAGCTTTGATGAGTGTTAAGAGGGTTGATTCTTAGCAGAATAGCCAATGGAAGAAACAGTAGAAAATGATACTCCTGAATAATCAATTAATCATTCAAGTACTTTGGCTTTCAAATACGGAGAATTATAATTTTACTTGGCGGTGCTTAACTAAAATTGGATAGCGCAAAGGAACGAAATCCAGATATTACCGCTATACAGAGAACAAGGAAACATAAATTGCCTAATTTTTAATGAGTAAAGTCTCGCTGATTATGCTCCTTCTGTAATTCGTCCAGTAGATGTTAGCCGTCCTTGAAGGATATACCAATGTTCTAGACGAAAACTTAATGACAAAACTAGGCTTTATAAACCTGCCAAATCGGTTGATGATTTCATTAGACCTCAATAAATTCAATTACTTGAGTAGAATTGTGCTGTTGATTTCCTAATTAAAAAATTAATTTAATAAGGCGAATAATGAGGGATACTAATTTCAGGTAATCTCCTTTGGCCGTCATTTAGGTTAGGAGAATGAGCTCTAGAGTAAAAAATGATGAATATATAAGATAATTTAAGCCTTCTTCATGACGTGAATATCATTTATAGTAATGGCAATAGAATTTTTACATAGATAATCATACAATAAGAATCAATCAATCTTGCGCATAATACCTTATGAATAAAATAAAATATACAACTATTGAAATATGATCAATTTCTGATCAAAGTGATAAATAAGAAATAACAAGGGTGCATTCGATTCGACAATATTGTGTATAGTATCCGGCTATAAATGGTACTACAACAAGCTATGGTATGATGGAATGACGAAAACGTAGTTGTTCAAACTATAACAGCAATAGTAATAATTAATTCGATTGAATGAATATTGTGATAAAATAGAAAGTCAAAACAACTCAAGATTGAAAAATATTAAATCTAATCAAATTCATAAAGTATTCATAGCGATACAAGTTTAAAAGGTTTGATAAATTAAATATTATCAATTTATTCAATACAATCAATCGACCAACACTAACCATTGGAGAAATTACTCTTAAGAATTTACACTATGATATTGAAAGCAATTGCTATTGATCGTCATCTTAATTCTTCCTAACTGAATGAATAATAATGTAGAGATACGTATAAACACTTGCTTCCTATATGAAGGGAATAGATTAGAAATATTACACCAAAGAGGATATATTTACCATGTAAACTGTCACTCGAATCAATTCTGTATATTTATTTGAAAGTAAAGAGAAAAATTTTTATCCTCAGAACAAGTTCAAATGCCCGCTAAAGCGCTGAAGATAGATCAGTTCACATGAGGATATTATTTAATTTTACATATAGCACCAAATTGCATCAATATCACTCCGGCAATTGATCCATTACAGTAAGGTATATCATCGCGATCTTGACATCCGTCATGATAAAAAGGCGAAAAATTCAATCTTACTTATTTTAAGTTTTTCCGAGAGAATCAGTACAAGACGTAAAATTTTCCCCCAAAATCAACATATTTACATAATAGATACTAATTCAGTAGTTAGAATACAATACCTGCCTAAAGAAATTCATTCCTAGCGTTATCTTATTTTTGGATGGCTACGTATTTCTTTTTCTTATTTGAAATAGTTCGATGGACGTTATTGTTGACGAATAACTAAACTACAACGACTGACAAGTTTAATTTATTATTATAAGATATTTAACTAATTGCTAGCCTTGATAAAAAACCTCGACGTAAATTAGATCTTCATAAATTCAATAAGTATAAAGAAAACTAATGGAAACGCCTTTTTATACCATATCTACGCGTGTAATAAAAAAAAAGCAGCCATAATTTCTATAGATAGAAATTGTTAAATTTTTATAAGTTAGATTAATGAAATTGTTACAATTGCTTTTTTTCTTATACTTTAAAATAATATAGATAGCATCCTTGATTATGTATTCCTATAACAGAGAAAATTATTCTATCATCTTTTTTATAGTATTTACGTAATATTACGAACGGGAAATTAAGGGGCAGGAATAGCCGATAAAACAATAATTAAGAATATTTTCTCATCTAATAATTATATTTACAACACCCTTCATGACATTAATTTAATTAATACTATTATTTTTCTCTAGTCCAGCGTAGTAAATTATACCTTTGCGCGATAATATATTCACTCTACAAACTGTTATTACTATATAACGTTAGACAATCAAAGATACAGATTTAACTATGTCAGAGATACCATTAATGTATTATCATTTCAAATTTCAATTCCTATGTTAATAGAATTAAGTCATCCACATTATTAAGTTGACATCGTCAACTTGATATTGGCAGTTAAGAAGAATGGATAAATCTTGAGTTATTCGCAGGCATTATTATTCTCCGAAGTGTAAACCGATGTCATAGTTGTTTATTATATCATTTGCAATCTACCGATGTAATCATTCTTTGACAATAATGATCTACTCATTGGCATTCGTAAGTCATAATTTAATTATCTCTATTTACCGTACAGCATCAATAATCTGTAATTATAATTAACGAATATTTTTCATTTTAAAAGATAGTCAATTGATAGAATAGTATTTACTTAAATATAACAATTTTTCTGTAACTTCAAAAGGTTATATAGTTCTAGAATGAATAAGGTCAATAGGTCAGACAATTTTCCTACTATAATGCAGCACGGTATCATGTAATAGAATAGCATCTTGAAGACTTGATATTTTTTGAATTCTATTGATTTATAGTCATTTAAGATTATTACAATAACATAAATATCTTTTAATAGATGTCATACATGCCATGGCAACTAGGTGTTAGATCAAATTTATTTTGATCTACGCGTACGAGTAAATTGATCGACAAAATTTCCATCAGAACACGAACTACATCACTTATTAATCTTAAAGCGCATAAATACGCAAAGCGCTATTACTATCTATATTCGAGCTATTATTACCTGAAATAAATTTAGTTTACGCCCTGATTTTAGATAAAAATCTCCGTAATATTAAATTATTTTAGGATATGCCTCCTAGCCATTATAGTATACTTATGTTAGGGTCACTATACAGGGTATTGATTGATATGATCTATATGATAAATTTGTAAAGGCAGCATCCCAGTATGTTGAAATTATACACATTCATTAAAAAAATGTATGCGTAAATTATAATTATGGAGTAAAAATACAAATACACGCAAAAATATTAACAAGATGTAACTTTAATAGTAAAAAGAAAATTTTAGAGATGCTTACTATTGGCAATCATCTGTAGGATCAGTTCGTAAGGTAACACCCCAGTTTATTGAAATTAAAGTTTCATTCAAAAACTGCATATGTAAATTATAATTATGGCCTGAAAACATAAAAAGACGCAAAACACTATCAAGATGTAGCTTAAATAGTAACAAGAAAACATTAGCGATGCGTTGCTATTGTCAATTATACTCTAGGATGCGATTGATCATGAATTACTGTTCTTAGCGACAAGGATTCAGACTATAATTAGCAGGAAACTCTGAGTTCATTTTTTGAAATAGATTAAAGTTTATAATTACCCAAATACAGCTCGCTTTAATTCAAATTAAGATTATCTAACCTGCTTAACCGAAATACTGTTATTAATTACGGTAATAAAGTATCTTCCGCATTGATATTAATTATTCCTTTCATCAACAAATTGCTTCAATTACACAGGTGGTATCTTTCAAAACAATGTCCTTTTCACTACACACTATCCGCACGCTTTAAAATAAAAAAAATCGCATGTTACATGGATTCACAAAGCCTATCTGAGTCATACTGAATTGTCCAAGATATGTACGTGATATGCAGTACATATAATCATACAACTCTCTTTACTTTCGCTATAGCATATTTATCATTGCAATACCAGTATCAGACCAGATTCATTATAGTAATGTAAAATGAATGTAGTTAATTTTAGCTGTAGTAATTTTAACTTGGGCTTCCATAATAATCTATTGATTATTTAACAAAAGCTATTCATCGAATCAACAATTGCCACCATATAAAGTAATAGCAAATATTATCGGAATATGGATATAGAAAGTAGATGATCTTTTTCATAACTTTTCTAAATTTAGTATTCTATACCCTATATTTTTGTCACAAATCTTGAAGCTATTTTAGTAATAATAGAATAAGAATTTACGCGGAGGTAGTGCTGAATTTCATAGCTATAAATAGTTGATTCCAGATAAATCTATAAATTTTCTTAACGAGTTTAACTTAAGCTTGATATTACATCCCATTAGAGTACATTATTTCAAGCCGAAGACTGAGCTAACCTAAAAATATATTAATAAAAAATGAATGACAGTTCTTTTGATATAGTTCATTAATAAGAACAAGTAGCCTTCGATGTTCCATACTTCGTGCAACATTAATAAGCGAATACCGTAACTTTCGCAACTTTCGCAATAGAGAAAAATAAACATTCAATTGGTTACTTTACGAGTTCTGATCAAGCGATTAATATAAATTGATTCATTAACTTGCTGTAATCAATTTAATTCACTGCAGAATCGAAAGATTTCATCAGCGTGGAATTTTACAACCAACGCAAAAATTCTAACGATCTATAATTAGAATTATTAATGATTGATTTACATCAATTAGAAATTTAGGTGTTTTTTTACAGCCTTTTATGCTAACGCTCAATTTTGGTAGCTTTAATTAAGTCTCAGTGAATGCCTTTTATTGACGCAAAAATCATGAATTATACGCTTTAAGTGAAAATTTAGCTTAGTGAAGAGCAAATTAGAGCTGCTAGTATAAAGTCTTCTTGAATAGTAATAACTAGAATTCAAATATCTGAAGGTGACATACCATATCCTAGGAGAAGAATTGGTATCACAGCATTATCATGTTCATTTATCGGGTTATTTCTTGTAAGAGATTATTTTCAGTATACAAATGCAATTAGATGTTTAGTTATTAATTGTATTCTTAGTCACAAAAGATTGTCGCACTTATTCTATACTTCACATTATTTCTAGGATTAGTGAATTAAAATTGCCCTAAAATTAAGTTGCTCGTTTAATGTTCCACGATGATGGCTAACAAATAGTTGGCCTTCATGACACCCCTGATAGAGAAAATATTCTTAACTGCAAAAGTGACCAATTCGATATTTGGTAAGGCAAGCTACCGTTTCTAGAATCAATCGTATTAAAATGTTTTCATACAAACTGTTATATAAAGTTATTTTCAATATGTCATCGCCCAAAATCTAACTATTATCATACGATATTATCGGTAATTTATCATATAAAACCCTATCCACGATCGCTGTTACAATGTCGAAAAATCGTCGCTGATCATAAATGTGCGTTATAATCTACGACATTAGCCAACGATAATTGCAGTAAGAATAGTTATTACCGAGTACAGGAAGCAATTTATTGTATCTACACTGCTACCTCAAATTAACTATTCAAAGACATACATTCTATACCATATGCACATGCACGTTTATATTAATCTCTTATACTTTAGATATTGATCGCTAACTTCCGTAAATGACTTTATTTGCTAAATTCATGAATATTAAACATTCTAATTGGATTTTGAGAGAATAGAACGAGCTCAGTTACCTCTTATGTTCACTGTAGATAAGAATATTATGTTCAGTCGAAATTCAAATAGAGAAATAGCAATGATAGGTAACATAGCATGCAACAAAGCATCATTATCTTATAATAAACATTTTTGACAAGGTACATAAAGTTTTTATTTGCATAACATCTCCTTGCCTAATATTTACAATAAAATGTTAGGTCATTATTTTTGATTCCTATTGCAAATTAATTATATCGATGCTTTCTAAGTTTATACCGGTAGTCAATAAAATGTTCAAGATTGTTATTCTATTGATAGAAGATTACATAGACAAATATTGACCCTTCCTATTTAAGAAACCTTTGTAAAAGAAATTAAAACGATCTGGTGAAGATTTTGTCAGTTTTTTGAAATTAGATACCACAAACTACATATATCTTGAGATATGCTAATCTATCCTCCTGTAATGATGTTATTAACGGTATTGTAAAGATCCATAATCAATTTTCAAGGTCCTAATTTCAACAAAGTTAGATTATTTTTGAACCTATTTATGATTCTGAGAAGGTCAAACGTGAGCTTGCAATAAAACGATTTGCCCCTCATAGCAATTATAACAGATAGTAGCGTAAATAATAAGTTCATTCGCTATTAACTAAATTGATGGGAGTATAATATACAGGCAATAAGCGCCATGAATACGGTGTTTAATTAATTAAATCCACTTGAGCAAATTAAGGAACTGAAGCAATGTAAAATTTTACATCTGCATTCAAACGCGCATGTTTGAGAACAAAGCATCTTTGTATTTAATGATCCAGCATGGGCTAACTAAATTATTAATGGTACTAAGAAAGTAAAGCACTTTAATATCCTATTCACTTCATTTATTGGCCAGATCGCTTAAAAACTCAATTACCCCTATAAAATTAGATATTTATTTAATCTTCGTATATCTCTATTGAAATGGTATACAATACAAAATATTAAAAGAATAAAACGGAAATTAGTGTACTACTAGCTGTGTTGTAACACATTAAGAAGACTATTGCAGATTTTCAACTTTCATCAATCGAGTAAAGAATCTCCGCCTAAAATCACTAATTATAGTGATTGCCTATCTACCGTTATATTCTATTTGGAGCCAAAATAACCAGAAGTATATTCATTTAGAATTAGTTATACAAGATCAATATTTGATAAATTATGATATCTTCAAGAATCTTTCCAGTTAGATCGTTGAATAGACTTTTGATTAATTAATTATCGGCGGCAGTAATAGTCATGCTAGCGAATTACTTGAATTTAGGAGTAAATGATATCACCAGAAAAACTAACTAATAATAAACTCAAATTTAGGCGAAAACGTATTAAAAGTCAGTATCAAGTTAATTACTGAAAATAACTTGCTTAGAATCTAGCTATAGTATATAATTTAGATACAAAAATTTCTAATCTGGGACATTTTAAGTTTGCGACATATATCTATATGAGGAAGCTACAATTTTGACTCATCATCGAATAATGGGCTACATTTTACATCAATAATCTGATGGATAAATGTAATTTTCATGTTTGCAAAGTCTATTGCAGCCCCCAATTCTATCCTGAATAACTACGATACATGCTTTAGTGAGGAATTAACCAGCTCAGGAAGCACACTAAGCTAGAAACTACCCCTTGAGCATCTAATATTATACTGAATTATCAATCTGATCGCCGATTTTAATGCTGAGAATTAAGACTAAACTTTTATCTTTTGATAAAAATAGAAATTAAAAGCTGAAAACGGCTAATCAGTTCTTAGCTGGTAAAAATTATGAATTTCAATTATTGTAATGGCAAATAAAAATGGAGATGAAAAAGCAAAAAATAATACATGGATTAATATTTTGATGAATAAGGATTACATCATTCATCGAAATAGCTATCTAGACATGATTTACTGTCCGTAATATCAGAATTTAACAATTAAATGATATATTTAGTAGCTGTCAATCTAAATAAGCTTACTAATTATTACCGAGTAGCTGATATTAATAATTTAACAGCACGTCAATAGTTACTGGTGTTCACCTTTGCTTCAAATAAAGGTTTCTAAATTCTATTACGTCATAAAAAGATTCAATACAATAATTACTGTTACAGTTAATATCTGTATTAATTATAATCGACAAGAGTATGAATCAACAATGTTAATAGATGAATAATGATAAGATAGTCGACTTCCTTGGCTAACCGAAATTGAATTTAGCACCACTATATCCATCGTGACTGCTGAAATTATGGAAAAGACTGAAATATAATACCTTGACTTCAATATAGGTTGCAGTAGGTATCAGCTCTTCGGTTTCAAGATTTCGTAGTATTACTCATCTAAGCGCTAGGACACTATTCAATAGCAGCTATACATCGATGGGCAAGTGGATAAGCTATTATTGTATTATAGTACGCAATTCTGCCCTCTAAGATGATAGCCTTGAATGGAACAAGCTACTACGGTATATTTGGGCGCTATTGCCATAGCTAGTAGGCGTTTAATTTATTAAGTATGCGAGTATTAATATTAAGTGATCAATATACAAATTGGCATTAGCTGTAGTCTGTATTTAAATTGCAGTATTACAGCTACTCTTAGCTTATAAGTAGGGATCACGGCTATCTATAGGAAATCATTGAATATTGAACACGCTGGGGGTAGTAATATGGATGAAAATTTCGAATAGCGCAGAGCTATTCTTATGATTAGCGCTAATTTCTAGTAATAAAGTTTGATATAGACGTAAAGTATTCCATGTACACTGTAGTATTTTATTACCACATTTACTAGGGTTTACTACAATTTTAGTTGGGGAAATGTTGATATTTCAAGCGTTTAAATGTTATAGTATAAATAAGGTAATTATTTATATCGTACTGGCTAGCACGCAAATTAATATAGGCATACTATAAGAACTCGATATAGCTCTGCATTACTGAAAAACGAAAGTTTTAAATATTTGTAAACGTCTTCATAGAATTAAATCAGTTGATTCTGATGTAATAGCAAATGGTGAGCTCACTAAGTAAAGTTACTCTGTCGATTATAGTTTTATGTACTAGATCTTACGATAGATTTGCATAGTAATCTCTGAAAGTAATCAAATGTAAATGTTTTGTATTAGATTAGCAAACTTGTCTGGGAGTGATTCACGATTTCAGGATAATAGAATAAGATGTTCTTTCCTTAAGTAGTTTAACAATCGCTGTAATATTGTTATACGTATAACCAGATTGCTGTTTTGAAATCAATAATGTTTTGGGTAGCAAAGCAGCGGCTTCAATTCCCACAGTTTAAACTGAATAAAATAATATAATTTAGTAATTAACTATAATAAAAATGTACATATATATGCAGCCCATGATAGACTCACCTATAATACACTGAAAGACTGTTCTGATTGAGAGAATAATGAGTCTTAAAACCCAAATTTAAAACTCTTATCAAGATTAAGAGTGATGGTCGATTACTTTGTTAGCATATTTTCAATCAATTCGACTATATGTAAAATAAAATGAAATAGACCTAAATATTGCAGAGATACGTTGCTAAATCTAAGGCCAGGAATATTGATACCCTATCATAAGCTGAAGATTTTACAAAGTTTGCGGTATGTTTCTCAAAGCGTAATTTTTACTTTCGCTTTCTATGTAGAAAATTCACTTCAAATATGGTTCATCTGTAATTGAGAAAAGGAATTTATACCAAAATATGATGAAAAAAATTTAGCAACGGTCACAAACCAGCTTCGGGACTAAGATAACGTAAAATAAATCTCTAAATTTCTATATTCTCCGGGATTCGGTATCCCTCAACTATCTCTCAACAATTTAGACGCTTTTGCTTCTACGCTAAACAACTACAGAAGTCTTCTTTTATTCTACTACCTGCCGAGCTTCAACACCCTTTAACTGCTGCTATCACGTATGAATCTTAAGAGTTCATGAAATTTAGTTCATATTGGATAGCTAAATTAATACAGAAATTATTTATGATCTTAGACATGTACTGAACAATTCTAGATAATTAGATTACAGTTTATCCATACACAGAATTATTTATAATATCATCTATAATTGAATATCTTCAGAAGATTTATCACAAGCGTTACAAGACATAACACTATAATCAATTAAAATTAGTCACCGTATAAGAACTCTTACTACAGTACAGCATGATTTACTGTAACAAAATAAGAACTATCGTAGTTCTTACTATCAGCCATTATTAGTTATCTCCATAAATAAATGTTAACCACTAAATTTAGTCATTTAGTCTTCACGATGGTTCGTACCGTGACAGTAACATAGTAAGAAAGGTTTCTTGGGCAAACCTTGCCGTAAGAATTTTGCTTTTCTGCACGATCCGAGAAGAAATAAAGCGCCAACAATTAACATAATAACAAAGTAATATAGCGGAAGGGCATAACGGATTATTCTACATTCGTATTATTTAATATCATTACACCCAGAGTTGATAACTGATTCAGTACGTCATTATTGAAATGCTAATAAGCAAAATAGGCCCACTTTCACGTGTTAAAGATACCAGTCTGCTTTCTTTTAAACTTAAATCAAATAAAAGCTATTAAGATCAGCATTCCAACTCCAGCAACATCACGTAAATTATTTCATATATTTTTAGAGGCATTTAATAACAGCCGCTTTCGCCAAGCATCTTTTGTAATTTACTCAATTTTCGAATATAAGAGTATGTGGCATACAATTAAAGCCAGTATGATAGCTTTATATCTCAGTGCTCTCATAAACTATATCATCTATATCTTTAATTGTACTATCTGTAATGAATATTATCAGAACTAACTTATCTATTTGAGCAAAGAGAAGTTTTTTAGATTGATTAATGATAGTATAGTCCAAAAATAATTATGATGTAATCCGAGTAATCTATTACGAAAGAAATCACTCATATATCTTTGGCCAAAACCAATTTGGTATTCTATACTCTACACTGCTACTCTTTATATGATATCATTTTAGCAGTCTGCTGCATTTAGTAGCAAAAAAGGAAATTAAAATTTAGTTAACTATTCGCATTTCTTCACCCTTTAGGCCGACCCCATGAGATTTTACTGTTACGGCATGGTTTTCTGCAATGACAGTAACCGTGGCGTGGCATTAGTCAGATTTTGTGTTTTAAATTATCCTTATATGGGCAGTAGATTACCTTCATAATGCTATCTATAGCTTGTGAAATGAAATTTTACTTATCTATCAACGAGGAATTCTTTTATAATACTAAGCTATCGATACTAAAAGATGCTAATCATACGGTGTCATATAGGATATTACAGTGAAATTTCAGTGTGTAAATGAGTATTCTTTAGCCTGTACTGTATATTCGAAACTGTATTAACTCATTATACTATCATTCGTTAAACGCATCTTAAGGTACATTACAGTGTAACTAATAGTGAAAAACTAAAGGCCGAATCGACTTTTAAAATGAATGCTTTGAAATTTGTTGGCCATTAGATGCTAGTTGCTAATGTAATATTCTTCGAAGTAAGAAAGATTAGGAACAGTTAATAGGCATACACTTCATACTAATCCATATTACATGCAGCACTATAACACAATTGTATAACATAGGCTAAGTAGTCTAGGAAAATAGTTATCTTAAATATTGAGATAAAATTAGTATCGCGTGCAATTTAGTTAATGCAAATATAAAGGGTATGATTTATCGAGACGGATTCCTAAATAGATAACAAGCTATCGCGGGCGCTCATGAGTTAGTACAGTAAATAGTCATGTGCGGTAGTTTAACCGAGTTTATTAAAGTACTAGTATCGATAAAGATTACTTTAAGGTAGATTAGTGTTAATTTTTTTTCTTAAATTAAAAATATTGTAGTTGTCTTGGCATAAATTAATAACTTTTTGAAATTCACAAGATAATAGTACTCTAACTTTTATAAAAAAAATTGAGAGATTTTAAACGTCAATAAATACGCTCTATAAGTTAATTAAATATCGATATATGTATCCGCAGTTTCGTGAATTTCGAACATGAAAATATACGGTAGTTTATTTATAGCTACGCCTACAGTTTGGGTGTTGTTTTAGTAAAGTTTAATTCAGTTTTATTAATCTAGTAGTTACATTTATTACTAATTCATTGCATACACGTTACATACCTTATTACGGAGGTTTTATATTTTTAAATTCTACTGTTTGCTTAGAAATATCTGGATATTAGGAGCCGTCTCTACACATTTATTACTTGTAGTGTCCCTAATGATAGATCTAATTTTTATTTAAAAAATTGCCCTTGCAATTGTTGTTCAATATAGCATAAGCATAAAAGAGTGTGACCGAAAGTGAACTTATTAGCTCTATAAATTATGGCATAGTCCTAGCAGCAATTTCATTGTATTATAGGTGGCTGTAAATATAGAATTATTTTACTTTGAAAGTAAGTTATATAATATTGCCGATCATTTGAGTAAATATTCGCGCTTTAGATAATGAACTTGGCTTATTCGTAACATAATCGTTAACTAATCTAGCACTATCTGAATACTAGTTATTTTTCAAACCTATAAAAATGTGGCTAAAAGTGAAATCATTAGCTTTATGCTTTATGATATAATCCTAGCAACAATCTCATTTTGTTATAGATGACTGTAAACATAGAATTACTTCACTTTGAAAGTGAGTTATTATCACCAAAAACGTTGGAATCGTTAATCAATTTAAAAGATAGAAATACTAGCTTTCTGTTAAACCCACTATCGTCTGGATGATCATCTTAATAATGTTCATGAATACAATCGAATTGTTTGTATTGCCTATAGTTACAAAATGGAAGCGCTACGACATGATATTTCGTTCGCCAATCTAGCACTATGGTAATACTATCTATCAAACCTATCATCATCTGGATGATCATTTTAATGATATTTACACGCAATAAAATTGTTGATATTGCCTATAATTAGAAAAATGGAAGCGCTATGACATTATAATATAATCGTTTGCCAATCTATCACTATTGCAATATTAATTATCTCTCAAACCTATCATTATCTGGATGATTATTTTAATGACTACGTTTCATGAATAAAAAATTCATTAACGTAACACTATGGTACGAAAACATTACAACGTCTAATTGAGTTGCTTTTAATCTAAAAATTGCTATCATTTCACTCATTTTATTCCATTTTACTTAATTAAGCAATAGAAAACATATAGAATACAGTTAAGTAACCCTAACATTAAGTATACGATGTGATCTACCGATGCCATTTACGGCAAAAATCATTCACGGCAATGTTTTCCAAATGGATATTAGAAGCTATCCTTTCCGGAAATTTAGTACATCACATGCGCTCAGATAACTATTTCATTTCCTTCAAGTTTCGGGATGAAAAATATTTACTTGCTTAGTCAAAGCGATTTTCCGGTAGAAATAGCTGCAGACTCCTTCGAACAGACATTTGTTTTAAATGAGTGGGCAATAATACTGCTGTCTCTATTAAAGTGTCAAAGTTAAGTTACTCCTGCTTTTATTATTTATTAATATATTTAAATCAACGGCAGATAATCTTTACAACACTTCTGACCTAAAATGAATTTCATAGCAATTTCACTTATCCTTGAAGCAAAGTTAATATATATGGAAATTTATAATTTCAATTCAAACTATTGCTTCTATTGCCAAATGTCCTCTATGACCCGATAATGCTGAAAGAAAATTGCTTAGCGCTTTTTGGGTCCTATTCCAATAATGACTTTTTTGTTCTTCGCCTCATAATTCTTTCAAATTTATATTTTCCAACAGTAATGATAAGCAAACAAAGTATTGAATAGATCATAACTCAAAGCTGACACAAATTATAAATGCCCATTATTGATGGACGATTGCCATTCAGACATTTTTAATGACGTTGCAAAAGCGTAACAAGGTATAAACGATTGCGTCTACAATGGAATTAATGTTAGAAAGCGACTTTACAATTCGGTTAAAACTTCTTTTTTAAAAAGATCTTAACCATGAGATAGTTATGGACACTTTCTAACACCATTTTTATACTAATAGGACAGAAAATACGATACTTAAAATTCGTTGGGTCCCGCAGTTAACTAAAGAAAAAATGATAATTTATGGCACTAGGGAGACGATGTACTTTAGTCGATGACTAGCACAATTGTCGTGAGAATAATAACAAATAGCTTTTCGAAGAATACTAGCCTGGTTCATAATTAATTTATTAATTGAAGGTGATAATAAATTCATCTCGATTTCTAAATCTTGCCATATCTAGATCGATGCAAATTTGAGCCTTTCGATGCTGAAACACGCATTCGTTTTCTTATTTTATAAAATTACATTTCTCGGTATCTATCATTTTTTTGTAGCCATCCTTTGTAAGCATATTATTTATCCTGGTCAAAGAAACCAAGATTGGCCTGAAAATAGTTCAGCTGGTGCAAAATAGGGTAAGAAACACATCGAAAAGTACTAATCTTGTTATGACTAGAACATCAGCAATTTCAGGTTATCGTATTGGGTCCCGAGATGAACAATTTTTTCTTCTTATGGGTCCTTTTATGCCACGTACTGGTTTAAAAATGGTATCGATAATCCACAATTACTTTACTCGTGCTAGTTCCAGAGTAAAAGGCATCTTCAAAGTGCTGGCTAAATTTCTTTTGCATGATTCATTTTAACTATTGTTAACGGAGCCAATTTGCTATCATTTTTTCTGGCCCATTTGTGCACTTTTTGACTTTTCTCTAAGTAGTAATCTTGTAACTACAGTCGAATTCGATCTAACCACTCAAAATCGTATTTCAGCAGGGCAGAAGAGGTGCTGATAATTATCTTTTTAAATTTCGTCCACTATTTGTAATTCATGTCTTTCAGAATCACTAATAAATCGTTCAAAGATTGACTTTTCCTTCTTTCTAGCCTTATTCGATTTTATTGCTTTATTTGTTTTATTACTTTGTAAAATCCTATAACAATCGGGCAAATACTCTCCTTAGCAGCAATATCACATCATTAAATGCATCATGGATAGTCAAAAATTGATTTTTACCGATCATGCTCTCGTCAATATCTCGATTAAACGATTAAAAAGTAAAGTATTGTTCTGTCTTACAGCATATCGGTTTGATAGGATTTAGCATGATTAAAAACATGAACAACTTCAAATTTTGAAAATATCTATCGAAATTAAAACAAATTAATAACCTATTATCTGAAATTAATATAAATTTGAAAATTTTTATTTTAGAACTTATAGGTATTCTAAACTCAGATGTTGATGATATAGATATTGCTGCTATTTCAAATCCCAAATGGCGTCTTCATTTTAATTCTTCAATTTTTGAAATGTACTACACTAAAACTTGTGACTGAAAATTGGTCAATTGATTCAATCGTTATACAGGTCAAAGCTTGGATAAGCTAACTTGCTACTTCATTGATATATTTCTCAGCTTCAGAAATATTAATTCAAATATTACCACACTTTAAATCTTCTCATCAAGAAGTACATAAAGAATTATAAAGAGCTTAGGTCATTGCTCCAGTATTAAGAAAATAATAATTGCTGGTGATCCTTTTTTGACAGTCAGCGAGCTTTTGCCATCTAAAATATTAGCTCGACTCGAAATACTAACGTCAATCACAAGCGGAAGATAAATATCAGAATATCAAAGTATTAAGAATATTTTAGATAGATATTAACTTTTTGAGATTTTTCGTTGGAATAAATTTTCAACACGCTTTTAGAAATACCAACCTAGGATAGGTTCCAAGAACAATGTTACATATGTAGCTCTCCGTTACAATTAGAGTTCTTTATTTATTCGGATCATTTGGTACCTATTGAAGATTTAATTCATCTTTGCCTATAAGTCAATGGGCATAGCAATTCGTAAACTTTACGATTGCTAGAGAACTGAAAAAATTAATTTCTATATTGTATTTCAGCTTATTCTAATGTTCGATACTACTCGAACACTAATGATTAACTTTATTTACAGTTCGTTTTGCGTTAAATTTTTATGTAGTTACTACCTGCGGTTTATTGATAGACTAAGTCATATAGTTCCCATAATTACTCATAAACATATTTAATTTGCCTAATAACAGCAGTATCGATCGCCTCTGTAATTTACTGAACTTATTAATTTGACAGATAGAATTAAATAACCTTTCGTTGAGATATCAACATAAGCCAGCCTAAGAGAGTGTAAGTAGGCATTTCCTCAAATATCTATCAAGCTCTAAAAAATAAATTTTCAGAATAAATAGTCGGTAAAGTAGATATATTGACCACTTCTTAAGATGCAAGTAAGCAATCATTTGAATCAAGCGGTCTATACTTTAATTACATACTCTGACATCACAAGGCCCGTTTCTAATATGAGCCAAGAAACAAATTCACCGCGCTCAAATACTTTACCTTACAGATCTGGGATTGGACCCGTTAATAATGGAATCTATATTTTCTACATAACAGTAATTGGATTAATTATCCTTACATCGACAGCAGGTAACATTATTGTCTTTGCAGCTGTTCTGAAAAGCAAGAATATTGTTCACTTGCCCACATTTTATTTAGTGTTAAATCTGGCATTTGCTGATTTATCTCTGGCCACAGTAGTCATGCCATTATCTGTCATCATTATGTTAAGTTACTGGGATTTTTTAATATTAAGTACAACTTTATGTCTCATATGGCAAAGTTTATTATTCTTCTTTATATCTTTGTCATTACTAACGCTATCAGCTATAAGTGTGGAGCGCTGTTTGGCGGTAACATCAGCATATGTATATCGTCGTCGAGTTCGTTCCCGTTGGATCATCGCCGCAATAGTAATAATATGGTGTTTAAGTATTGGATTAGCCGTTAAACCGATCATTGACTTAATTCAATTTCATGGAAAGCCAATGGCTAGCGATCATACTTCTAATTTATTCAAAACGACTCCATCTATTGGTTTAAGCTATGCAATGCAGCACGATAATTCAAGCTATGCTGCCAATGTTCTTACTCATAATCCAGCCGCAGTAGAAATTAAAAAATCTTGTATTTATTATAACGCATACAGTACATGGACTATTTTAGCATTTATCTTACTTGCTACTTACTTGATTGTGCCATTTATAATTATGATTGCTTGTAATGCAAGGATCTATCATGCTGCTCGACAACATTTTAAAATGCGGCGTGAAATGCTACGAATGTATACTGCTACCATTGCTATACCAAACAATCGTGAGAGAGGGCGTGAAAGTAAACGCTTTTTGCGCGAATTACGCGCAGCTAAGACATTAGGAGTTGTCGTAGGTATTGCTATTCTTTGTTTTACACCATTTACTATAATCACCTTTATACTTCAAGTATGCCCAGGTAGTTGTTTAACTTATCAAAAAGGATTGCAATGGTTAGGAGTAGTTTTAACCTACGTAAATTCTGCATGCAATCCTATCATCTATGGATGGTCCAGTCGTGAATTCCGATTTGCTTTTAAGTACCTTTTTAAGCAGATTGATCCAAATGCACGTCATAATAGCTGCGACTCATCATCAGCATATATTCACTTATCTAACATCCATCCAATTAGCCATATACCACTGTCAATGACTCCAGTTCAACTTAATGATAGCAGAAGAGGAAGTCAGACATCGTTAACGTAAGTATTCGGATAATGTAATTGTGCTATTAAAATCCATTTAATCTCTTTCAGAACACATTCATATGACATATAAATATTGTTTAATCCTATCCATGAAATTATTCAGTTTAAGTAAGAGCTTAATGAAAAAAAATATATTATTATTAGAATGCTGTTTAGAAACGAGTCATTAATTAGCGTTTGTTACGTGCAGAGTGTAAACATATCCATATGTGATATAATTACAGATTAATCCATTGTACATAATCGCTCATTTGAATAAGAACTTAATGAACTAGATTATATTACGATTAGAATACTATCTAAATATACATAATTATTCAGCTTGAATAAGAGCTTAGTGAACTAGACTATATTATTATTAGAATGCTATCCAACAATGAGCCTGCACTTAATAAACTAGACTATATTACGATTAGAATACTGTCTAAAAAACGAGCCATCATTAAGTATTTGCTAAGTGTGCAGTATTGTACTAATTAGCCGTAGCATCATCGAATTCGTAAATTGCTATAAATTATGAAGATGATTGTGATAATGTATACTTAATTACAGTAATATCTATCCGGTGCTTATATACAACTTCTTCTATGTCTAACAATAAGATTAATTTCTTATGGATAATTTAGGTTTAGTCGGGGCCACACTATTTCCTCACCTCAAATTTCCAGTAAAAATAAGGTTGAAAAGCACGAATTTTAACCCAAAATTCATAGCCAAATGCGATAAAATAAGATCGAATTAGGAGTGAATAGAAATATCTAAAAATTATAATAAAAAGGATTTGTAATCGCCTACATAGAATCCTTAAATATGATCTATTTTAAATTTCGTAACTAAGTTTCACTTGAAGTTTGATTATGACATAGAGTAAAAGCGAACTGATAGATTAATGTCCTCTTTACTTTTATAATAAAAGATAGACTCTGCTATGTAAAATTATTTCAATTAATATGTTCTTATATTAATAATCAGCTGAAAGCATATTATTATATTTAGTAGGAATACTACTTTGTTATCAGCCTGATTTATAGTTCATTCTATGATCTCGACGCAACTATTGAGATACGTAACTTGAAGTCGACTTTAAACGTTTTAAGATGTAACTAGTCGGTGAATGGATCTATATTTGAAATAATCAGAGCTAAGTAGGTGAAAACCACACACTCTTCCGCTGAGATTAACACACCGGACAGAATTCTATAGGTAAAATTGGCCTGAAAAAATTTTCTTTAGCTACCTTAAATATATTCCTCATCAGCATAATGTTGCACATCATTAGCTTCTACCGATTTAATTTAATTTTCCATCAATTTATTATAAATGGAGTAAGGCTACGGTACATTTGTGCTGTAAATCTTTCAAGAGATAAGCTTATATCGTGAATAATATTTTGATATTCCCTAAAGTATGCATTTACATTTTACCTTTCATTATACCGAATAAACTACAAAACTGCTAAATATTAATACGCCGAAAAATTGACTAACGCTTATGAGCTTGTATTTCGATTCAAATTCTATAAAATTTGTTATGACATCTGTGCTCAGACTACCCAATATATATTGGCACGAAAACTATATATCCAGCAGACAGCGTTCGTCTCGTGTCTAGAATTACTCGATGTTGAAGAAATCCTGCAATATGTAACTCTATATTAATTTTTAAAAAAGTGGATGCAGCTGATCTTATCACGTTTTGCCTGCTAATGAATTTTAATTTGATCTATCATACTTGTTTTAGAGCTTCTATTAATTGTGATTACTTCTGGCAAAATTCTGATCTATAGGATATTTATAGCATATTACTATATAGTTTGCTATCGATGCTAAAATTAAATTATTACTATTGATTATTTATTAAATTGCAATTTTAAAACTAATTATACGGTATTTGTAATATCTGCAGCTAAAGCAAATTATTACAAAGCTCTTATACGGTTATTAAAAATTCGAAGACAAATAAAACAATTTCAGTCAGCAAATCTGATTTTATATCCTCTATCGAAGCCACAATCTGGTAAAATGTGATCAACTTTCCGCAGTTACGACAGTGTTCGCTAGGGTAGTACTATTTATGATACACATATAAATGTAGATGTTTGCTGAAAATGGAAATTGGGGTATAAATGCTTGGCTAAAGTGCTGTTTTACATTTAGATATTTATGATTGAAATGATGATTAGAAAGTGCAATTTCGCAAAGCAGCAAGTTCAAAATCGAAATCTCATATATTAATAGTTTGCTGATACTACAATTTATGAGCGATTGTGTTGGTTTTCGATTTTTTGCCTAAACCAAAGTTATATGTGCAATTATCAAGTAAAAAATCCATTAATAGTTTAAATTTAAATCAGATACAACAGATTCATGGTACTGACAGGCCACAACTATTTTTAAATTTACGATAGTAAAGATAGGATATTAATGATGACTACATGATTTGACCTACAAAATAGACATATCGAATTATTGAACTTCTTACTTGTGTCAACTGTTCCTAATAAATGTATTCTTATGCAAAATGTCGCGCTTTTATTCTAATCAGCTACCTTAATTAAACTGAACTTATCAAATGATGGCATTCTACAAAATTATGAGCAGTGATTGAGTTTATCAATTTCTTTAAGATATCCTAATGAATATCGACTTACGCTATGATAGAAACTTATCCATTACGAATTTCATGACCACACTGTAACTGAGGTCAGTTTTGAATAATTATATCTGGAGTCTTCGAGTATTATCACTTCTATCTACTAAATATGCCAATTACATTTGTTACATGATATACTTATTTGGCTTTAAGAATAAAATGATCTTTCTACTTTGTATCCATTTTGGTAAATAATTATTTTAATATCAGTGGAGCTATATCCAACGAATGATAAATACAGTACTGTTACACTTTCTAGTTTATCGTAACAATAATTTAATAGTCCAGTAGGGCTTGAGTACTGAACAATCACGAGTCCAATATAGCTTAAGTACCGAACTAACTTTATTATGCGTTAGGAGCCGTTATATATAAGAGACAACTACCAGTAATGTGCAATAACGGACATACCATGAATGTTAACGACAATCTTATCTTATTCATAATAAGATAACAACTTATTTTCCTAGATATGCTATCTAGGACTTAATCGTCATCATTACAGACACGGATATACCATGAATGATAACGATAATCTTATCTTATTCATAATAAGATAACAACTTATTTTCTTAGATATGCTATCTAGGACTTAATCGTCATCATTACAGAACAACTGCAGAAATATACTGAATAAACAGGCTTATTCGATATGATAGATCTTATCGATACTATGCCTACAACAACTGTATTATTTCGTAACAAGTACTTAGCATTGCTCTACTCTATCTCTACGTATTTACTAAGCACATTTCTACAATAAGCGATTGCACATTATTACTTTCGTGATTTAATAACCCAAGCAAATCCATCTTGATTCTCTGTAGACAAATTATACCCCATGCTCTTATATCTTCCGTTATACAATGTATCTGCTAATAATTATCATCAATATTGTCTATACCTATGGAAAATTTTCAATGACTTTCGCGATTCAATACCAGAAGTAAAACTATCTTGATGTTCTATATAAGAATCCTAGATACATTATACCCGATGTCATTATATTTTAGGTTATGCAATGTACCTAACAACAATAATTAACAATTTTACCTACGCCTACACACAATTTCTATCTTTTGTTAGCAATCCGTTCGCATAACTTTTGACAACATGCAGCTGGTCATATCAAGTTTATTAAGAAGTTAATTTATTATCACTTATTGGATAATTTATCCTCCAAGAAGCTATATTTCGATTGAATAAATCGATATTTAGTATCCATATCTGCAATCACTTAATAATGATCCATTTTCGGAGTAAAACCTAATCTTTATCTTTGATATGCTTTAATAATTCTTTCTATTTAAGTTGTAACATTTAATTATATGCCCTAAATATCTATAAATACGGATAAAGATTAGAAAAGGATTGGACTTTTTATAGGGAGTATCATGATATTCAATTGATAGGATCGAAAATAGGAAATATCATTGATAATGATATTATTTGCTTGTAGCAAAATAATTTTAAATCTTTGATATTAACGACGAACAATGTTGGATAGGCACTATCGGCAACTTGAAGTAATTTTATTCTAATATGCTTATGTATGACTATGATAGTGATATATTAACAACAGCAATGACTCATCCCTGAATTTTAAGAATAAAAATTGATATAGCTAGACAAGAGATGTCGAGACAGATTAACACAGCCATTATATAGTCTGAAGAGTTTTTCAATTGAAACAACAATCGTATGCTTCTCGTTTACTTAGGCTAGTGCGAGATAGGGTCACGTAGAAGAGTTTGATTTAACTTCTTAATTATATATGAATTCAAAATAGTGAAGTGGGCTGCGGATATGATCGCGGAAGTATAGTATAAAAAGGAAATCAACAGAGATTAAATTGTGGAAGTCAGGATCAATAGTTTTGAAGAAATGCCCTCAATATCGTTAATTAGGGTATACCACGCCTATATCCCCATTTTAATCTCCAGATATAATTGTTAGTACGCTAGATAATCTCGATTAATTATTGATAGCTGAGATTCAATGGAAAGGGTAACTAGTTATTAGAATATTAGAAAGTGAGTTAAATGTTTGATTACTTCATTTTTCAACATTGTAATCATTGTGTCATTTTGCCCAGTCATAGAGCAACTTAAATAAATACGGTACTCGTAGATATTATTTGCTATTGATAGACAATTGATACATGAAAGGTTGTAAAGGCTTATTGTAAAACAGTATTGAAAAGGGTGATAAGTTAATGATTTAATCCTAGAGGTTTAGAATAACGTCGGGCACAGATCAAAGGAGGGAAGTAAAGCCTAGTTGACCAACGTACTGACTATGGAGTTTTTATAGTAATGATGCAAAATTGACATCAGAAAGCAATCCAAAAGATCCATCATTTGCAGCAATTAGGATGCACATCATCTTTCTCATCATCATTGCTATTGGTAAGAAGTGCACATGAGTTTAACTATGTTGTTTTTACTAGTATTAATTTGCTCTCACCACTTTAGTACTAAGGATAAGGCTAGAAATCGCTGATGATTAGATTTTAAGACATCATGGTACCATCGCCATTACGCTAGTTGGATTTTATCCTATTACTTTTTTATACAATGCAGAAATACTAATCTAGTAGTAGAATATTAAATTTTTATCACGGACTAGTTACGGATAATATTATTTGTGTCACCCGCATAGAGCCAAATTTCAAGAATGGCTGTATTGATAAACTCTATCATCAAGAGTTGCTTAAAGCTATTTCTATCTTCATCCTGACAAATAATAACAAATTTTTCCCAAGCTGTGATTTTAATAATTAGAAATCATCTTCATCTCCTATTTATTAGCGTAAATAAAAATTTCAATCTTTCTTAACATAGCAGTAGATAGGATTGATTACAATGCTAAATCATAAATTATTCTTATTCTGGTAAGACCATCACTTATATTCTCAAGATTTGTGTTTTTTGTGTTTCACGAAAAGTGGGGTGTCACTGTTTAAAGGATTTGTCCTGCAAGTACATCATATCATTCTAGCAGTAATATTCATGATCAGCTTGAGTATTCGATCGGATGCTAAGCAATTTTTTTAAGAGGGATAAGATATATCACGACAGCCTAGTTATTTATCTATCTATAAAGAGATAAGTAGTTATGGCTACATAATTAAATTGTATTCAGAAAAAAATGAATTTCTTAATAGAATGGCATGAAAACACTTATAATCTTATAAATATAGTATATTAGATGAATAAAAATCATGTTAGCAGAAATGGATCGTGTTATATTAATACAAAGGGTATGAGGTGCTCAATGTCGATGTGAAAGAAATTCAATGTTAGAAATTTCCGATATGAAGCATTTCATATTTCTATGAGCGAAGAAATAAAACTTAAGGCTGCACAAGTTTCATCAGCCCAACACACAAATTTTGATTAGTTGAATGATAACTATGATGCTGTCAATGTTACTTTGACGAATATCCATGATTTGCTCATCTCTAAATGTAAAGAATCGCTATAAATAATACTAACTAACAATGCAAACGCTTGTTAGTCTAGTAAAAGTATAAATACATTCTAATAATATTAAAGCTCATTCGAGTCCTTGCTACTACCAACTTAAAATTCTATACCACAGTTCTCATTCAAAAATTCACGAAAATAGGTAATAAAGCAGTTAAGCTTTCTATTGGCAATTAGTTAAAATATTTTGCGCTGATAAGTGTGATCGATCTAATTGATTTTAGTCATAAAATGTATCCATTTTTAATCGTTGCTTAGCAAATACTAGACATCTACTTGTAGACGTGTGAAGCATCTTGTAAAAGTCGTAAACATATTTCTTGTTGGTTAAATGTGAATTATTAATCAGTTCTTAGATTAAGGCTCTGTCAGCAACAATGATCAAGTGCAACTATAGAAATAGAACATTATTTTCTATGGCAACAGCTGGCCTGGTTGTATTATTTAATTTAGGCATAATATGTATTATGATAGTAATAATTTCCTCGAAATGCTGCAATTTATTACCAGAGAATTGTACTATATTTTAACTCGCATGTTTACGCCGAAGAGTGCATTATTTACCATATCACATTAGATACAAATCTTCTATGATTCTAGTCTTTATTAAAAGGGTATAATTATCTCTATCAACTTTTAGACAAGAAAGGTTTGTAAGTCTTCCCATCTTCGAAGTATTTTAAGTCTTGTAAGCTCAAACTTGAAGCATAGCAAATATTGCATTCAATAGGGTAAGAAATTCGCTGAGTATCCATTACCAAAACACTTTAGTAAAGCTTTATGTCCCTTATTATTACCAGACATTTTTAGTTTGTTTCCATAACCACAATTTTTAACATTAGACTCGTTAATATTTAACTTGATGAGATTTTGTGCCCTAATCATTACACTTCTATGTTAATAAAGATGACAAATCGCTGCTAATTCATATTTGAATTTAAGTTCACACCCAAACACATGTGTCAGATTTTGTACGATTACATAATATTTAATTTATATCGATCTCGTAGTGCTTCAAAATCAGTAAAATGATTAAACTAGTGGTTTGATATGCTTCTACCAGACATTTTTAGTTCATTTTTATAACCTCAATTTTTCAACCTTAGATGCACCCATGTCAGTAATATTTTAACCTAATGAGATTTGGTACCCTATACCGATGCGCTCCGATGTTAATAAAATAGAGAAATTGCAATCAATCCGTAATTCGAATTCGAATAAATGATCCTATCCAAACCCATGTATGCGATTTTGTAGTACTACATTAATTGTAATTTTTATCAAATTTTTTGTAGTTCCTTACAATTGATGAATTACTGTAATAATTTCATCTAATTGTAGTAGTACAGTAGGTGGCTAATTCGTGTATCACATTAGGGAATTACTCCATTTTGTTAATTTAAATTTTGGGTTACGTTCGTGAATCTACAGTACAGTAATAGCAGGAGACTATTACTCGGTCATTACAATTACTAAATTATATTAATTAGCGGTTTAATATGCTTCTTTTGAAAAGGACTAACGCCTATCTTCGCTTAATCGATTTAGATTTGGAATAACCGGCGAGAATCCTAATATTTACTAGCAGATTTCCTGCTACAAATTTATTCTATAGCTTATAACCAAATTGAAATGATCCAGGTTGTCGGTATTAATGACTAGAAATTAAACTGACACTGTCAAGCTTTAGACAAAGAAGATTTCATTAATACACTATTATTTCACTTGAAAATATTATCCAATTTTCGATATTCTTCATCCTTCTTTACATCGATTACTACAATTAATTATTACAATTGTTAATTGATTAATTGATTCAATTTAATCGGCTACATTTATCGTTCCGAATCTTCAGCTACGATCTTTCGCAGCAGTAAGTGCCACCTATTCAATTCTCCTTCATTTCTGCTATATTACTGCATTGGGTATATTTCTATTTTCAATATATAGCCTTAACTGAGAATGAAGTAAAATTTTTCTACAATCAAGTTCTTTTTGGTGTGAAAAATTTTGTATTTCCATGAGTAATATTACTTGGTAAATATTCCGGCAATTCCTCATAGCCTTTAGATATTTTGTAGGGATTGACATCACCTTTTCCATCAGTTTTAATAACTAGCAACTACTTTGCGTCTCGAAAATAAGAAAACATTGGAGTTTTTCCATGTTACTTTCATACTGTCGTTTATTAAATACAAGGCTAATGGTTAGTACTTGTCCTGCAAAATAAATTTACTTTGGAAATAAAGGGAAAGTCAAAGATTTAATTAATTCCTTCTGTCTCCTCTCAGTAAAGACATAACCCTCAATTTATACGCTGGTTTTCAATCAATTTAAAACTAAGCTGACAAATGAGAAGGAACTCTTTGATCTTTCTAATTGGTATGGCTACGGCTTTGTAAGAATTGGAACTTCCTTGCTATAATTATCTTTCCAACTTTTTTTAGTGCCGTCTGGCAGCAACATTGAAATCATTCAACTTGTTTCATGACAAAGAGTATCTGTTCTTGCGGACATTGCCGTAACCTCTATCTTGGTTGAAAGAACCGATTATTTGATCCTTAATTAATTATTTGACAATTCAATACATAGCATTTAACTCTATTTTTGGTCTCAGTTAACGATACCAAGTGAAATATTTGGAATATTGATAAAGAATCACTATCGTTCGATACAACTAATATCAATTTCAGATTAAACGGATCGTATCGCGATTGCCATCTCTCTCATCTATTGGTACAATATTCTTACTGTAATATTTTCTACGGTAGTTAGAATGACAATTATTCATTTAATAGTAGATCAGCATTAATATCGATTCCGGAAATCAAAAAAATACTACCTGGTAGCGGCAGTACCGGGTTATAAAGAAAGTCTAGTAGCACAAATATATTAACAAAAGAAAAATTAACTTGTTATTACATTACCTTAATTACTTGCTCGACAACCTTTAAACCAAATTACTAACCCAACTAATTAGACATCATAAGAATTAACAAAGCATCAGAATTTTATATTTATATCACTATGATTGCCAGTAGTGGTCTATAAAATTGTTCAGATTGACTTGAAGTAAGGACTATATTTCTTACTGGTCTGTAGAATTAAGCTGCTGCCTTGGATCGATTTAGTCTTGGTAAGGCAATTCTATTTAAGCATCTTCAAATGAAGTAATTGATTACAACGATAATGTTTTCAAATTGATAATAAATTTAAAGAATTAAACTGGTGATCTAGTGTATCTTTCCATTAATCAAATTCATGATTGCCCTATGTTATAGATTAAGCCTCATACATTTACGAATATTGTTAGAATAACGTAAAAGAAAAAATGGAAAACGAAATTTATGACGGCAGCAACACGTCCAATATTTTATCAGAATCTATCGAATTTACCATTGTTAAAGGAGCAATATTAACGACATTAGGTGTGGTGGCTTTGCTTGGCAATCTGATGGTCGTTTTTTCCATTTTATTACCTAAAAAAATGCGCTCCCCTACTAACTATCTATTATTTAACTTAGCTGTATTAGATATTATCACAGTGACTATACGATTGCCGATCCATTTGATCAATATCATGGAAAATCGTCAAGCAATCGATGATCCTTTATGTCACTTTCATGCATTTCTAACCGGAGTTTGCTTTATTGGCTCAGTTTATTCTATGGTTGGTATTGCTGTCTTTCGTTATATCGTTGTATGTCGATCATTATCTGTCAAACTATCCAATCGACATGCACTCTACGCCATAGGGCTAATATGGTTAATAACAGTATTTATAGCCTTATGGCCATTTTGGGGTTGGAGTAAATTTGTATATGATCCACGTGAAAGAGCTTGTATACCAAGCTATTCAGAAGGCATTAGTGGTCTAATTAATGGAATTTTAGAAATATTTCTTGACTTTGGAATACCTCTAACCACTATATTTGTATGCTACTGGAAGATATACCGCTATATTCGAGCAACTCATCAGCGATTGGCATCCTTCCGTGAATCAGCTAATGTTAAGCATGAATATCGTAAGCGTCGTGTAACTTTAACGATGTGGATTGTATTTGTTGCCTTTTTCATTCTCTATGCCCCTTGGAGTATCATGGCATTTGTTGTTTTTCCAGTCACCAATGGCCAAGCCAATGTACCGGACGGTGTCTACTTTATGGCACAGGCTCTTCTCTATTCTAATTCTGCAGCAAATCCTATTATTTATGGCGTCATGATGGGACAATTTAAAAGGCAATATAAGAAAGTAATCACTTGTGGTTGCTTGACATCCAATGAACAAATGATTCAATCGGATACCGATGCAGAGCGCGTTGTTCCTTATGCATCTCGTGCTATTACTATCGATTGGCTAAAGGCAATGTATATCAATTGTCCAATTTACTAGCATTAAGGCTAATCTTTTCTCCATGACATTGGAATAGCATGATTAATTCATTTACTGGTCCTCCTTGCCTGAAAACTATACAATAAGGATCTTATAAAATACTGTACCTGTATATCGTCAATATCATCTAGTTTATTCATTATTTACGGTTACGCAAAATGAATCAGGGAATATCCCTTGATTTATTGGCCTACATGCCCGCATTTTTCAATAACACTATTTCTCTAGTAAAATGGTTGACACGACGATAATTACTGTTGTTGAGCTTATCCATTAAATAAATTGACAAATTTTAAGTCCTCGTGGATATTTAAGAATTTTAATTCGCCTTATTTACGAATATTCCATATGCGTACTTAAACATGTGCAAATGAAATTTTAGCTTCTTATGCCACCAAAACTATTTATCACTCACTTGGCAATTGCTATCAGGCATAATTGATCTAGGCTAGAGGCTAACAATCTGCTCGTATGCCAAGAAGCAAGACGTCAGATATCTTTTAAGTTTATTTATTTAGCAGATTCCAACTTCAATACTTGCCATTGCATACTGTAATATGCACCAGTTAATCTCTGCATAGCAATAAAAGCTGAAAAGAGTTCTAAACTTCAGCGTATATAGCAGTAATGAATTGGAATTACCAAGCACAATAACACAGCTAACGTGAAACCAACTAGAAATGAAATGTTAAATGGGTGAAATAAGGATGCCTAACTATTTCAAGCCTCTATAATTGCAATAAGAATGCTAAACTTGTAAAAGTTGTTCCAGTCTAATTAATTTACTCCATCTTGTATCTATTCTATAATATGAATCATTTAATACCGCACCTTACCTAGGTGACTAAAATACAAGCAACTAGAACAAAATTTGCCATAACGCTATATGCTATAACAGAATATAGTAACGTTTGTATTCAATGTATTTATCATTCATAGCATACCATCAACTAAAATTTTAGATGGATTTCAGCGATTGTTTGCACAATGAATATTAGCAACTGCTATATTTTCGATATCTTCCATCTAACACTTACGTAGCAATACGTTCATATTGTAGTGACTTTCATATAATCCACGCAATATTTTCCAGAGCAAATGATATGAAGCAAATTAACATTTTAATAATTGGCGAAAAATAACTGCAAACTGTATCCATCGGTATAATTACATATTGGCATAAATATAGAATCTCTTAAATAGAATTAAATAAAAACGATAATATATTCTATGACATTAAGTTCAATAAAATTTCCCTGAAACCTTTCATAGCCGATTCTATGGATTGATTGATTGAATTCTTGCCATGCAATACTACTTGTGAAACACCTGCACGCGGAATTTAAGGCGGCTGCTAGCACATGAGTAAGAGTGTGATAGTAAGGTGGTCGACAACTTCCAGCTCTAGATGCACTGTTGCAAAGATACTATGCTGCAGTATCGCTAATAAAGTCTTACACATGCAATCTATGCTAATCTGTAGAACTAGGAAGTAGAATAGTTTGCGGCGCTTAATGATTTAATTGCATGAGGGCTGTTATGATGAACAGTGTACTTGTACTATTCGTACTATGGACGTATAATGCCGTGGCTGATAGCGAATATCAAGTTATGTTTATGTGTAATGTACTTATGTCATTCTGAAGTTATATGGAATTGTTATCATACAGGTTAAAATTAAGTTGATTGCTTTTTTTATTAAGCCACTTTCAACTGCTATTATGAAAGGAAGAATTCCGAATTCTAAATTCTTCTCCATCAGACGTACTACCAATAAACAATACCTTTGGGTTAAACCCCGTGTTTAATGAATTGTGTAGCCTTATAGATTTGCTCAGTTTTAACAACTCAAACTATGAATTGGTAATTGCGAACCTAAAGAGTTATTGAACCCATTCATTTCATTACCCCTACCTCTCATCGGTAGTTATACCTAAATCAATATGCTAAGTAAAGCGGCTAGCAGCTCAGCTAATGTATAGAAACAAGGTTGTCAATAATACTCAGTTATAGTTACACCATTTATTGCATCAATATAGTGGTATCGCTAATAAAATTTTATTCATGCAATCGTTGATTGTAAACATGTATTTACTGCATTAATATGGCAGTATCGGTGATGAAAACTTGCGCATGCAAACAGTGCTTTTAATACAGTATTATTTCTAGTCCAGTTTTGAAACTACTCACTCTATGAATACTCCCCAAAGTAGTAGTCAAAATTAGCTTATTACTTCAAACAGTTCTTGATTATTACAATAGTAAAACTTGGAACCGTAAAGTAGACACAACTAGCTTTCAACTGAACTACTGTACTTCCTAAAAGAGTCAGCCTGTTATATCCTTCTTTAAGAGCCCATAATTATCTTGACGCTAAAATGGAATCCTTAACACCACTAGTCTACTCAGATCTAGTGCAGCTATCGTACTCATGATTACCGGGGAGTGAGACTTACGATAGAATCTATTTTCCTACACATCTTCATTGGTAGTCCTACCTGCATCGCTGAAATTTTGCTGTTAGAGTGTAATTGTAATTCAATAATGCTCACTAGAACTTGAATTTCAGTCATAATCATATTGACAGGTTCCATAGTTTGAAATACGTACATCTACCTCGTAACTGGATAATTAGCGAGAAGTCTTCAGACATATCTGGTAGAACTAGGGCATTAAAATAAACTTTTTATTATTCTTAATATGTTGTTTTACAGATAGAAAAATGAAATCGTTCGCTAACGGTATATTGCTAATAATTAATAACAACATGTTAAGTGTTCTGTATTCCGTAGTAAGCATCAAAAGTAGAATTAAGTTTAGTTATTTATTATCTCTACTAGCAAACGACTAAGACAAAAGGCAACCTATCAAGAGCAAGAGATGCAGCTTAAATAGCTCATCTACATTACAGAACATTACGAGTAAGATACAATAAATTATTATAGTACAATCATATTAAGTAGGTATCCTAATTACAATGCAATCATAGAACATGTAAATTATTGTACAATCTATCACTCAGACTATTATAAACATATTGCTTATATAAAGACATAATTACAGTATCTAAATTGTAATATTGTATGAACATGTATGGTAAGAAGATACTGCACAAGTAATGCATGATTCAACAGATCTACAAATAGCAGAATGATGTAAATCTAGAATATAGCACAGTACGTTTACAGTATATAAAATCTCCATATCAAACAAGTACTAGCATGCTCATTTTATTGTACAATTAAAAAATTTACTTTATTTATTTATTTTCGCTATTTTAAATATTTCCATATTAACGAGCTAAAATACGTTTTCCTCTATATTTCTCATGCATCAATAGAAATTTACGAAAGAAAAAGACACCTCATATTCTATCTCTTAAACTCCAGTGTTCTTTGGTCATACTTTATGATCATATGATTCAAATATATAACGTTTAAATATTGAGTATTTATTGTACTGTATCTATTCCTTCAATATAGAATAGGGTAGCTATTCAATTTCAAAATTAAGATCCCCTATGATATTCATTATTGCTTGCTAGATAAATAACTGTTATGCAATACTCGATAACAGAACGTAAAATCTCTTGACTAATCTTTATAGCATCGCACTACCTATTTATTTGCCATCTCCAACATCTCGCTGTTATCACTCTAAAGTACCTGATGTCTGAAAATTCTTAGCTATGTCCAGTCGAACCTATCAATTAAAATAGACTTGAAACGCAAATAAAATTGGATGTAACTATTTCTAGTAGCATCAATGCTACAATCATCACAAGTTCCGAATAAATCTGATTTACTAACATATTTTTCCATAATACAATTTACATAATAGTAATGGTCTTTTCATTTGCAACTACTCAATGTTCGAGATAACATAAATTATTAATTTAATCTAAATACAATATTGAAAGACATAAAAGTCATACAGGAAATATTTTATCGAATTAAGTTCATTCTAATGTTATTCAAGAAACAAAGGCCTATAGCGCTGCTAAAAGTTCTGCTAGATGTGCCTAAGTATTTTTAAAAGCAAATGTCAATAAGGTCTCTGTAAGGAGGTTCAGTATGTTAAGTATTGGATAATGCTTCACTAGCTAATGATAGGTATTATATTTGATTACAGCAATTACATAATTTAATGTTCAAATATTATAGTGAGATAGCACTATACGCTTCTACCAAACTCCTACTAAAACCATATTATGATTAAGATTTTTCTTATGGTCTCTAGCATGCCAATAAATTAACAATATTTCCATTGTTATTAATATACAATATGAGGTTATTACCACAAGAATGACATTAATTCAAGAATTAAAATATGAACATGGATATCCCATATTAAACATTAACACTAATTAACTGCTCGGCAACTTGAGATTGACCATCTTAAACTATGATCAATTCATTATTATAAGTGTTGAACTATAACTGCATCTATTCTTTGCCTAACACTCAATAAATTCTTTGAAGGAAATTATAAGCTAATAAAATTCATTTTGTATATAGATGTAAAGTTTACATATCCTAATTATAATATAATTCTCTTAGAAAAAGTTGGGTATCAAATATATTTGTAATTATAGCGGATGATTCCTGTCAATAGAACACAAGATTCGTTGCAGCGATTAACTAGCTGTAATGTATCATAATTTTACGGCTACTGGATACAGTTTGAAATTTAATCCAAAGCCTTGATAGCGGCCCTATTTTAACGAATTGACTAATTCTTCACATCACTAAAGTCAATCCAGATATTTCAATTCTACATATGTATCCACTCATAGAAAGAAAAAGTTCTTAATATTACAACATATTCTCGACTAAAATAAGCTAGTAGCCTATCCCGTACAAAGTATATATTTCAATCTTTCTACGATTATTTTTACATTATTTGATACGTAATTGTAGACGTTATGAGGAGTCCGTTGTTAAAGAAATATCTTTGCCGAAAAAGTGCTGCTGCTAACTGGCATTTAACGCATATAATTCGACCTTTCTACTATTATTGTCACCCTATTTCTTGTATAATCGTAGAACTTATGATGAGCCCGTTATGAAGGGAATGTCTTTGCCGAAAAAGGTCCACTAATTGGCATTTAAGGCATACATTTCGATCTCTTTTTTATTATTGTCACACTATTTCATATGTAATTATAGGACTTATAATGAGACCGTATTGAAAGAAATGTCTTTAGCGAAAAAGTTTCTTTGCTAGCTAGCATTTAATGTGCATATTCGATCTATATATTTCAATCTTTCTACTATTTTTATATTATTTCATATGTAATTGTAGACGTTATGATGAGCGCATTATGAAGGAAATGTCTCTACCTGGAAAGTTCTTCCACCAAATTATATTTAAAGTACATATTTCAATCTTTGCACTATTATGATCTCATTATTTTATATTTAACGGTACACGTTATGATGAGCCCGTTACGAAGAGAATGTCTTTGGCGAAAAAGTTCCTCTACTAACTGGCATTTAAAGTACACAATTCGATCTTTCTACCGTTCTTTCCATATTATTCCATATGTAATTATAGATGTCATGATGAGCCTGCTATGAAGGATACCATTACAGAAAAAAGTTCTTCCGCTAACTTGGATTGATGACAAACCCTGCCATTTAAACAGACAGTCGTTGAGCTCCTTCACGTGATCGAATGGATAGAATGGATTGACTACTAACTAGTTTAATATTAGTATGGGAAAACATATTGAAGCTATTTGTACAGGCTAACTGTCAAGATACATTTAACATTAAAATCAAGCCACGCCAATTGCCATCTATACCTTTGATGATGGAAATAAATAGAAGTTAATCTATTGTATTAATGGCTTTGGGTCGTTGAAATGATTAAATAACAACGGTTGTGGATTTGAACATTATTTCGCCATGATTCATTAATTGAAAGCCAATGTCAATGATTGATAGAATAACATTCCTTGTCACTAAGGGCAATAACCGAGCGTCTGGGCGTGGTGATGGCGATCTAATTTAAATCAGCATGATAGAAGAAAGTTATAATATGAATACTAATGACAATAATTGTATTCTTCAACACCATATGTATACCCCGCAGTGGTAAGTGTTGTATTATTGGTCAATCGATCACGTTTAGCATCTTTTATCCTTGCCGAGGAGAAGACAAGAAGGGAAACAATTAAGAAATGAATAGAATAAAATTATCTATGAGTCAAGGCTAAAGCCATGATAAAAAATTCAAATTGTATAGCTACTCATCTCCTCATCGTAGCAATACATGGTATACCAAAATCGATCCAGTTAGTTTGTATAATTTGATATCGGCGTGCTGTTATTAAAGCTAACTTAAGCTAGCCAAACCCCATACTGAATCGCTAGTATAAATCATTACTCAATACTGTCGTTCAAATTTATCCTATCCATTAAATCTTGCTGTTATATTTAGATAAAAGAAGATTGCGATTCAATTGGATTATTCAACGATACTAGCATTAATTAAAAGGAAAGAGGAAAAAAATACAACAATTCGGCTTTCATTTAGTTATTGGCCTTTTTTTATTACAAACTTGAGTGAGTCAATAGGTAAGTTTAAATATATTATTTTAACGTTAAACCAGAATATGATTTTTGATCATATTTCTACAAGTAACGCTGGTAAAATGGAAAATAACGACTGTGTTACTAGTTTCAATTCTTAAAGTTTGCTAACTTTGGTTTTATATCAATGTGAGTCGATTATACCTAATAGAATAAAGTGTTGTAAAAATGCATAATGATAGATGGAAGAGAGTATAATTTAATCCGAGGAAAAATCACTTTTTCTAATGGAATAGGAAGTTCAAATTGATCAAACGATCAGTTTAATCAATCTATACTTGTTTTTCTGGATCGCCCCCTCCCCCAGAAAAAACAAGGGCAACCACCGTTTTTTCTATACTATCAAGTAGAAATAAATGCTGAAAAAAAAAGTGATCTAATAGCTTCAAACTACTAATCTCTTACTCTTCTTCTTACTCTGTCAACGGCTAATTTAGCATCAATTCCTTATAGACAAAACTTCATTTTGCAACATAGCACATGTATCTTTTGTCTCTTATTTCTATCAACAAAAACAACAACAACAACAGCTACTACTTATATTTTAACCTCTATCTCAATGCCTTCCTTTTTTTTGTCTCCATCTCTACTCGTTTATTCCCAACAAGGCTAAAATGATTGACTCACTGTGTAGCCATTGTCGAGCGTTAATAGTTTACACGCTAACAGTGTAAAGTCAACTTATTACCAACTTACTACCAACTTACAACCGTTACCGAACAAATTTTCTTAGGTGATTGAATATCGAACGGTGTATGTTTCTTATTTCAAATAACTTCGGGTCATAGCATCTACAATTGAGTTACTTCCATTTGCTGGTATCCTTTTTTGATTTATTGGTATTTTATGCTAGTATTATATCTATCTACCATATTCAAAGTCAATAAGATAGTGTAAGTATAGCGGATTATAATTATCACCGGCACTATAGCATGATACTGTCGAGCTAGTACTACAATTAACTTTAAACAGTGTCGGTCTACGTCATGAAATTCTTGAACTTTAAATAGTTAAAGTCACTCTATCCGGAGCCAAATCTTTATCCCATAATCTGTAATCACCTTATATCAAGCGTTGGCCAGAAAATTCTGTTCTTTATTGGTATAACATAAAGGATAATTCTGGCAATCTTGACTAATGGCAGTTCCCGCGCCATATCTTTTCCTTATTGCCTTTGCTAACGCATTTTAAATAAAATTACCGTCTCTTAATTACAATCATTATTGAAAATGATCAAAAAACCTTCAAATAGAGCAGTTTAGCTCTCCGATAAGTTTGCGTAGTGTGCCCTATGGACTAATTTTACTATTCCCATTTTGACATGTTTTAAATTCGTATTTTAAATATATGCTTATTGTCCTGTTTTATCTACACGACTAATTCAAATTTTTGAGTATTTAATTTATTTCCGATAAATCTTAAACTTGGAATAAATTATCTGATCCATGACTATCCGTTGATATCTTCTCTTTGAACGGCTGCTACAACGTTATTATGAGTAATACCATTAAAATATATGGCAAGCTCAAATCTCTCACGATTTCCGTTCTAGTTTTAGTCATTAGCTCAAAAATGAAGATTGCCTCCCTGTGTTCACCTCAAATGATTTCATAGTATCGTCAGCACTAAGCAAAGTGTTGGATCATAAACTCCTTTTTCTCCCAGTGATTACTGATTAAAATGAGACGATAAATTCATAATCTATGTGATCCCGTATTCTCTCAATGAAGAGGCGTTAAAGGATTCATTGCCCCTGCAAAAGTGATTTTCTGTTGTCCGTTTCAAGAGGACGTCATGTTTTTTCCATCTAGTGGTCTAGTGCTAAAACCTGATAATATCACATGCAGTAGGCGTCATGAATTAGATGCTCGATTTTAATCCATTCCTATCACTTCCATGTTTATTTCTTCGTTACCGGTAACTCAAGCTTTTAATTTGAAGGCTAAATTAATTTATATCTGCCCAGCTAACCGGTACCTTCTAATTAAGTTTATCATGATTGGCTAGTAGGCTACTTAAACTGTGTTTTATCATTACCTTTCTTATCATAAACGGTGTTTCCAAATCACAACGATATTGATACCTCGAACCATGCTAATTTTTTATTATATTAAGAGAAAAATTTGTAATTTTGCTCAAAGTCTGGTATGACTTTTCTTAACCATATCGGAGTTTTTTCACCTGCCTAGGCGATCCTGATACCCATTACTTTCAAATGAAGTTCATTTAATCTATAAATCAATTTTGCTTTCATGGTTTCGGCGCAATGATTGTACACCCTTGTTGCCATCTTTTACAACCATGAGCCTTACCGATCGTTATTTTCAACAGATCATAGCAAAACAGACTACGTATCAATTTCAGCTTTTTTTAATTTCCTTCACGGCCAATACATTGAAAGACAACAGACTACAATTTCAACTTTTTCAGTATTAGGGACTAGAATCTTGAGTGGAAAAGTTTCTGTAATTCTGATAATAGCAAAGGAAATTGGTATTATAACATTATTTGATGTTCTTAAAATGCGTGTCTGGCCAAGCATTTAATGAGCAAAATTATGAACCATATTCAGTCTCTATGACTAACAATCGTTCATTTAATTCCAGTAACCTGTAATTGATTCTTTCAATTTCTTCCTTACACTATCGGCATTGGTTTTGGCAATATTGCCAAAAAAGTGCACATAACCACACATACTACGCCCATTTTTACTGGATCTTGCCATTTGCCAAGCTAGCTACCGGCAGAAACAGTCCTAGACTTATTTACTATCTTATGGGTCCCAGTATCGTATATAATATTATTTCGACCATTGGATGATCATTTCATAATAAGCGTAGAGTCTATTAGTTGAATGTCTACCTTATTTGAAGATAGTTTGTATTCTCTCCTCGTGCTCATTTTTGACATCACTTTTTATCTGCTATGCTAATGAAGATTATTAGCATCTGAAAGCGTTTCTATTGGCAAGCCGTAGTTGTATGATAAAGATTTTATTATACGAAACAGTCTGGAAGTTAATTGATTCACTCGTAATTAGTCTGTCTAGTCTATCCATTACTTTAAATTAGACACTAAGCAACTAACAACTGTATTTAGTCTAGTTTAGAGGTTATTATCTTTATTATTTAATAGTTTTCCCATCGTGTATAATTAAAGTTAAATGTTTTATCATGTACCTATCTTCAGTGGAGACCATCACTATAGAGGCGACTTCATCATAGCTCTTCGCATTTATACATAAGTGAATTTAGTGACTGGCGTTTTATAGTTTTAGAAGGCAACCTATTTTACTCTATTTGTTCGTTGGCCTTAAGCTAAAGGTCTTTCTTGTTATTTCTACCTATCTTAAGTTTGTTAATTCTAGTCTTATTTCTTATTTTTCGATTGTAGCTGTATCGGCAAACTGTGAATTTTCCGCTACTTAGAAGATGAATCCTAATACGAGTAGATCAGACTATTATCAAGGAAGGCAATCAAATGGTTATAACGGTGGATTGTCCAATTACCAGGTTAGTGAGGCGTTTTTCAGCTGGATTTTCTACTTGTTTTACAGGCGCAAAATAATCTCATAATCTAGCCTGTTTTCCATGATAATAAGAACATCATGATGCCTGTAACGATTTTATTACTTTATTCAATTCTGCTAAGATATATAAAAATCTTCATAATGCTAGTAATAAGTGCAGCTATAGAACTTTTCTGTTACTAAAATACAGGAAGGAAAGCAGTAGAACTATTTGGTAGTCTCATACAATAAGATAGGATTATCAGAGCTTTGGGTTATGTCAGTCTTTAAGTTAGATATATTCTCAATCTCTAGTTACTCTCTTGTCTAGCTGTATAATTCTATCTGAGATATCTTTTCGTTATACAACACCGGTAACAAATTAAAATGATAACAGATAACGTACGCGTATAAGAGATTATTTTAGTGATTGTTAATAATAATAATGAACCTAATAGAGTATTTCCTCATTAATACCTGCATATTATCTGTTAATAGTTGAAACAGTAGAATAGACAAACCTGCATATTGTTCATATCCTATTTTTAGTAGTAGACTAACATCCTTTACCGTATCATCGTTTTTTAAAATAAATGTTAAACGCTTCGATTTCACCTTACGAGTATCATGCTGTATAAAAAATAATATTGCTCGAATACTGTAGGTACGATTAATAAAAAAGTCTTTATTCGCATAATAAATAATCGCTCATTTCATAGAATTTACTCTATCTATGACTGAATTTTGCATATAATTGTTGCCTATTTCTTAAAGTGTAAAGTTATCATTTTCTTGTGTAATTAGTCCTACCCAGTGCAAGGAGGAGGAACACAGAATAATTATGGCAAATATAATCGTAAGTGAATTATCTTTATGTAGCAGGTGTAAAACATCTTAATTTACTATTGAACTCACTGTATTGACTTCAGTCTATTGCTTGCTTATTGTTACTACGAGCATGAATTAGCTCTCATTAGAAATGAAGCATTTACGTTAAAAGTTTGAGTATAAAATCATTACTTACAGCTCATCTTGTCATAAAGTGAAAAAATGTTAAACTAATATATAAAATTCATATGGAAGTACTATCGCTCACTTCCCCTTCATTTCAAGCTAGATCGTCCAATTACAGTATATAGCAAAGATAGTATCGTTACTTATACTGTAGTATTTACATAGAAGGAACTGCTACCTTAGTAAAAGCTATGCTAATTAAAACATTGCTCCATATTTCTGTTTGGGGAGAATTATTCCTATCAATGCGATTTTAAGCATCAGATTCCAGTTTAATAAAAGCCATCTGAAGTGATCTCATACTCTTATTATATTTTATTACTTTTGTAAATATTAGTTTAAGTTTTTTGGCATAATGTTTAAAGTTCTCCTTTCGCTTAATATCTCGGTCGTTATTGACTTTCGAGTTATCTTAGAATATGCCACATACATATCGCAATGAAATCTTTTCATTGAAAGATCATAATCATATATCATAAAGGTCACGCTGACATTATTATCGTTTAATTTCATATTATTCCACTTTATTTCATTAATAAATTCGCCTAATTACGAGAAGAAAGCTACTGTATGATGCTATCTTACATATTATTGATGTCTTACCTAACTATATATTCTTGTCTAAAATTAACTTATTAAAACTAATTTTATCTAGATAATACAGTCTGACCAAATAAACTTTTTTGGTTATTTATATTAAAGTAAATGGAAAATAGGAATATGCAATACAATATAATGCTCTTTCAAAAGAAGTTATTCACAATAACATCTATAACTTTCAGGAGAATTCATAGTAATAATTATTATTAAATTCAGGTCTGATTTACTCTAAGATTAATTAAATGTTTACCATTAAACGGTTATCATGGCAAATGTCGATGATCATTAAACTGATAAACCAGAATAAACGAAGTTTAGGTAACAGTTGCTATTTTATGAAGCACTAAATTAGGCTATAAATGTTATAGATTGGGACAACTTATAGCTACGATCACCATTTTTAGAAATTGAGAGTATAGTCATAGCAGCCACAAAGTCATAATAGTAGTTATTGTCTGCTTGCAAATAATAATTTTGTTGGTAACTGAAAGGAAAATTATTTTGTACTTGAGTAAAAGAACGGCTTTCTATTACTATCATATCTATTCTTGTCCAGACCACCTATAGTTTTGCTAGAGTATCCTGCTGACTAAAGATATAATGCATTATTTATCCAGATATTAATGATTTTATCGTTACGTCAAGACTTTATCATCAATCCTGTATAAATAAATCCACACGATCTATTAGAATAGGAAGTAATTGTTATAAAAGTAACGTACTAATTTGAGGTACTTTTATAACACTTTATTAGATAGAATGAAACAACTATAAAAGTAAACTATCAGATAAGAGTTATTTATCTGTTTGCTTATAAAGTAAGAGTTAAAGTCCAGACTAGTTTCGCTTAATTTGAAATAATTTCGGGAACGTAGGTTGACTTTTTTATGTATCAACTATAAAATCCGAATAATTTAATTTTTTAACTAATTTACTTTCATGTGACTTCCAAATTATCTTCAGTATTTATAGTTGACTGTATATTTTTTTGAGCTATATTTGAAAAGCAGCTGTTTTATGGCGTGTATTTGTGAGTAACACATAAATATTTCTATCCAAATTTGAAACTTTTAGCCGAAACAAATTCTCGACTAATTCATTCGCAAGAGTAGATTTCTTTGTCATTTATCCTAAATCAGATACCTTTATATAACCTATAGATTAAATTTTTCGTAAATAGATATGGAAGGTTAGCATTTTCCTGTAATAGACAATCCACATTAGATAGTTATTATTTCAATAGTATTTTAAAACAACTGCTGATTAAATTTTAACTTAGTCATGGAATGTTGAATCATCTAGGTACTAATCCCAAAGTGTATTGTCCTCCATGTTTTCATTATAGTAGAATTTTAAATAAGGAAAAACAAACAAGTTTTTCATTATTTATTTAAAATAAGTTTTTCATTATTTATTTAAAATAAGTTATCTCACGTCCGTACGTGCTTGTCCCTAGAGTATTTGCACTAGTACTAATTTGTGCGTAATATAAATGACTCATTAATTTATTACCTGCATTCATCTGGATAGGTGTAATAATTTATCTGTAGCGGTTACTACGTTTAGTTTAAGAAGCTAGTTTACTGATTTACGAAGCTAAAATTATCGCGAGATAGTCTTAGCTATAAGTAACTCAAGAAAATGGAGGCTACTTTATGGTTTGTAATCGTATATTTGTCATTATGATTATTTTATATTAAATATAGTGTAGGACCATATTTCTTTAAAGATGACAATTTATTTGCACTAGATCGCATAATTTACCTACGCTTTAGTGAAAATAGCTGATAAAATAATAATATTACTTATAGAACTAAACCAAAAATTGAAATCAGCGATATTATTTTATTCATGCGATAAAGAATATGTTTTGTCTCGAATTAAGCTATACCAATTGATTTTTAACCTTTTCCCTAACTACTCTTATATTGTATCTGTCTAATGAGAATTTTTCCTGGGTCGGATGAAGACAGTAAAATAGGCTCCTTACAACCTGCATAATAGTTGTCGGATAAGATGAAATGCGATAAGATGTACACAAATGATAATAACGATATTTAAATATTGATTCATGTCTATTTGTTTTCTATTTAAACTTCCAACTTATTACTTGCTTATGACAGTAACTTCTTGGTACGCTACTGGCTTCTTGTGCTAATTCAATATCAAGCTACCTTGAGTTACGTGTGTAACGACATTACTTTAATCACTCGGTCCTGTTTATCTATTATGAAATTATGAAATGTAAATATCTGAGTCATCATGCACAGTATAGCTTCAACAGTGATAAATTATTTAATTCATTAAAGGTTCTAATTGACTGGCGGGAGGTGTTGAACTGTGAAATTTGATTAACAGATAGCCTCACAGCCACGATTTGGCCATTCTGAACATGATTCTTTGTCGATACACTTTCAAATAATCATGAATGATGATAATAACATTGGAGTATACTATAAGACTAAAAAATTTCTAAATAGCAGCAATAGCATATTTAATTGCTATTCTTATACTACAGATTTTATTAGAATGTTTTCTACAACTCAGAATATAATTCTTATAATTATCGGTGATGAATATCTGAACTAGAATCCATTTGATGGTAGTCCTATGCATTTAGCCTACTGAAGAATATTTTTGCTCAAAAATCCCAAAAATACGATTTAATTTACTTTTCATTCTGTTGAAAACCCTTGTTACCAATGGACATTAAGTATCCCTTAACTTACTTCTCTACAAGAATATTTTCGCCTTAAAAACTTTACCTCTTAATATTACCAGATATACGTGTATATATTGAAATGGCGATGAATTTGTTAGTGCTTTTACCATCGTTGTGTTGTCTTATTGCCCTAAGTAATCAAATTCTTCAGGAAATTCTTCTACCTGTAGAAAGATTGTTTAAATTAAGTTTCATTAAATTTACATTACTAACAAGTAAATTATTCCCATCATTCCTTCGTGGCTATTTATTATTGATCATTTTTCTAGTTCATAACCAACTCATTTCGTCTTTTCTATACACCGCAGATAATGACATTGCGGAATCATTCGTATATTAGCACCCAGTCTTCTTTTTACTTATAGTTTATCGTTTATACTCGTACTTTAGCCGGGAAAATTATTTTTTAGCAATACTTATACCTGTAAAGTAAAGCATGAATCGATACTTGATAATCGGGTTGAATAATATACTCTTTATGAACACTTTATCTCAATTTTAGCTTGAACTTTTTAATCTTCATTTTCTAAAATTTCTCATAATTTGATATATTAATCATGTTTAATGAAATAAAAGTATCATTAGTAATAATGTATAAATATTTGCATTATATTTGCCTGTAGTTTAATACCAAGTATTCATAAATCTAATTCATTGACTCTTCTCGGCACTCTTCTAGCCTCATCACAATCGTACGACAATCTAAATCAAATGAAAGCAGGCTATCAAAGCACTAGTAACATTGCTGACGAATCTTACGGAGGCAATCAATATCCCAATCAACAGCAAAAGCAGCCACAGCAAGCAAATCAGCGACCCTATTCTTATGGCAGCGATGATTATAATGCTAACAGAAAGCAAGCACCTTATAGCTCTCAGCAAGGCTACGAATCTAACTACAATCAACGAAATGTAAGCCCCAATGCAGCTATGAGCCAGAATAGATCATCACAGTCTAATTATGACAATGCTCACTCTAATATGCAAGAACGCGATTACTCAAATCAGCGTCGTCCATATTCTGGGAACTACCAGGATAGTTATACTAATCAGCAGCAATCAAGCAACCAGTACAATCAAAGTAATCAACGACCAAATAGATCAAGTAGACCTTCTATTCTTGATGAAAGTAAAGGAAAACCTCCTAATTTTACTGGCGGTGAACAAAACTGGCAACAGCCTCAACCATCTACAAATTCCTATCCGCAACCAAATCGCAATACGGAGAGAAATAATTATTCAAATGGTAATGGATATGATTCCAACTCCTATCAGAATCAAAATTATAGTAATCAAGGTTATGGCGGGTCTCAAAATAAAGCCTATTATGATTACAAAAATCCCAGTTCTACTGCTGATCAATCCCAGCAAGGTTATACAGCCCAGTATAGCTATGATTCAAACGCTAACCAAGGCTACAGCAGCTATGATCAATATGATAATAACAATCAGCAATATAATCAGGATTATAACGATTCTAATGGCGGGAATCAATGGGATTCTTATGGCAATCAACAGCAACAGCAACAGCCACAGCAAAAGCAGACTGATAATTACGTAAATTCCGTATTAGGCCACAATTTGAAAAATCTACAAGTATATCCATTACCGGCTGATGATCCAGGTGAAACTGTAGGAAGAAGTCAGGTAGATTCAAATTATCAACAGCCATCCACAACTGCAGGTATACGTAGAAGTCCTCGTGCTGGTGTTGATAATAAAAAATCTTGGAATGGTGGCAATAGTCGCTCCAATTTAGCTCTCAATATTGAGGAATCTGAGACTTCAGATATTTCAAATGAATCACCACAACATCAGCCTAGTTATGGCGGAGGTAGAAATAAACAGCCACCAACGCAAGGTGAGGGAAGACCATCGCAAGATCGAACTATTCGAGTATCGAAAGGCGCTACTGTCTCTGTTGGTGGAAACCGAGGTAGAGATATGAATTCAGGGCCATCGAGAACTAGCGATGAAAGACCGGCTAATTCTGGTATGCCACCGAATCGAAGATCTGCAGCAAATTATCAAGCTACTACATCAACTAATCAGCAAGATAATCCATCAAACATGGAAGATTATGGTAAACTAATTTGATAATCAATGTGGACGATATATTTATGCCAACAACATGATGATATTGCTTTGAATAAATTTATTCTTGTGTCCAAATTTAAATTTAATCAGGATAAAGAGCTTCTTTCATTATTGCAACTATCATAATTCACCTGAAATTTTTCAATCTTAGATAACTCTGTAAGGCCAAAACCTTCAGCAAGAGTAAGCATGAAGCTTCGTCGACCGCAACAATTTTATAATCAAGATAATGAAAGTGGTTCAAACTATGATCGAGGTAAATTAGATATCAAATAATTTTTTAATAGAACGTGTTTCTATACTCTCTGTTAGGTATTAGTACCATAAAATCGTAGCAAATGCTTGAAATTAGTATTATTTATGTATGTTGATGAAGTGGCGGATAGAAAATTAACGTATGAGGAAAAACGATAGCTAATCGAATAAATTTAATTTTTGTTACAAAATGTGATTAGATAATCAAGACTATGGACGCAATGATCGAGAACGTCGTAACAATGCAGCAAGTCAATCTCGAGGTGGAAGGATTAGTGTAGCTGCTAGCAGTCGCCGTAATAATGCACCTGATGATCGCTACAATGAAGAAATGGACAATGATAATTATAACCAATCTTCCAATCAAGCAGATTATAATCGACGCCCATCACCAAATCGTGGAGCGCGAGTTACAACTGGACCTAGTAATAATGTTCCAAGGCGTCCTCGCAATGGCGGTGATAATAGTGATGCACCGATTCCACGTCCACGTACCCAGTCAGCTAAGGGTAAAGGATCGATACGTATGAGATAAGACTTTGAGTTTCAGCAATACAATTTCAACAAAGAATTGGAAAGAAATTAATCTCTCTTTACTCAGTCTTTACACGCTAAAATAAATGAAATAACATAAGGTTAAATTATATATGTAGAAAGTCGTCTGATAGTTGCTCGTATAATTGTTTTCCTATTGCATATTTTACATCTATAAGGTCAATTATGTTCTTCTGTTATTTAGAATTTAAGACATAATAATAATTATTTCTTAGCTATTTCTACGTATTGAATATGAAGGAGAAAGTCAATATAGGCCTTTGCAATGATATTGCATGCTATGTGGCTATTAGTGATAAAAAAATGCTAATTATAACTACTTCATGAAAGTACAGTATTTAAGCATTACAAGTAACAAATATTGACAGTTAGACGGATTTATAATTGATAACAATCATTAGCTAGTAATGAATATCTATTCATAAACTAACAATATGATGCAAACGTCAAGTTAAATTTTCCTAAAGCGTCTAAGTCGATATATTTCAGCAACACTGTTTGCTCCTTCAATGGATATTGTTGAGGTAAAACAATGACCCTCTTATTTTTTGTGCTTCTTATGTTGCAGTATTGACAATATCTTTCAATAGATTGGTTAGTTGTAAGGCTATAAGTGTAATAACTAACGTACAGATATACCAATACATGCAATAATCTTGCGTTGAGATTCCATCTACCTAACTGTCTGATGCTTGTTATATTATATCGGGATTATTTTAAAATGTATTTTAATTGTGAACATTTAATCTTAAGTAACACTAAAACTAACGTGGTTATTCATTGCCAAATACAATTTTAATCACTATTAGATATTGCATAAATGTGTTAGTTATTTTGTTTTATATACAAAAAATCTAAAATAATCTGTAACAGTATGCATAGAGTATAACAAATGCTGATCAGCATCGGTATATTTTGGGAGTATTAATAATCATAGTCCAATTGCTTGAGAATAATCAACTTATTTGATAGTTAAAGATCAACCACGACATTATCGTATCTCCATTTTTTTATTGAGTTGATAAATTAGGAAATATTTAGCATTATATGAATGTTATAGTATAATACAACCAACTATTATTTTTAACACTTTTCTTTATCTTTTAGCATCATTTGTAGAGTATAATGGACAATAATTGTAAATAAAATTAAATTCTATTCTATTTACTGTTTTAACTTAAATAACAAAATAATTTGTCTTTACTTTATAATACACTTAAACTGTAATTTATAGGCTATCACAAGATGTGAAGACCTCCTTTTAAGTAAGGTGCTTATGCAGTTATTATATCTAGCTTAAACCGCGCTCGAAGCTTGGGCTATTGCATAAAAAAATAGCATTAGCAATTTTAACTGTAGCAATTTTGTTCTCTTACGCTCCGATTACCCGTACTCACTAGAGATAGACGTCCTTTAGTAAATTACCGCATAAGAAATACCTACTGTACTTATCAATCTATATATATGTTAACATATATATATCTTATCGAAGGCTTATTAAGTTGGTGATCAAATATTTAATGCGTGATAACAATTATCGATGAATGCAATGATTGGCTACCGAAATCATCGTAATATTAATTTGTTACTCGAAGGAAAGGATTATATACAAATATTTCAATCATTTCATAGCTGTAAATTCGCTCTATTATAGTTTCTCAGACTGCTTGAGCGCTATGCTTTAGTTACAAATGTTGGTTGAGTGTCGATTTAGCATTACTTGAAAATTTCTTTACATTAGTTCAAATATCGGCCCTAATCGATAATGCTTCATCATAACTTATAAATTCTTTGCTCTGGATTAGTTTTGAACTTGGCATTGAGAACACACAGTAAAACAAATAGATCTTGAATAAGTCAACTATCCAATATCTCGTTTAAATTCTTCTTGAAAGTTTTTTGATAACTGAATTTGAATTGTGTAAATCATCTTGTTATCTAACTTAAAGATTCTGTCAAATTATTGTTATAAAATGTTAACGTTAAGTATTATATAATTATTAGCTATCATTGGCATGATATACCCAAATTCTACTCTGCTAAATTATAGGTTCGATAGCCTACTGCATGATCAATTCTAGCATATCCGATATTTCAAGTCTGGCTGATATACCATAATTCTATGTAGTATGAGCATATACTCGAATAATTGACTCTAAGCGAAGCCTTAGAAACTAAAATTTAATTTCCACACAAGTGATATTCGGTGCTGCATCAAATAGCCTCAATAACATTAATAAGCTGCATACCCGTGTAAGGAGAAATTCTAGTACTGTTGTATAGATTAAACCGCTTTGTTTCTATATCTGAGATGGTCATCGATAGTATTTTATCAAATTAATAGAATTTAAGTTTATATAAAATAGTTTCAAAAGAAGAATGTACTAGATTAATCAAATCGTTGACTCTTTGACATGTCTCTTACATCACTTGACTAAAAGATAAAAGAAAATCATTATATGCGTAAACATAAAATTAAACGGCAATAACAGAATCGCCTGCTATTACTTATTTTTAGCGTTATAATTGCTTAATTTTATAAGGAAATTAACAATTATTCAGAAATAGGACAAACATGTTTGAATTTAGATTTTAAACAAATAAGATTATGATGGAGAGCGATTTTCTTCTATCATTTCCTTCATTTTACCCCTTGACTATTTTACGCTTGATCTAGAAATCATTAATTTTGATTAATTTAGAGATGAAAGCCCACCATGTCACAAAATTTAAAATTAATATTTATTTCCATCAGTATTTGCTCTCAGTAAGTATATAGGAAGATAAATAATTATCTTAATATTAAATTTTAGCACCAATTGCGTTAAATTAATCAATTGAGCCGATGTTAAAGTGAGAAACTTAAATACATTCACAGATCTCTTTTTTGTTCAATATTTCTAGAAGATAACGGTTTATCGCTGATGTAAATGCCCTGCAGAATAATATTGCTAATGAACAAGTACATTTATATAATCAAGGAATTTAGGGCATAATTAGAAACAACACGGTCGCATAGCATGCTACAATTACTACCAATGCTATCAAAGTGGATCAAATTTCATCAATTTAAATCTTTCTTTAGGTCTATTTGAATTAGTTTATACAAAACAGTTTTAAAACTAATGCAGTATCTAGCACCATCGCTTCAATGTCTTGAAATTAGCTAGGTAAACATAAACTGTATCATATTGTAGGGTTTTTTACAGATTATATTGTTTCAATTACAAAAAATGACCGTAGTACAGTTTTAGCTCCACCTTAAAACTAGTTAAGAAGTAATAAAATGACTCATTTGTGGAAGTTGTGATAATTAGCTCTATTTCCTGGCTTATGCATACATGACGGACGTTCTATAGTTTATAATCAATTTATTATTTAAATCCAGCCATAGTCTAAAAGCAAGATAATTAAGACACCTTTTAATTATCGTCATCAAAGGAATTGATATCTCTTTTTTGAAATAATCCGTTTTCCATGTCAATGTTATTTCGTTGCCATGATGAACAGTGTATTGCCATGAGGATTGCAATTATTTATTAAAAACAAGAAAGACCATTGGCCTTTCAAAAAAAGCCATCAATAATGATAGATAACCCGTGCCAAAATATTTATAAAGCCAAACAATTGTATCTGATATACAGTATTTTACAAATAAGAAAAGATATGCCCATTATAGATCTTCTAACTAAATTTGATATAGATTACAAAAGCTTTACTCTACAAGATCTGTCTTTCATGCCCGTCTGATCCGGCAAACCACAATGAATGTTGAGTTTTATATCTAGATACAGCCCTACTTTTAATATTGCAATTCATGCCTTCCCAATCTGTAATTTCTGCTAGAAAGAAAGCTTCTTGACAGATTTAATTATAGCTAAGATACTTTTAACTGAAGTAGCATTTAATAATCATAATTAATTAATTAAAAAACTGTGATAATTATTGATCTGAATATCAGCTTTACTTTATCAGATGCAAACGGTGGCATATACATGATGCACATACTCGTAGATCGTTTGTTTCCTCAGGGTCTTCTTTTCAACATTGATTTACTATAATGTCTGTGATCATTGCCTTTAAAACTTCATTTCAATAATTCTAATAGCTTATTTGAAATTATATGGAATCATGTCCATGGCTATGCTTTTAGACATGGAACAATGATTTATAGAACAATGATTCTTCTCTCCACCCACTATCACCCCCTACCCTGGTATCAAATTCGTAGTTAATTCGTTCGCTGCTAAGTATGATCGTTAAACGTCAATATAGCAACTACTAAGCAGAATTTAAAGCCTACATTCTTATTTCTAACAGATTATAGATATTTTACTTATTTAGCAAATAGAATTATGGATTGTAATATTTATTTTTTCCTATTTATGGCGAATCTTAAATTTGAGGCTAAATTTTAAGAGTGTATCATTGAAACTGAATTGAACACGATGCATTTTGAAAAGAAATCAGCCTTAACCTTCGACGGCTAGGAAGTAATAAATTAATATTTGCTTTTGTCATAGCTTTATGATAAATGAATCAGGATTGAATAGATGAGAATGGTGCTTGTGGGAGGACAATATAATTATTTCCTATTGTTTCAGTTTTAATTCAAATTATAATTAAGATAACTATGCAAATGATTCAAGTATCTATCAAGATTACTATTATCGTTTCATTTCGTCGACATTGGTTGCGATCATTAGCGTAGTGGCTAGACGATAATCCTTGTGGTATTGCCTTCATTTTGTTGGTTAAGCAACATCGACTATCTTGAATAGAGTGATCGAAACATTTAATGATTTGGTTATTAATCCTAATCCTCAGGTAATAAATCCAATTAAATTAACTTTCCATGATCAAATTTCCTAGGTTAACTAATTTTATTACATTATTGAGATTTATAACAACACAATATAGAAGATCGATTAAAATGTCGTTCAAAAGTCTTTCTTTTCTGAAGTTAAATCGGTTAAATCATCGTCGTTTTATTTCGTTACAGACATTAACTAGGCCGAAGAAATACGGTAGCCATATCATCATAATTATCTTACAATCACAGTCTTCGAGGTTACGAAGAGCATAGAAACGAGAAGTTTTATTATTTCAATACTGGATCGAAAACGAATCAAAATGGCAACTTACGTACACAGACATCACAGTTATGGAGAAGATAATGATTATACTAATACCGTAAGAATTTAGCAAAAGAACAAAACTCTTCGTATTACTATTACTGTTGATGTTATTGATCTATGTTACTTGAAATAATTATTGAGAAAAGCTTTTCATAATTCGCTTCTAATTATTAAGCCTTTTCAGTAGTGTTTAAACACCAATATAGAATGATTAATTTCATGCAATCAATTCGATAGCCGATGCTGAAAAAATTAAAAGATCTCAACTCTGATAATAGAAAGAATTCATTAAAGAGTTAATACATGAATATTTTTTCATACTTTAAAATTGCATTTTGGCTCGGTCCAAGTCTCTACTCTCCTGTCGATCATAGCATACTTATTAGAAATAACACTTTTTGTGGTATCATTAAAGCTGAAATAAGTTATACTTAAAGTAGTGACATTATCTGAAAATTTCCACGACTTGAATGGATGATGTCTAAGTAGAAAATCAGTCTTTATACTTAACGAGTTGATTTAAATATTTAACATAAATTTACCAATTAAATCATCATAATACCGCAATGCAACTCTTCCATTTCGGTTAAATTAAAAATAAACTTGACCAATATTATGTACGCCACAGATACAATAGTTTCGCTAAATATAGATTTGATCCCTCCAGCCTTTATTTTTAGCTGATTCTAGAAGGTAGCTTACGATGGCCCCCTTACGATCTAAACGTGTCTAGCAGATGTTTAACTATTATTTTGCATCCATCTTAATTACTCTCAACTTATGTGCTTAACTAATTATAATCTCTTGTCAATAGTATGCTAATACTAATACAGAATTTGGTTGAATTATTTTACTATTAGATAAGCTGATCTAATATGCTTTATCACAAATTATAGGATGAGAACAGCCATGAAAATAGCAGGAAGTGTAAGTTCCGTCATTAGTCGTTATACGCGTATACCTAATAATTTCTTTTAACATCCAATAGTTCTTGCATTATTATAAGGAATACTATTCTAGCTATTTTTTTCTATTATTTACATACTTCATCTAAGTCGTAATAGTAGGTACTGTAACGATTTATAGTTATATTGGGAATGAAATAATCAATTTATCGTAACTGACATTGACATATTTTCTTGTTATCATTCTTTTTGTAACAATGCCAGTAAAGAAACATCTGGCTTGTCATTTATAAGAAATTGAATTCAATAATACAAACCTAATCATGCATGAATAACGCATGACTTTAAATCTTGTAACATCATCTGTATCATGATAATTAGAACTAGATGGTCGATACATGAGTTGCTTTCTCTCTGTATATTTGTAATATAGCTAGCTGCTGACTAGAATAAGATCGTCAATATTGACGGAATATAATGAAAGATCGTGTTCTACACACACTAAGTTATTACAAGTATCGTAACAGGATCTGTAGGAAAAATATCGAGTTTACTATTATCAAAACTGTCCAAAAATTTCGAAAGTCTATAATGTCGTTTACCTTTACACCTTACATTAACAATGCTCTAATTTATCAAGGCATTAGATTTACTTGGTAACACTTTTAGCTAATAATCGTAGTTTAATAGGTTTAGACTTTGATGGACAAAGAAAGCCATACTCTACTATCTATGTTAATTCAAGATTTATTATTATGATTTTATAGTTGAAAACACAGAATATATTTTATATTACTTTTATACCGAAAGATCAGTATGACAGATTGTTTATCCTTTGTTTACGTACAATGCCTAAAATCTGATCGGATGTTTTTAAGATATAATATTTAAATGCTTTTTATAAGCATGAGTGTACTTTGATTACAGAAAATAAGCCTAAGTCTAATTTCGACCATTACCGTTTAAACATAATGCCGGGCGTTATTTACTTATACTACCGTTATGAATATTATCCGAAATTTCAAAGTACTTGTAGACTACCATCATAAAATTAATAACAAGATACGTAGGTTCCACATCTACCTTCATTTAATCAATTTGACCGATATAAGCTTTATTGCTATCATGACAGTAATCATGGTTATCTATAATCAACAAATTTTACTGAAATATTATACTGATAATATCAATTATAGATGCTGAATAAAACAGCTTTAATTACTTACTCTATCGGAGAAGGTTGAGCTAATTTAATAGTTATAAATAATTGATATATAAGTTTTGCACTTTGGTTTTACGATACTGTATAACTGTATCGAGAATGGAATCATTGTAATATTATAATTCCGACAATATGGATCTTTATTGTTAAGCACAGTGCTATACCTAGATAGCGATAATAGTTTATCTAGTAATTGCAATTTATAAACCATTAATGGCTGAGAAACATTAGGAATCTTTGGAAGATACAGTAAATTGGGGAAATATATGATTTTCAAAGTTTAGCCGCGGTACGGTGCATGTCTTAATAAAAATCCTAATATCGTAGATTGGTCGAACCGACAATAGATTGAAGAAGCTATCAAAATTCTTTTCATTAGCTCAAATTAAAATGTGCTGTAATACTGATCGTAGAAAATGATATTGTATCGTCTATCTAGTATACAACTAGATAAATCTTTCAAGCAATCCGAAATGTAATTGACCGTATAGCTAACTATTTGCAGTAGTTTAATTATGATGGCAACTAAGAAAGATAGTAATTAGCAATAAAATAATCATTCTGTAGTTGTAGTAATGTTGTCCAGCTTCTTAATAACATCGATTGCGTTGTATCTTCTATCTTATTAGCCGTCTCTAAGTTTAGTTCCTTCAAAGCTAAAAGCAGAATGGCAAAGCCAAAGTTTCGAGCACACTCTGGTGGTGATCAACCTTCTAGAAGAGGATCTCAATCAGTTCCTAGTTCTCCACCGAACGAGCTTGAAGATGGCGCTGTTTTCGTTGAGGCTAACCCTAAATCTCGATTTGAATCTCGATCAGCACCAAATTCACCGGAATCGCAGCGCAAAATAGTAGGCTCTGTAAATACGAATGCAACAATTAATAAATATACCGAGGCCAATAGGGCTATAAAGCACAAGAAATTAGTGCGAGCGAGCTCATTAAGCGATTTATACTCGAAGGGAGATTTTGATCCTTTAGCTTCGAATCTAACTCGTATTAGAAAGCTGTCAATAGGTAGCGTTGAAGTTTTAAGGAGTGGATTATCCACTGATACCGTAGCTGAACGTGAGCGAAAATTTGTTGCTAAATATGGCAGCGCTCAACAAGTTACAGAGAAAGTGGATAGACATCAATCCACGAAAATTGTTTTGCAAAAACGTAACTCCAATACTTCTAATCAATACAGTAATGCAAAGCAGGCTGTTAAAGAGGATCAGTATCAAAATACAAAACTAATTACGAGAAGCTCAAATTCTCAAAGTCAACATCAACGCGTTACTACTACCAAATTGAAACGTGAGATTGTTACAGAATCCACAACTCAGTGGACCACGACATCGAAAATGAATGCCTCGCCTACTGATAATCGTTCTATAGCTAAACATCGCAGTCGTCCAGTTGTCTTGGAAAGGAAGCGTTCACTAGGGAGTATTGAGGTTTCAAGGCAAAAAATGTTGGCTTTGCAAAAAGAAGGAAATAAGAAACCCCCTGTAAAACAAAGGTTATACCGTTCTAATTCACTAGGTGCTATTCAAGTAGCACTTCAAAATTCAGGTAAGCTCAAATTTGCATTATTTACACTCTTTTCTATTAAGGAAACATTCTAATCATACTGTGTATTCGTATATTTCTAATTTAAAATCTGAAATATTTAATGACGAGATAAAATATAGACTTTAATTTAATTACACAATACTTGTTGATAAGGCGGTTTCGCAGCGTAAGGCATTCCTAATTTTGTTTTCGTATTTATGTACATACTTTAATATCATTCATCATAGTAATGCTGTATAAAGGGTAAGATAAATGTCTTTAAGATTAATTTATACTTTCAATTGATGTAGTCGATTTATGTATAGTTCGATATTTCTTAAGATTTAAATTACATACATCCTTTTTATTAATGGTATAAATATCTGTTATTAACATACAGTATTTAATTAAGCGGTGGCAGAAATATCCTTTTAATGAAGCGTTTACTACCTTCTCTTGCTTTAGTATTTTAAACGCAGATTTTGTAGCCTTGCTGATTCAAATAATTTCATGCATATTCTTGTTACCTTTTATTGTAGCTCGTGAGGGACTTAAAAATAATGATAATGTGACGACGACAATTACGATAGCTCCCAGAAAGAAATCGACAACGTCATCCAGTAATCAAGCTACTAGCATTGCTAGTAAGACAGAGAGAGAAAAGAAGACTACATATCATCAGAATAGTTATAGTGAATCTTCTACTATTAGAGCTGAAAATAAGACGGAGAATATGAGTCAGCCCAGAATTAACACACGAAATAATAAATCAACTGTTTCTAGTACTTCAGTCAATGTCGACAGTTCTACTACCACTAGCCGAAAAACAACAACTACATCACAGATGATTATCAGCGAGCATACAACAGCTAATAAAGGTGTTACAACGACTGTAAAATTAAATGGCAAAATTGTTTCAACCAAGACTTCGAATGATCCAGGTGTTTATACTAGCAGTAAGGTAGTAATGAATAATGTTACTTCAACAAAGCAAGGAATCACTTCAAATACATCTGTGAAAGCTAGAAGTACGAAGCTATCGCAAGGGAATCGGAAATAGTGAGCAGTGGCAATGCAATAAACTCTTTTTAGCTGTTTATAAATGCTGAAGATACATCAACGTACTGTCATCACAACAATCTAAGCTTGGAACACTATTTATTATTATCTCAGCCAGTTTTTTATGGTGTGAGCGTACAATAAATAGTGTAGTTAGCAATTTGCATTGCTGAGGCTATGCAAGAAGTTTAGATTTAAAGTTATTGGTTATTGCGTATTGTTACGATAACTTTTAAAAGCTATAAATAGGAGCATATGATAATTTAGAATTGCTATCATGACCTTTATTTCCATTTTAGCAAGCAGAATTTTATGGAAACACCTATTGTAATAACCATTGATTCATTTTTTTGAATGTCCAGACGTCTATTCTCTGTAAATCAAGGTCAATATTATTATTTTTGAGACATGTTTAATATAAACTTAGCTAATGGTTATTGACTATCTATCATACAGTAATTTTATTTCGAGTATAATTGATATCCTATCCTAACTGACATTTTTAAATCAGTATAAATGCAAATTTCTGCCTCAATTTCCTTACAACTTGACTCGAACTAAACATGGTATATTACAGATGAAATTCAACCCTAATTTTCAGTACTTTCTCTTCATCAGAACTACTGTATGTTCATACTAAAGTAAGATGATTCATTCAAACTGTATTCTTTGCTAAAGTCAATATCTTCCTATCGCTGGTTCATAATATGATTGATGTGTATAAATATAATGTATCTTTTTGACAGTTTCATTATTTATACGTAAACGAGATCGCGTTCTCCGTTGACAATTTTGTAACTTGATGATGGATATCTATTTTGCTATAACAATCTTACGTCAAGGTAGTTTAGCACGATGTACGCACGTCTCGTAATTTAAGAAGCTTGCAGGATTAATGAAATAAATAAAATGGAATTCATCTGTGATGCTGCCTATTTTATTTATTCTTTAAAAGTCAATGCTTGAGAATGGCAACTTGCTGCCAACAAGTAACATCAATAAATTACTGCCGTTTAGAGAATGATGAATAATGTTGTTGTTGCCATTGGGTAGTCCAAAAAATACAAAAAAATAAAAAAAGGAGAAGTCACTGTTATTGTTATGCATTTGTGTCACGATTCTGTCTTGGTCGGACCTGTAACTTTGAATGGAGGAACTTTGATCCACTCCTCCTAGTAAGGTTACTGAAAGTCTGTTTTATTAAGGATTTACTGCATTTAAATAGTATAGCCGTAATGACATATTATACCCTGATCTTATGCTAACCCATTAGGTGCAGTACAATAGGTTAGTGTATTCTTCCATACAGAACACTGGCAAGGTCTAGCAAGTGGCATAGTGTTGTGATTTCAGTTTAATGATACTGTCATGATTATGAATTACATGTAGCAATCCTAGCTATAATAAAAGTTGGAATACGATGCATGTTTGCACAGAATATCCACACCTTCAAGTCGATGAATAGCTTGACTACGTGCATCTTTTTGGTAATTTACTGTTTGCTTGCTAAAGCTGAAGAATCTAGCATTGATGTTACAGTTTAGTATACCAATGTGCATTGTACAATGTAGAGAGTACAGTACAGTAAGAAGGTCGACCATATCTTACTCTATCCTACTACCGTCAGTAAGTTACAATCAAGTTAGATCAACTGCGTTCAAGATCCAAATTGTGCTTTATTCCCCCTATCTTGAAAGGCTGGTCAAAGCGAATTAAAATACGCTTTTAATCAGGTGTACTCTCTTCCACCATAGCCCTTTCCGTGTCCGTCTTTCGTTTAGGACTAGGAATCAAGAGAATTTTCTATCTTCATTCTCGAGCATGCATAATACTGTACTGTACAGTACTATACACTGTACACTGTATTCACTACAGTCATACGGGACTGCGGAGTTCCAGCAATCAAGAAAATTGGATGAGTAGTGTAGTACTGTATACTGTATACTGTACAGTGTTCAGTCCATTCAGTCAGGGACTTGTCAGAAAAGGAAATTCTCTCTTTGCTTATTGTCTCTTTAGAAGCTGCCGATTCATACAGGGTCTCTACTGATTCAGTCCAGTTGACTTGAGTAAAAAGAAAGGAAGAAAAGAGTGTTATGATGAAAGCATCCATACAGTAGTGGACGGACCGATAGACTCATTCTACAGTGTAGACCCAGTTCCATTCTGGGCTGAGTGGACCTTTTGATGGGGCTGTCTTGTACTGAGTTTGGCCATAGACTCACAGAAAAGCTTTTCTTGCAGTAGTTCGGCCATGGTTATACGTGGGTTCTTTTGACCATGTGTACTGTACTATACTGTAGATAGGCACCAAAAAAAGAAACAATTTTTGTTTTGACAGTAAATTCCCTGAAATTATAACCATACTGCAGCTTGCCGCTCCGGCGCCATGATACTGTACGTACAGTACAGTACGCACTGTAATTTCCAAGTATGACCCAGCAGTACAGTACAGTACACTACTGAACCACGGTCAACTAACTTGGTTTTAACGAGTGCGTGACTTGACTGCTGTTGTATTGGATTGTAGTGTCTCTATTTCTCTCTCTGTATATAACATATATACACAGTAGTATGAATGATCTAGGCATAGAACCAACTGAATGATGAATCCGTCAATCAGGAGGGCGAAAAATCAAGACGCCTTGGATTGGCAACAGAAAACTTCATATCGATGCAGTATAATGTCTAATGGAATACGACTACTACTACTACTACTACTACTAATAATAATAATAAATAATAATAATAATAATTATTTTTTCTCTCCAGCATTGACGCGCTTGTCTCAGTTGTCTGTGCGCAGTCTGCCTAATTAGCAAAAGAAAGAAAAAGCGGTTGACTACAGTAGTGGATTGTACTGTGGTGTCTACAGTACAAAGTACAGTAATTCCGCGTTAGCGGGGCCAGGGAAAAGTGGAGAGTGTACAGTACAGTCCAGGGTATCCTGACACTGTAGCGCGGTGGTAGTACTGTACGTTGAGTACTGTATGAGTCAAGGCTAGACTGCAAGCACAAGCATTATCGCATGCATAGTACAGTGGATTTAGTGTCAGTGTTTCACTTTACCCAAGTAAGCTGATTATAAGCCTGTGCGTCGAGTTTTCTCCACATTAACGTCAATTTAGTTGAAATAATGTACCGTGAGTTTTTTCCACCGTCATAATTCAAACATTTCCTAATCGTCCTTCTTTCATTGGAGTAGAAAGCGGAGATATGCAGTGGTCATTTGCACAAGTTAAAGGCACTATTGACGATGAAGTGACCGAAGGTAAATGGTGTTGTGCTCTCCATGCTGTAAATTGCTCAATTTAATCGCAATACAGGGGTCGCGTTTTTTTGCTTTCAGTAATTGGTGCGCCAACACCAAGTAGGCAAAACTGGCTGTCATGGCTAGCGCTTGTGTACAGATAGTATTCTCTCTCTCTCTCTTGTGTACAGCAGATTAGATTGACTTTCTTCTACAACACACAACAATGGACAGTCTCCAATTTTTTACAGTACTCTACACTACCCACTTTTCGACCCAATCTGCCTCAAGCTTTGACTAGTACCACTCTATTACAGTTGAGTAGAAGAGAGACAGAGTGAGGGGCCCATTTTGCACAAGTTTGGCAAAGCTTGATACCATGCACAAATGATAGCCAATTTCAGCCCTAAAATTGCCTTGCATTCTACCATGGGACTTCAACTACTTTAATTGCATTACTATCAATATCAGGAAATTCTTTTTTCCAAATTTTATTATCTCTTTGAGCTGTTAAGATAGTTCACAGACCATCGAGAAATGCAGTTTGTCTTTTCTCCATCTCCAGTCATTGACAGCGTTAGGAAAGTTTTTGTTCAAATCGATCAAAGTCGACTGTATGTCTGTTATTGTCTTGTCACAATGTCACTCACTTTGCCATCCAGAAAAGAGAAAATATCTTCAACATATGTCCTTCAATGATGACAGTTGAATATTTTCCACGTCCATTTTTATCAATCGATCGTCGATGACCTCCATTCTTTTTTATTGCCGCTTTGACCAAGCTGCCTCTTCAACTTGGACATACTACACCTCTACTGTATAAACTCTCTTCCTATACGATACAGTACACGTAACATACTGTACACCAGTAGCTACTGTACTCTGCGTATACAGCCGACCACATCATGCCCTTCCCCTACTCTACTATACTATACGGACGGCAGAATGGAGCTCTACCTTGCCTCTTCTCCAGCGCATTAGACACAACGCTTCTTACAGTATCAAAATCAATGCTAAAATATTGCATCAAGACTGGACAAAGTCGTTGATGAACTTGTCTACCTAAATCCAATTCTATATTATCCAATTTTTCGCTTCTAATACTAATGATCAACTTGTTTTTCAATAGCCGATATTATTTCTACGGTGGAATTTAATCAAACTGGTGAATTATTAGCAACCGGAGATAAAGGTGGCCGCGTGGTCATATTCCAGCGCGAAGCCACGGTATGGATTCCTACTAATGACCAAGTGTTTGATTTTGTTCAATTGTGCGCAGAGTATTTTAACTAAATGGCCAATTTTTGACTTTCTAATGGATTACTTTCTTCCAACTGGCTGTGTATTAAAAAGTCATGAAAGTGTCGATAAATATTGTTTATTATACAGTATTCTTGATTCAAAACAAGCTTTCAAATTACAACAGCATCAATAATATGTAGATACTCGTATAGAAATACAACAAATCTAATTAAAAATACATCTCTAATATCAATGTAAACCTTCAACTACACTTAAAATGACATGGAAGACGTATTCATTGATACTAGTCTAAAAGCGATCGTAGTTGTTGCCACTTCCATTTCCTTGTTGGTCTACAAGGGAGATGCAGATAGGACTGATATTACCTCTTTGACACATAGACTGTATGTAATGGATTTCTTCAAGATAGATGGCTCTCGATCGCTTACTGTACTATACTTATTAATGTTGATTCTTCAACGGACTATAGATGATTTTATTTTATTACGCCATCTGTAATCTTTGTTCTATCTACCGTATGTATTGGCATAGAACCTTAATGCTACAACTTAAACGCAATTGAAGTCCAATGGAAGTACTGTACAATGTAATAGATAAACTGCCAGTAGTTCCATTATATTACAATTTCATGAACGATCAAGATAGAGATGGAAAGTATTATTAAAATCCTTCGCTTCCTCCATCTTCTCCACATTCTGAGAGATCTGCTACATTAATAGTTGAATGCTTTCTAAGCGATTTATTTAGCTGTATGTTGCCTGGTTTGTTTTTACTTTCATTGTATAATGCAGTCGATTGAGTCTTGAAAGCCTGCCATGGACGTGGGCACTATCTATCTTATAAACATGTCAAGACAAAAAGCCACTATTTCACTAAGCTACCGCAAACATATTACTTCCCAGAACCTTTAATTTTTTCCATTCAAAAAAATTATATATACATTACTATAATATAGAGCACGCCAGATGGACTTTTTGATGATTTCTTGATAGCATTTAGACAATTTTCTTATTAATTACCTTAGCAGTTTATTCTTCATTCAATCGCATGCTATGAAAAGCTGCAATTGTATAAAATCAAGCTTCCTTATACGGTAAATAAATGCTTGATTAAACGTTCTTTTAAATATTCTTTTTTTTCAATATCGTCCACCTTAGTCGAAGAAACCGCCATATAGAGCAGAATATAATGTATACAGTACATTTCAAAGCCATGAGCCTGAATTTGACTATTTGAAGAGCTTAGAAATTGAAGAAAAAATTAACAAGATCCGTTGGCTTAAAAGGCCCAATTCCGCCCATTTTTTATTATCTACTAACGGTTTGTAACATCATTGTTGAATCGAAAACTTGTTTATTTTATCCATGTTCTCTTCTAGTCTTCTGTACTTACCTTTATCGCCGCGTAAAATTAATTGTGTCCATTAGTAGGGTTCAAAAGGGAATTTCTTTCTTACTTTTACCTGATGTTTCCCCCAGATGAACTAATCTCGACTGAGCGTTTTGTTTATAGCAGTTCAAACTGTCAAAATAATTTTTTGATAGCTATTGTTCACTAGTTGAATAGTGCTTTATACAATATTTTTCAATAATTTAGTTTCTATTTGGCAAGTGTCTGCATGATCCTGTAATGCTTTAATTCTGTATCTTTTAATATTCAATCTGAAATTGTGTGATTAGATTAATGCTATTTATTGATTGTGCGTTTGCACGTCGTGGCTACTGAATTGCAGTATTGAAATCGCTCAATGATTGAGAAATATTTAAGTGAATTGTCACGGTCATCATTTATCTTGCAGTAGATATCATAGTAATTAGTGACCATCGCTAGTTAAGTCTTTAACACATCATTTTTTTTCCCCCACTAAATGATACGCAAAGTCTTATTGCATATTTTGTATGTGTAATAACAGTATATAATAATTAATCTGTAATACAGTACCTTTTACAGGGCCGTCTTGTACTTTCACTATAGTTTTAGCTTATGAAAGTTGACTATTGATTTGTAGATTTTAAGCCCTACATAGACGTAGCTTAAGGTTATTACTAATTTTACGAGATACGATAAGCAGTATTTCGATTATATCTAATAAATTGATTATCTTGTATTGGTATCACTTAGCGTTTAACGTAGCGCCTATCGGAAGTAGATTTAAGTAGGGTACTCTAACTTTGCGTTTTGTGTAACCTACGGTATTCTGTAAATTGAAACATTAAATTGGATCCGTTTTGGCTAATATAATGTAGTTAACGATATCGTTGGGATAATTTTCTCCTAGAAGTTAAAATCTTTACAATGCTAATTCATGGGTACAATTTAAGCGATCTTGAGCGCAAAATTCCTAGTTATAGATTGATAGTTACGAATATATATATGGAAAGAATTTTATAGTATCCATTGATCATATTTCGATACTTTGCCGATTCAAGAGTTACTAGGATTCCGTCACGTCATACAGTATAGCCATTAACTATTATGGCCACTTCTTCTTTGTTAACCGTAGATAAAACCATAAAATTATGGAAAGTTGCTGAGCGTCAATTTCGGGCCGATGGATTAAATTGTTACGACGAAAGTGGCCTCCCGAGGGATCCAAGAAATATTACTAAGCTTCATGTCCCAGTGTTAAGGCCTATGGAATTAACAGTGGAAGCAAGTCTAAAGCGTGTTTTCGCTAATGCTCACACTTATCATATTAATTCAATTTCGTGCAATAGCGACGACGAAACGTACTTATCCGCCGACGACTTAAGGATAAATTATTGGAATTTAAGTAGAACCGATCAAAGTTTCAGTATCCTTGAATAAAGATGTTATGAATGCAGTTATTTTATACAATTTTGCAATGATTATTAATTGTGGTAATTGAATGTATTCTATCAATCCAGTTCTTGTTTATAATTTCTTTAACGGTTACTTCTAAGATGTTGTTGACATTAAGCCAGCCAATATGGAAGAACTTGTAGAAGTTATAACCTGTGCAGAATTTCATCCCCGCAATTGTAACGTTTTCATTCATAGTAGCAGCAAAGGAACTCTTAAGTTGTGCGATATGAGGGCTGCAGCATTATGTGATAAACATGCTAAGTGTAAGTGCTATTCTTATTTGATGCTTTCATGTCATATTGTACTATTTTTAATTCTTATGATGAATTTGCAACTGGTTCATTTTTGTACATAGTATTCGAAGAGCCAGAAGATGTCAATAATAGATCTTTCTTTTCGGAAATAATTGCGTCTATATCAGATGTAAAGTTTAGTCATAATGGTCGTTATATGATATCACGCGATTACCTAACGGTGAAAGTTTGGGACCTACATATGGATTCAAAGCCAGTAGAAACTTATTATGTTCATGAGTATTTGCGGAATAGGTTGTGCTCACTGTACGAGAACGATTGTATTTTTGACAAATTTGAATGTTGTTGGAGTGGTGATGATAGGTTAGTTATTGTTGATTAAGTTGGTCAGATTGTTAGCGTAAGGATGTGTTTCGTTGTTTAACTATGGAATATATAGAAGCAATTGATTTTTTATTTATTGGATACTCTTTTGCAGTGGTATTATGACTGGTTCGTATAACAACTTTTTCCGATTATTTGACCGCAATTCACTTCGGGATAACTGCTTTGAAGCATCTCGTGAGGTAACATTAAAAGGAAAGAGTATTTTAAAGCCAAAGCATGTGTCGTCGTCAAACAGACGGAAGAAAGACGAAATTGGAGTTGAGAGTTTGGACTTTAATAAGAAAATTCTTCACGCGGCGTGGCATCCCTCCGAAAATATATTAGCTGTTGCAGCTACAAATAATCTGTATTTGTTTCAAGAAAAACGATGACACTAAATCTGATTAATGTTGCTTTATGGCACAATATATATTAGTGATATTTAGTACGCAACTTAGATTGTGGATAATATTGCATGCGTATGAAGTAATGAAAAAATCTATATGGTGGGACGTAGGAGAAATTTGTTTAAATATATTCTTGACATATATGCTAACGCTGAAGCGTAGCAAAAGAAAAGTGTTTAAAATATTTGCCCGTTGTACCTATAAAGAATGTGGTGGCTGTAATAATTGCATCCTTATGCTATAGTAGCTATCCGTACTTCACACCAAATTTCTTATGTATCGTATATAGTGCAGTCTTTGCGTGAGAAAACATTATCAAGCAGTATCGTCTTGAAAGCTTGGATATCAAAGGTGCACCAAAGCTCAACTAAATTTATTGCCACTTTGGATGGTTTAATGAAATTGTTAAGTGCCCCCTCCCCCCGACATAAGGATTGATATTATATTTCTTTTTAAGTTTCGTACAATCAGTTGTATTATCATTTGCTGTACAGTAACCGATTTACATTCAAAAATTTTTGCGTTAAAAGATGTTATTAAATGCATTGGTATTGGAATGCTGTAATGAAAATCTGGCTATGTGACTATAGAATCGTAATACAACACAAGCCATAATGATGCTATCTATGCCCACTTCACAGATTGTATCATTGCTAAATTATGTGTACTGTAATTTTGTTTGCAACCTCATTCGCCTTTCTTTTGTTAGCCATGATAGAAGAAAAACTATGTGTAAGAAGCTGAATTTGTTTCTACGGTGCTATAGTAGAGTGGCTTTGTGAGAGACTTAGCTAGTGATCTATTAAAATTTTTATTTACAAATGTTCAATTTCATTTGTTATACTATGTAATTTACTGTCAAGTTTTTACCTTCATGACTATTTACTTCTAACTGGCTGAGTTTTGATCATATTCTCTAGTACGATACTAGCAGTATCTAATTAGCCCTTTCTGAAAATGATAAAGGCAATTGTTTAGAAATTTTAATGCAAGGCTGTTCGTAGACGGAGTTATCGTAATGCAAGTAAACGTACATGGAGCAGAACAATAAAGGAAATTTCTATCTTTGCAATAGCGAAATGGTTTGTGCTCCATATCGAATGAAAAGATGTGTACGCTTTCGATGTTCTATATATATATATGTCTTGACACTACGGTTGTACTTTACTCAGTGTTAACTTGCTCTGTTACGCTGTTATTTGCGTCTCAGCGATGCAGACATGGCAACAACTGTGTACTATAGGACTGTATACAGTCGTTGGGTATTGTTAAGCAAGTTCAATTTTGAAGCCAAGTAATAACAAACAAGCTGGTATAAGAATGTCATGGCTCATGATTTGAAAAGATGGAGTACACTGTACGCATGCTATACTTTAGAGGGATTTTCTGTTCTATTAATGTCCATTTTCATGCAGTGTCGACACCAATTATAATCTAGAATCAGATCAATGCAGCCTTTTAAGGCGATATGATGCAAAGATCTTCTACTGTATGCTGGTTTTACGACTTTTACCGTGGACAGGTGTAGTTTTGTTGGCCTCGGTCAGGCAACTGCGCGAGAGTCGACAGCCTACAGTACAGTACAGTACAGTACTGTAGGTTTACTCGCATCTACTGTAGTCAAATCCTGTTTAGAAAGTACTGTAGAATCGGTAGCATCGTTTATTTAAACTTTTTTATTTTAAAGCTTAATATCTGTAAAAGTACAAAACCTACAGCTTTAAATTTTTCAGATTATGATAGGTTATTTATTACTGTACATTTCGGTACATTTTTTGGGCAAATTACTGCTCGATTTGGCAATACTAATTTTAAATTTGTGCGCGGGGATAATTTTTGGACACCCTCTGTACGGTAGTAGATGAGTGGTCCTTCTCGGTCACCGTACTGAAGGTGATCTGTTTTCTTCAATACTGGACAGTGCTATACTGTACACTGTATGTTTGAATAGTAGCAAGTAGAAGCAAAACGCTCAAAAAGACCAATCGTTATCAACTTTGCTATACACATAAGTCTCTATCGTCGAAAGTTACCCACTCATTACGGATATAGAATCTCCAAGTCAAGAGCGATCTGTACATATTAAAGCCATACATTTGCGATCAATGTTATACAAATTGATGCCAAAAAAATGGCCATGTCCAATGTACACTGTACAGTACAGTACAGTAAAGTAATGTACTGTACCCAGTGTAGTGTACAGTACAGTACAGTGTACAGTACGTCAAAACTGCTGCCATTAAAGTACTCTGATTCGAACTGGTTCACACTGTACAAACAGAAGTAAAACAAACAAAACTACTCGTACAGTGTACAGTATAGTGTAGCAGGTAAACTCAATGTCTTTTTGTAGTAGCCCATGGTACAGCATCAGGTTAATACCATTTTCACTGGCGCCATATCGTACACGTGGCGTCAGCCGCGCTTTAGCATCGTAGTTTTCTCGATGGCGTCACACTTTCAATATTGTCCTTGCGAGTGCTGTACTGTACACTAAGTGTACAGTACAGTACGGTATTTACCACCGTATCTCTACTGTACAATGTACAGTACAGCACAGTACAGTACATACTGTACTGTACAGTACTGTACTTTGTAAAGAGTCTGCGGACTACAGTACAAATCATGTGTGTGTGTACCACAAAGTCTTTTGCTCGTACTAGAAATCGTGTGCTTGTACTTGAAAGCCTTTGCGCATGTTTCAAATCATGTGTGTAGCACAAAGTCTTTGCGCGCACTTCATACTCTAGTATAGCGAGTTGCTCCATGAGTGAGTGACTCCGCTATGCGTCTACGGTCTACCACAAAATCTTTGCAACTTGCAGGTATTGTACGTACAGTACTGTACTGTATTGGTACTGGGCCACCGTAACACTGTACAGTACTATCCTGTAGTGAAGTGCACTGTACACTGTACGCTGGCCCAAAGAGACCACTTTTGTACTGAGCAGAATCTGTTATGGCGTGGACGGATGGACGACTCAGTCACGAATTGAATTGATTATCATGTTTGAGCTACCAGTCTCCAACCATATGCTAATCAACGGACGCATCCGTCCGACTGGACGTCCACGATAGTCTGTTTTCAAAAAAAATTACCGTTAAAAATCAAATAGTTCTTGATGAAAGAGATTTGCATACTGCATGCTATCGACTGTATGGATCATTCGCAGTAGTCGGTATTAAGTTATAGCGATCGCCTAGGTGAATGCAATGACATCATTTGCAACGTCGGTTGCACATTTGCTTAGCTACAACAGCTCGCTACCATCGTATATTATTATTATATATTCCATACGATGACAACAGTATTCATTTCGCATTCATCGTTTCAAAATTAGAAAGCAATCCAATCTTGATGATCAACCCTGAAGGTAACGTTTCACCCAAGGGAAAGAAGGTATGTAGGCAATCTCAACATTCACGTTGAAGCAATGCTTAATGACAAATGAGCTCCTTCTTGCAAAAAAACGAGTAGCTAGATTGCAACAGGACCTGTACTTTTTATTGAACTTCATCTTGTTTATTTTGAGGCACGCGAATACCCTAATTATCAATTAATTGCTATTATTATGATGATAGCATTGATGTAGTAACATAGTTTTGTGAAAACTAAAGCAGCACAGATACTTCGATACTTTGAACTTGTTGCATAGCTACCAACTGCTGTGTAGCGTAGAAATCTCATTCATTTTTTGTTGCTTGGGTATTGCAATCCAATCATGTTTAAAGATAATTAAAAAAAAAATCAACGATAGACACACTCAATCAGGAACTGGAACTTACTGTACTGTACAATAAATAAAATGGAACGATGAATATCTTACCGTTTAGACTGCTATTAAAATCGAGATCGATATACTGAATTGAATTAATCTACGTCTTGAAAATTGATCACTTTAGGCGCAAGTATTAACTGGTTAAGCTAAGCAGTATTGATCGTATTCTCAAAAATGGCAAAGGTAAGATATTGGTATTGATTATTCTCTAGTTACTAAACTTAAATACGAATTAATAGAGCAAGTCGGATGTACTTGATCATCAATAAATGAATACACCGATGATGATTGTTGTTCTTACGTTCTATCATGAGGATATGATAAACATGTATAAATTCAATGTAGTAATATAGTCAAGCAGTTATCGTACTGTTTGAGCAGTGTAATTGCATGCCAATATTTGCAGTAATTTCCAAGGTAGTATTCAGTAATTAATCGAAGCATACAGATGTAGAACTCGACTTTAATTCATTCAGTGAGATTTGACTGGATGTAGACTAACTTACAGAGATGACTTGATGATGAAATTGTATTGGTGATGTAGTGGTGGAGTTTTGAAGCAAGGGAAAATACCGATATACCAGTACAGTAGTTGCTACTACAATTATATATTTTCTATTTTACTTGGCATAATTTTATCTAACTTTCATGCCATAACGACTGGTGTAAGGTTTTATTTGCCTAACTGATTTGTGATATAGTACGCAAGTTAACAGGGGGCAAAAGTTGCATTATGTTAACTGAACGCTTTAGCTATTGTATTTATTGTACTGTATGATATAGTATATACATATATATATATATATACATACATACCAGGCATGCTTTGGTACATATAGAAACGGAGGTATCAATTAATTACACGTTATACTAAATTTCTCGTACTTTCCTGCATTCTACCAGCCATTGACTCCATTAGCTGTGAGGGATATCAATGTAATAAATGATGGTATACAAGGTCCTCCGAGTGTTACCAAATTAAGGCCACCATCAGCGGTTAAACGGTCTGCAAAGATTTTACCCTTAGAAGAGGACTTAAACGAAATTGAGGTTATAAGATGGAATCTTAAATATATAGTTTATCATCTATTAATTATTATTGCTTGCTCCTAATCATTTTAGGATTCTGCTGAGCCTATATTGAAGAAATCCAAATTGGATAACACAATAGAGAATATTGAGCCGATACGAAACTTTGTCAAATCTAAGTTACCGAAGCCAGGTATTAAGTCTAAAAGTCTAATCTGCAAAGTGTCACCACACAAAATTTCCAATCAAAACAGCAGCAGAATTGATAGTGGCAAGGCGTCAGCAGGAAAATTGCGAACTTCTAATACCGCATTTAATACAAAAAATGCCTCAATCAAGAAGAAAGCTAACCTTGAGGATTCTAGAAATGTGCGTAAAATGGTAACTGAGAAAGCGCAAAGGCAAAAGTTTTCTCATTCAACTCAGCCTCCCAAGAAGCTCAATACATCTAGAGTTGGAGAATCATCGAAATTAAGCACACGCAAAAAGAGCGTTCGTAGCACTTTATCGGACAGCAAACATAGCTACGGTGTTAAGAATTTGAATAGCATAAAAGACTTTCAACCAAATTTGACTGATTGGAATGGTATGATTATAAAATCGCGTAAATATAAAGACTTACAATACGTACCGGCGTAACGTCAACGTGTAAAATATCAGCAGTGTTTTAATTCGTATTATGACTTCTAGAAAATTGATCAATTTGTTTACCAGTTTTGTTGCTTTTGTGCTATTGCTTTCTAATTCTAATTATAAATTTAAAGTAGTTCTATGTAGTTCAACAACTTAAGCCGAAATCAAATATTGAAAAAATGAATGTAAATTATTCCTGTACTTCAGGCATTGTATTAAGCCTAAACGTAATCTATTAGTTCCTGAGTAATTAAAAATAGTAATGATTAAGCATTTTGCTGTTTATTTAATTAATTAAAACAGTTTCTAAGTTTCCATGTTTCTTACTTGATATTTCTTGTACTAAATTGATTTAGCACTTGGCTTGCAACTAAATGCTATGCAAGATGAGATCAGCAAGTATCCGAAATGGAATTTAAAATCTAGAATGGAAGTTTACGATAAAGCTTTTGGTCTTTTACCTGCTATGCACAGTACATGTTGTAAAGCTATCGAAGACAAAGACAACAAAATTCAACAGCTTCTAGATGAAAATATAGCTTTGAATGATCAGGTTAGGTAAAATATCATGTTACTGGTGCTCTAAATATGTAATAAATGTTATACTTTCCTACGTTGATGGTTAGATTTTGAAGAATCATGCTAGTTTCAATTCTAAGTTTGCTAAATACATGCCAGTTATTTCATCATCTGATACCTTATGCGGATTTCTAAATATTTTACGTATTGGCTAACTGTTGGAATTTATACTTTTGTAGTTAAGCGCTGCCACTAGTATTGAACAGCAAATGAAAGACAAAGAAGTTAAATTTCAGCAAGAAGTTCAAGGGTTGCAAGATGAAATAAATAATTCAATGAAAAAATATGAATATGAGATTGAGTTACTTAAATTATCAAAGGAAAACTTACAACGAGATCGTGAAAGCCTTGGCAATCAACTATCAGTTGCTCGTAATGAGGCTAGTACATTTCAGCAAACGATCACAAAAATGACCGCAGAAACTGCATCAATAATGACAGAATTGAGCACTGCTCGTTCTCAATTAGAAACAAAAAGTGCGGAATGTAGACGATTAAATCAAGCCATAAGTAAAAAAGAAGAAGAAATTCTAAATTACTTGAGCACTTTAGAGGATAAAGACGTTCAGATTCGAAAAGCACATGTCGAAGCCATGTCCATAACTAACGACTTAAATGGTGTTCGGATTCAATTAGAAGCTAAAATCGGCGAGTGCCAACGATTAAATCAAGTCATAGAGAAATTAGAACAAGACGTTAGAAATTACTTAGCTACAATACAAGAAAAGGATGCCGAACTTCGAAGTGGAGAAGCTGAAAGGCGCAAACTGCATAATTGCGTTCAGGAATTAAAAGGCAATATTCGTGTATTTTGTCGTGTGAGACCACTAACAAATAGCGAAGGAGCGAAAATGTATCCTTCACACATCATTTTTGCGGAAGGTTCAGATGCAAACATTAAGTTATTACAGAGTAGTCAGCCTTCAGTAAGTACATTAATATATGGCATGCGTATTTTGGATAGCTGCATACCGCTTAGTGTTATCTTTGCTGATTCAAAAATTTTTTTAAAATTTATCGATTTTAGGATACACCTAGCACCAAGGGAAATTCAAATAAGTACGAATTTAAGTTTGACAAGGTGTTTCATCCTGATTCTAGCCAAGAAAACGTATTTAATGAAGTTTCGCAGTTAGTTCAAAGTGCTCTAGACGGCTATAACGTATGTATCTTTGCTTACGGTCAAACTGGAAGTGGTAAGACCTACACCATGGAAGGCCCTCCAGTTTCTGATAATGTTAACTACACCAACGTTGGTATTATTCCCAGGGCTGTGGCTCAAATATTTAATTCTGCTAAAGACTTAAAAGAAAAAGGATGGAAAGTAATTTAGAATCTTTCATATAATGTGTACTATAAATAGCGAGAATTGCAATTCCTTTATTAGACAGCCTATTTTATTATACTCTTGTAGATATTAACGCTATAATTATCTGATACAGTATCATATGGAAGCTTCGTTTCTGGAGATTTACAACGAGACTATTCGCGATTTATTGGGGAGTAACAATAATGTCAAGCACGAAATCAGATTTACGCCCGATAAAAAAGATGTCAAAGTTACGAATTTAACAATTGTCAATGTTACAACCGAAGACGAGGCTAGTTTTGTCGACTTGATAATATGCAGTAGCATTCAATAACGTATGAAAAAAACTTTTGATTAATTATGGGTAGAGCTTATAGCGTGTTCACTAATCTTATATTCAGGTTCATAAGTTGTTGGCAAAAGCAACGCAGAACCGAGCAGTTGCTGCGACTGAATGTAATGAAAGATCTTCGCGAAGTCACAGTGTGTTTAGGTTAAAATTAATTGGCGAAAATACAATCACTAATGAAAACTGTGAAGGTAGAATTTCTTAATTCAGGGAAAATGCAAGGGTTACTTGCGATATTGTTAATTTCGAATTGCATTACATTCGCAATAGGAACTTTAAATCTTATCGATCTCGCTGGCTCAGAGAGAGTGTTTGTTTCCAAATCGACCGGCGAAAGATTGACTGAGGCTAAGAATATCAACAAGAGTTTGAGTAATTTGGGGATAGTTATTCTAGCTCTAGCTAATAAGGTCTATATTGCTATTTGTCATAAAGTATCTTTAGTGATTTGATCATAGTTAATTATAATGGTTAGAGCATTAAAATTTCGATGGTATCTTCGCCATGTCCTTAATTTAAATTAATTTTAATCCTTCAGGACTCACATATCCCGTACAGGAATTCAAAACTTACTTACTTACTTCAAAATTCACTGGGCGGGAATAGCAAAACGTTAGTAAAGTAAAATAAAATTAATCATTGATATGCCCTGGCAATCTTGTAAACATCTATTAATTATGTTCACTTCTCTCCAATAGATTGATGTTTGTTAATATTTCACCATATGAAGTATCATTTCAAGAAAGTTTAAATTCTTTAAGATTTGCTACAACGGTTAGTATTATCGTTAGCTACTGTTAAAGTTGTTAGTTTTGCTGAACTGGAAAAGAGTTACACCTTCAATCTTATGTATGTGAATTTCTGCAAGTTTTAATATTAAACAAATTTTATGATCGGTAATATTTACTAATAGGTAAACAACTGCCATATTGGCACAGCAACAAAGAAAATAAAATAAGAATACTTCCAATAATAGAACTAGTATCGATATCTGTGACATTGTCATACTTAGGCAAGAGTATGGACATAACTTTTTCTGTTTCCTGTAAATTTATCGCCAGCTACATTGTCAAATTTGTTTCATATCAAACTGTACTTTTAATTCCGTGGGCAGCTGTGACATTAAATTTTATAAGTCTGTTACAGTATCACTTTTTAAGCTTCGTTTTGTAGTTTCATTAATGTGCATTTATTTTTCACTGTCAATAATAATTTCAATGTCGCATTTTATTGCAATTAGGTTATTCATTCATTACACGTATAGAAAATTTTATAAAACGATATCAATTATGCAAACATTTCATGCTGCTTCTTGTCAGTGCACATTGCACAAAAAATGGAATCGTTTTAATTTAGTATTGTATTCAGTTTAATTTGCTAATTGGCAATGAAACTAATTAATCTCTACAAATTAAAGCGGAATTTCAAACTTGGATTAGAATCATAAATCTTCCAATATTTAATACAATACAAACACCCGTAGCGCTGTAGCTTCATATACGTCCTCATACCATGACGGTTGCATGTTAATTATACCAATGCAAAGCACGATGGTTGTAATAAAACAATCGAACAGACCATAATCTAGTACATTCATCATATCCGATTCATACAGTAAAGGGCACGTTATACTTGGATAGCAAAAAGAAATAGCATTACCGATAAGACTTTGTACATACTCGTATACAGCATAAGTTGTAGAAATGTCTCCATAGGAAATTTTACAAGCTCGATCAATAACGTAAAAAGAATCACAATTCCAAGGCTGCCACAGTTTATTCCCAAAGGATTGTAACATTATGATTTATCTCATCTGCGTATGATTTCAGCTCTTCATTATTGGCGGTGGATATTTGCTGACAGAAGCGAATATCTAACTGTTGCAAAGATGGACAACACTGTAAAATTTGTTCTAGGCTATCACTTGTGATATAATGACAGTAACGTAATTCCAAATAAGTTAAAGAATTGAAGCAATCTTCATTTAGAAAATCACAAATTAATGAATCAGTAATTCCTTCCATCCTACTCCAATATAAATACTTCAATGTATTACCACAAAATTTCTTTATAAATTTTAAACAATCTGAACGACTTTCGTCAACGTCTGCTTCCCCTTGATAAAATGTACTGTCTTTCAGATTTAGTTTCTGTAAATGAAGATGGCGACTCTGATTGGTATCTATTCCATATGTAGGTGTTTTACAAATATCTTTGCAGCTTTCCATTATTAATACTTTTAATCGAGGACAAAGATGCCAGATAGCGGCTAAGTCGATATTATCCATACCGGAAAGATTGAGCGTTTCCAGTTGATATCCATGATTATATAGTAAAGGGATAATTCCAATAGTAAACGTAATTAAATGACAACCGGCAATAGAAAAACTTCTTACTCCACTAATACTATTAATAGTAGTAATAGTAACGTCTGTTACGTTATCACAATTACTAATGTTAATATCATGTAAGCCAGGACATAGAGTCGTTATATGGTCAACAGATATATCATTAATGCCCGTATTTGATAGGTCAAGAATAGAAAGACTAAATAGTTTTTTTTGAGGAATGAAAGAACAAAATGGATCTACTATGTCTCTACATCCACTGACGGAAAGTGTGGAAAGCAGCCGAAAGGTCTGTAATACTTCCCTTAAACCTGCATCCGTAATCTGATATAAGGACAATACTAGCACTTAGAACGGGTTAACTTAGATATTAAAAGATCTTAATAATTAATTAATACGAGTAGTTATCGAATCGTACCTGTGTATTAACTAGGCTCAATTTCCTTAATAATTTGCGATCTCGATTAGCTTTGGCAAAACACTGGCAAAAATTTTTTATTCCAGTATCGGTGATCATGCTACAACCATCTAAAATTAATTGCCGTAATTGTGCACAGTTATTTCCAATGCAGCTTAACACATCATCTTTACAAGCCATGTAGCAATTGCTAAGATCGAGATACTGTAATGCATTGAAAGCTTCAGCCAAGCACTTGATTGCCTTTGCCGTTACTTTGGAACAGTTCTTTAAAGATATTCTGATTAATTTCTATCAATGAAAGTTTATAAGTTTGTAATTTAGATGGTTTTAGAATTTTCCTTTATAAATTTTAGTTTAAAATAATTAATTATTGTTTGTATGAAGCAATTGATGTATGGTAGTAATAGAGTAGACAGATCTAGTATTGTAGTACGAATGTGACCATGACTAATTTTGCTTTTTAAAAATTATCGTGCAAATGAGTATTACATAATTATGTTCCCGATTCCTTTATGCGGGTTATGATTTATCATTGTTAGTTGATCTTAATTTTTGTTGAGCTCTATAAATCGTAGATAGCTAACCTAACTTAACCGATCTAAATGCATTAATTAGTTAATAGAATACTATGAGCGTCAAATGTACTGATTGTAGATTACTTAAAATGAGATTGCTAGGTTACTTTAGAAAGGAAAAGCAAGGCATAATCTATTTCAATTTGTGTGATTAGTTGTAATGGATTAATTAATTAGAATTACTTTAGAGTAGCATAAAAATATAATTCTGAATGCATGATACCACTAATCGCTCTGTGAAATATATAAAAAGTAGTAAGTTGAGATGGTTCAATTAAACATTTATCGAGTAGTTACATCAGAGTGATATACTCCGCTTGCTTACTAATTCTAATTGATTCCAAATCTATTTTTCGATAGTTTGATTGGTCTAAGTACCATCAATTGCTCTCTCAGTGTTATACTTTTCTTATGCTACTTTTCTAAGTAGATATATTAAGATTGAAGCAAAGATAGGCGTTTTCACTTGCAAGCTACATTAATTGAATGTGGTATTAGTTGCAGCTAGAGCACCTCATCATTTTTTTCATTATTACGGTAGGTCTTATTAGATAATTTTAATCGATTTAAAGCCTGCAACGAATGGATCTTAATTCCAATGGCACTAGTATACTGTTTTATTAAGCACAATTAACCATTGTACATCACATGGTGCTTAACTTCATATTACTATCATTCTTTAAAACAGACAATCACTGTAATTAGCTGCAATTATTACAAGGCTGCCGATGAAGATATACTTCACTCTTAGCTAATAGATATTTGGCCATCGAAGTTACTTAATTCAGTCAAGCGTAAGTTCCAGCTATTGAAGTCTGTGACACAGTTTATCTAACGTAATATTCAACAATTATAACAGCTACTTGGTTGGCATGTCAGTAAGACCCTTGTCATGGAGACATTTCTGACAATTAAGGTAGCTACATACTGCAAGACCGAACGAAAGTGACACCCATGTATCGTTAATATAAAGTTTCATAGTTGTTATATTGCTTACCGGACATCGATATTCGAGCTTTTTAATAAAGATATCATTCATGAAAGCGCACGGCACGGTAAAATCGATTGCTTCCAATCGTGAATGCAACAGTAGGTGCAGGTGCATTACTTTAAGTTTCTTCTTCATACTTAATAAGTTGATTAATTGCTGAGTTGATTCGGAATCTATAAAGTAGATATGACAAAGGTAAATTGTTTCCATCACATCGACAGGACAAAACATGGAACATTATGATATTTTCTGGCAGCATAACAATCTACGCGTATAATAACGGTCATCAAACAATATTACCTGTTTGACGCTGATATTTAATTTAGAAGGCCTACAACGATCTTATCGCTAAAATTTATTATTTTAGTTCACATCAACTATACAAAAAGTAAGTATATCCAGTCCAGGGGGATAGAGTGGCTGTAGCTCGTTGGGTATGTTGCGAACAAGGTATTTTGGAGACTAATGATTAATGTTATCTACAACTATGATCTAGTTCGATTCGCAATTACTGTACGCGTATACTTACTTATACCGTAATAATACTGACGTAAGTTCAGGCTTTTCAAGATCCTCGATGGCTTATTACAAGCTGTTAGCATTAACTTAATACTGTACACTGTACAGTGATAAGCTAGGACTAACCGATCATATAATTAGCTATCACAGCAATTCGGCTCAAAGCCGGACTGGAGTTGAACTGTGTTAGAACCACCGGTTGCAGTTTCAAATTCTTAAACTTTGCTGTTGGCGGTAGCAACATTACAATGATGCTGATGATGTATGTCAAAGATATGGGATATGTTACTGGTGTAGAATTGATGGTTATCTCCAGTTAGCTGTGTCCCTTTAAAATTGATACAGTTCGATCGCTCTCGAATTGATCATGGGCTTATATTCTACACAATGAGTGTGCAGCTACACGGTTCGATAGCACGGATATTCCTATGCTGGTAGTCTGCACTGATATCAGAAAGGCTGAATACCTTTGCTTGCATTATATCATATCATAGTCGATCAATCCACTATTGTGGTATTAGTTAATCTGCTCTGTGAGCATGTACTGCTTCGAAGCTAAGACATGTAGAATAGCGACACAGAAATGTGTTGTTGCTCAATTTGCAATCCAGCCCTTAAGAATATGATTACTGCATGTAGTGCTTCGAAGCGAAGACGTGTAGAATAGCGACACAGAAATGTGTTCTTGCTCAATTTGCAATCCAGCCCTTAAGAATAGGACTACTGTATGTAGTGCTTCAAAGCGAAGATGTGTAGAATAACGACACAGAAATGTGTTCTTGCTCAATTGCAATCCAGCCCTTAAGAATAGGATTACTGTATGTAGTGCTTCAAAGCGCAAAGCGAAGATGGTAGAATAGCGACACAGAAATGTATTGTTGCTCAATCTACAATCCAACCCTTAAGAATAGGATTACTGCATGTAGTGCTTCGAAGCGAAGACGTGTAGAATAGCGACACAGAAATGTGTTGTTGCTCAATTTGCAATCCAGCCCTTAAGAATAGGACTACTGTATGTAGTGCTTCAAAGCGAAGATGTGCAGAATAACGACACAGAAATGTGTTCTTGCTCAATCTACAATCCAGCCCTTAAGAATAGGACTACTGTATGTAGTGCTTCAAAGCGAAGATGGTAGAATAGCGACACAGAAATGTGTTCTTGCTCAATCTACAATCCAGCCCTTAAGAATAGGATTACTGCATGCCTGCATGTAGTGCTTCGAAGCGAAGGCGTGTAGAATAGCGACACAGAAATGTGTTGTTGCTCCATCTGCAATCCAGCCCTTAAGAATAGGATTGCTGCAATTCAATTCGTAGGCTCCTTAATAACTTACCGAGGCATTCGAATGGACCAAGAACATACATTGAATTTTTTAATGTTAACTCCGATATCGACGAGCAAAACCATTCATCAATATGATCTGCAATGACCTTGAGGCAGATTTCTTTGAGGCTGAAGCCCAATTCCTTTCCATTGCGATTCATGACGGGCAAGATTGCGAATGCTCTTCTATAGTATTGCCGGATAATCAATTATTGAAATTAGAAAGAATCTGCTATTAATTCATGCTAACCATAGGCCATCCATAACATCAATAATAAGATCCAATTAATGAATATATTCCATTCGAATTTGCTGAGTCAATTCTTTTTGCCCAGTGCACATCCCGTCTGGCATGGTTGCCTAGGGGATAAAAACGAGCTCGACCATTCTACTCCAGTAGAACAGTACTATACCGCGACGCTGGTCATCTCAGCTGAATCGTATACCTGAAACGATACACTATACTGTCTGTCATCTATTGGCCTCCAAATTCGCTACTTGCTTGGTTTTACTATGGACTCCTAGTACTGTTACAGTAGTCCTGCTGCACGCTTTTGTACAGTATCAGACCTGGGCTGATCCCTCTCGGACGGACAGAATTTCTCCTCATCGCCTTAAAATAATGTCCATACACTCCGTTATGACAGTACTTAGAGTAGTGCATTGGGGGCTACAGACTGCACAGTACAATGTGCAGTATCATGGCAGTACTTAGTGTACTCCTCAAGTTCTGCTTTGAAATAGCTATATAAGATCGTCCATGTTATTTAAATTAGTAGCAGTGATTTATTAGAAAACAGACACGGAAGATTCCTACTAAGTAATCGTTCTTCGATATTGACAGCATCATTTGGTGGAAGATGTCCGTCTGTCCGAAGAAGTAATAAGTCAGGACTGTCAATTAACAGTACTGTACAGTACTGTAACTCTGGAAGCAGGCGTGGAAAGACAGACAGACACTATACAGTCCTGTGTGACAGTAAGTAAATAAGAAGATACCGTACAGACAGACAGCACAGACATACAGTACGTACAGTACTGTACCGTTATCGTACAGTTCAGGCTGTACAGTGTACAGTACAGTACACTGTAGAAGTTGAGATAAAATAGTATAAGATATACTGTAGCATGGCGTGCGTAACTTAGCAACAAAACCGGCATAAAATATTGACTGGGAAATTGGTTAGCAATTTGGTGCGATAGAGTTCCTCACATAAGTTAGTAACTTGTATATTCAATTTTACTCATTTCCGGAGACTCTCAGTCTCTGCTGAACGTACTGTTTACAGATCAGTAGCCCGCAGTTTTATACAGCTACCAATACGTTATACATTGCCAATATCCAATAGTTTCACCAACATTATTCCAGCATTTTGTCAACGGTACATTGAAGTCAAGCTTTCAAAGCCTCGTATGCCTTATTTTTATGACTGGCAGATATTTTTCCATAATGTAGTATATTTTATTCTGATCTGCAATATCAGATAAAATCTTATCCATTATTTCCTTTTACCTGCCTCCATACAAATTCTAGAAAAATATCCTTTTATAATCGTATTAAGTGATTTACAACTTCCCGGATTATAAGAATACTAGGCATGGATGAAAATTCGAATTTAGCAAAGCCACGAATGAGAATTAAAAAGACCAACACAGTACAGGATCAAGATACATTAATGGCCTGCACAGTAGGTGATATGGCGTGGTTGCACCAGAGTATACGCCAACGAAGACCAGTTCATCAAACTGATAAAGAGGTATTCCATGTCAAGATAGAATAACTAAACTACCGTGAACTATAAACTTATTGACTTATCAATGCTAATAATCTATGTAACCTGTATTTTCTTAGCTTACAATGAAATCTAATTGTATCACTAACTGCATCCGCTATAGATGTAGAGTATAGTATGTGGATAAAAATGATTGTAACTTCGGTTTCGGGAAATGGCGTACTGCATGTTATAAATAACGCTGTGTAATAATTGATAATTAATCCGATCTGATAAATTCCACCGTAGTCTTCAACGACCGACAAAGTAATATCATATAGGTTGCGGTTACTATTACTTTTTACACTATTCCTGAGGTTATTGCTTAAATTTTATAGCTAATTTCCTGTTAAATCGCTATTAGGGATTGTCCGCAATTCATTTAGCAGCGTTGCATGGTCGTCTTGATTGTCTCATGCTTCTTGTTGAAAAGCAAAAGATAGATCCAAATACCTCTAATGTTGCTGGATGGACACCATTGCATCTTGCGATTAATAATGATAACTCAAATCGTAGTTTGGAATGTGTTCAATACCTTTTACGTGCAGGCGCTGATCCTTCTAAGTAAGTTATATCGTTTCTTGTTTTCTTATCTATTATACGTACATTTGATGTATATGCGGTATAACAACTAAACAATTTTGATTATTTTTAATTTCAATCGTGCTAGTTGAATGTAAATGTATACTATAACGATTAATTTAGTCTCAATATGGTGATAGCTTTTTATTTAAGCAACATCTTTGCCTTCGCATTTCTCAATGTCTCCATCTATTCTGTTGATATCATAATACTGTACGTGTGCACATGAATTAAGTCTGATCTCTATTGGCTACTGTCTTTAGAACTAATCGCGACGGCTTAACTCCAGCACATATGGCAGCAATTTGTGGCAGTGTTGATTGTTTAAAAGAACTGATTGCAGTGAATGCCATAGTTACACAACCTGATGAGCGAGGACATACGCCAGCATTTTTAGCACGCTTATGGAGTCATCGTGAATGCATGCGCATTCTGAATCAAGCGCAATGGAAAATTGATAAAAAAGAAACTATAAAAGAAAATCAATTTACTAATAAAATTATATCATTAGAAAGGCAAGGTCAAATGAAAGCTGAACAAGATGAAGAGAAGGAACGAAAATTTTATGGTAGCCTGGCATTTCACGACTGGATGGAAAAGAAGCAATTTTCAATGAAACCTTACATGTTTGGACCTAACCCTCAACGAAATCGTCAAGAAAGTACTGACCAGATTTCATCATTAAATTTATTGATGCTTGATAAAGCGTTAGAACAAATTGATGCAACTGCTGCCGAAACTACTGATTCAATTTCAAGTGGTAGAGCTTTCGTAACTAAACATACCAAGAGATTAGCTAAACAAAAAGAAGCATTAGCTTATCAACGTGAAAGGTTGATCGAAAATATAGCTCGAGAGCGAAGACGCAAAAATAAAGTTGTTTCAAAAGCAACTTGTATTGTCGTTGTTCATCCCGATAGTGATGAAGAAATGGAAAGAATCCGTAAGAATCAAGAAGAAGAAAAGGCTAGAGTAAAAGAAGAACTTAAAAAACGTAATGGCCCGAGATCTATATTTAGTCGCTTGGCTCAACCTAAAAATACTAATGGAAATCATGAATCATTGCGCTATCGTCAGCTAAAAAATAAAACAAAATCATTGATGAATGCGAGATAATTGCGATAACAATAATATTAGCTTTCTTTGATTCCTCTAAACTATTTATGACTATCAGAGCCATATATTAAAATTATTAGTCGTAATCTACATTGCTTGACGAATGAGAGTTGACTGTCTTTCTGTGACTGTATGTTAAGACGAAATAAATAGACTATATTTACAGATATACAGCATCAATAGCTGATCATTTGAAGTACTTATTCCGTCGTATTAAATTAATGCGTGTTCAAGGCACACATGATTATCTATTCTGTATGTAAATAATATATTGAAAATATAGCGTTTTTGAAATATTGACATAAAATACGTTAATCAAATTTTATACATATCGTTTTAATTGCTATCACATCGTTTATTATGATTATTAGCGTAATCAACTAAAATTTATAATTCATTCAACTATTTCTCAAGAATTCAAGTATTACTTTTATAAAGTACTGCAATTACAAGTTGTCATTTTATGTAGCGGCATACTCGTATCTTTAATACAATCGCTTTACTAAAGATGCAGAAAATAGGCATATTTGCTATTATTGTATTGTAATTTAAATGCTGAAATAAATAGTCAGCATATCGACAGATAGCCACATTCTGAAATTATGTAGCATATAATCGTATATTGCTGGTTTTTATTAACGAACAAATGGTTCGTTTTGGACTGTACTATAATAGCAATGAACGAGTTTGATCTTTATTTACGGTTATTATTCTCCTTTGGAATGATATAATAAAAGCAAATTTTTTTAAATAGAATCTAGAGTCGTGCTAAAATTTTTTACTTCCGAATATTTTAAGCAAGATTTCATATAAAATTGCAAGTAGGCACGGATTTAAGACTCGAAGCACTTAATTAAATTATTCAATAGACTATTATCTTAATTGATTCAGTTCGATATATCACTACACCTATTTCTCAATGTCTGATCCGAAAATGAATATCATTTAGGAGTAAAAATACTATGACCCACTTTAAGATTTTGCTGTATTAATCCCACGATATTCACCGAGTAATTTTAGTTTGCTTTTATACCTTCCATTGGTCAATTTCTACTGACTGTTTTGAGTAAAAAATGCAAGGTAATGTTATAATTTGTAAGGCATAGCGTGCTGGGTTAATTGATATAATATGGTAAGGTGTAGTATTCGATAACACTTGAATTTATACAGTAGTTACACTTTCTGCAAAATTTGATATAAGCGTCAAAATCGCTGCTTTAAATTATTTATTTCCGTGGATATACAGTATTGTAGACCCAGACTATCGCTAGCCCTGTTTTAATGTAATCCTGAACGGTAGTGATCATCATTCCTGACACGCCAGCTACTGAAAGCGTTTTTAATGAGCATTGAGTGAAGAGAGGCAATTACTTATGACAATATTAGGAGATTGCATACAGTCTACATTACGTAATATGCAGTATAATCAAGTCTGCATTCACTTTTTCGCAAGCCAGAAATTCAACCGAAATCTTTACAATTAGTTTTTATTCGTGATATATAACAATCTATCCATTCTGAATCCGTTACTAATATATTTGCTATAGGCATTAAACACATCTCTTAGCTGCTCTTTATAAACAATAGGATGCGCATCGACTTACATTATTTTGCAATTCTGACCAGTGAGATGTTTATATTAATCAAAACTGAGTTACATAGTGTCCTCACAGGCCGCGCTACAGCTAATAGTCGATTAATAATTTCCTCCGTGATTCCTAACAAATTACACTATATCCTGAATTACGATTCACACAAATAGATCTAATGATGAACTAGAATATAAAGAAATCCATTATTTTTGAAAATCGTAAAGCAAGACATACTATCTTCAAATGTACAACGCAATCTTTGTCCAAGTTAAATGGTCAAGATTTTGTTACTTTATTAACAGAGTTACGTAGAAAATTGCAAATATTTTCAATATTTTACACACATACCATAGTCACAAAAACTCTGATTTACTATTGACAATAAATTGTTATGGAATCTGAGAAACGTATGATTAAGCCATTAAAACTAAACAACTTACGGAAACATATCGTTAGACAAGCAGATATAATCTTAATTCAATTATTATAGACTTACACTTTCAAATAACATTAAATATTAAAAGTGAGGGTGATAGATAATTTAAACACAACAGTGTCATTGCTTGTCTGTCAGACATATTTCAGAATCTCGTATTTACAAAGTAGTAGCAGCTTAAGGTAAATTGATAACGTCCTCGATTTTTACACGGCGTGGAAGGCTGTTGTAATCAACATTGGGGCTAAAGATCTGTCGTTCAATAGCGTCAATATTAGTAGTGGCAGATATTTATCTCCAATCATAGAAAGTAAAAATCAGTGATGTCGTAGCTAATAGTACCTTAGATTGTTCATGGTCGCCAACTGCATCCCATGGTACGTCATATTTCCAACGTCGGACACTATAGTAATGAAGAAATATTATAAATTATAGACAGAATATGAATAACTGGTACATTTCAACATATTTTATTGAATATTATATGTAATTGGGCTAGTTTGAGTTACAATAATGCAATCCGACATACCCAACGTCTGGCTTTTTGAAGCCCCAATACATGGAATAGCATGCAATACCAAGAGCAAAATTTACACAGCCAACAAGTGGAAGTACCTGGCGTTACGAACAAATGCATACAGAAATGTAAGTAAATAATAAAACGAAATTAGCAAAAGTTCAATTTCAGCCGCTACACGTTAATCATTCTCAATCTACTGGTTTTATTTAGTAGCCATCTTTATTTTAGGCCTGATCCAACAAATACTATACGTCGATTTGATCCATCCCCAAAGGTTTATTATAGGGGGCAGTATGAAATGATATTAAGTTGAGATTCAACACCAAACCCTAACCTAAAACCAGTCGGCACGTGTGGCATATACTATGATATTCATGGTATCGTATAATTAATAGTGACTACTCAAAATCTCTTATTGTTTTCGAGAATTTCTTTAATAGCGGGTTTGTAACAAGGACAATAAAATACATTAATTCTTGCAATTTTGTTTTCCATTCTTAAGCCTTCCCATTTAGAAATTATGTATCTAAATTGCTAATAAGCAAGATATTGGAAGAAATTTTATGTAGCTGAGTCCACTGTGACAGTCGGGAATTTTCTACAGTAGCAAAGATACTGCAATAGCAAATAATGATTCATTTTATATGCAAATTCTATGCAAGGCGTGGGGTAATGCCTGATTGTGATCACGTACAGTAATTGCCCTTCGATGCTATCTTTAAATTGTGAATACATTATCATCCTTTATCATGAGCTAACTGCTATTATTAAGAGCTATTCTCGTATGTATCATTTACTTTCAATTAAAATATTACCCATGTTCTACGAAAATTTCTTTCTCCAGACGTAGAGATTATAGTAACAAATCATGAGTACTGCAATCAATCAGCGCATGTACATTGTACAGTACTGTATTTCTTATTAAAATATGGTAGTCTCTTTTTTCCGATAGTATTATGTTATTAACAGATAAAGGATATTGAGAAGCAAAGATAGGACTATACAGCAGCTGTACAGTATAATGTCCTTTGTCGGAGACATTCAACGTTATGCTATCAACTTTACAGTAATTAGAAGGGCATCCAGCCCTGCCGCTCATACAGTACTATATACTCATTTAATCTAATATTAGAATTTTATTAAATTACATCAATAATTGTAATAGAATAGCATGGGTAAATTTTAATTTAAAATGTCGTGTGAGTTTTAACATTTTTATCATCGGATTCGTACGTTAGAAGTGTTACGCTAACTATCAATTCGCCTTTTCGGATCGATAAAGTACGGCTAGATCATTATGGTTGCGTTATTTTGCGCGTTTTATTTATACAACGTAGTAACATAATTTTGACTTTAAAATTGCTCTTTAGCCAAGTTAATATACGAGAAAAATTTACTTACAAATGAACTATAAATCATTTCAAATACTCTTTTCGAGGATATAATAATTGCTTTCTTCAGACTGTTCAAGTGGATTTTCCAATAACTGGCGATAAGCACTTATTTGATCTACAGTACTGTACATAATTCTTGCGTTAGTCAGTCTACGGTAGTTGAAGCATATTAGCAAAATAGGATACGCGCATAGTTGCGGTATATTCGAGTACTGTATAGTATTGTTTGTATGTTGAAATAAGCTATAAATTTTCACAATGTTTTCGGTTTGACTACTTCATTATTCTATACAAAATCTAAACCTTGAATCGGAAAGTATGACAGCTATCATAAAATTGAAGGTATTCATTAGCCATGAAAATTCTATCATGCAAAAGTATACCGAGTATACACGTATACATTTATATACATATCCTAAACAGTATACATTATCCTGAACGGGTCCGTGAAATGCAACTAATCCACTATCTCAATGGAGTGTAAGCAGTAGTAATAGGACTGATTCAATTAGGGAATAATAGCAGTCAAAACTCGAATTGTAAAGCAACGTTTTAGTCACTCGTCTACTATATTCTAAATGATCGTCATGTCAGACATGGAGCTTACCTGATAATGCTTTTTTAAATGGTGAATAACACGAACAGCTCCCGTTGCCATTTCTTATTGTAGAGTATTGAAGGAATTGTATATCAATTCTTGATCGAAATACTAATATCAAGCGAAATTGCCAATATTCAATTTCCTAGGCCGGTATACACGTTGAATTTTGTAATGGAAAGCGAAATAGCATTCGTTGGTGGATATTTATATACCTGATGATCAATCAAATCAAGTTATGTTTGAACGTGATAAGAGTCACGTACACCGTAAACATGAAGTGCTAAAAGCGAAAGATACGTTATTGTTGATGTTTACGGCTGGCCATTCCATATTTATCCCAGTGCATTGTTTCATCCAATAAAATAAATATGGTGCTAAGAATTACTAGCATTGTATTCATAATTAATCCAACGCAATGACATGGAAAGATAGTGCATTCCCATACTGTACTCTTTATAAGGTGCTATTAGAGATGTAGAAATCTGTTGCGATGTATCTTAGTAATTATAATTAATTAAATATAGAAGCAATTGATAGTGAGTTAATGAAATCAAGAATGAATGAAAATAACATGTTGAAAATATTGCTTGATCAATAAAGCACAGTCCAATCCATTGCTCTCAATGTGCCCTTCAGGGCTTCATAGTTCACAACAGTATATTATAGTGAATGTCAAAAATGAGTGGTATAGTACATCGCTCTCAAGAGTTATTTTTTTTTTCGATTTGGCACATGGCAAACTATGGAATTCTGATTTTAAGGATGATGCATAATTTCACAAGAGGATGCTCACGTACTCGCCTTAAAATAGCGCACAGATCATTTGCATAGCTATGCCAAAAATTTTTTCTACTTTTAATGCCAATTTCATCTCTTATTGGTTTTATAGGCAATATCAATCCAATTTCATCTCTCTTATTGATTTTATAGGCAATATCAGTCCAATTTCATCTCTCTTCTTGATTTTATAGGCAATATCAATCCTATCTCATCTCTCTTATTGATTTTATAGGCAATATCAATCCTATTTCATCTCTCTTACTGATTTTATAGGCAATATCAGTCCAGTGCAGTTCACATAGTGACATAACTAATTTCTGATTTAACAAACTGAAATTGTATAAAAAGTCGACGCCACTTCATCACTCAGAGGTATATAATGAGAGATGTTGGTCAACCTCCGCATCAGGGGATATTTGATGTCAATCTAGAGTTGTTAACAATAGATTAGGGGCTGGGCAAGCACGATTACATGAATTCGGTATGTTTTATGTTGATTCGATGTACGTGATGAGCGCCATACTGTACTTTTGCTTTTGTTAGGTAACTTGGGTTACAGTTAAATAGTTAATAAATACTCGTAGACGTAAGGAGCGATTTGAGCATTCGTTAAGACTACGCCTTGAGTCTTACTGTACTGTACTGTACATAACATTATGCATGGAAGGAGTTAGATTGTACGATAAAAGTCTTATTTGTTAAAGTAGCTGCTGCAAATGATCTTCAAAGATCATTATAGCCTTTTTCATCATTGCTACTGCACATTATACAGTACGTATGCTGTACAGTATGTCAATATATCCATCATACTGTACAGTATACTGCACCTACAGTACAGTCTGTATGTTAAGGTGTCGTTAACAAATATGTATTTATATACTGTACAGTACAGTATATGAGTCTATTTTCTAGTAACAATGCCATTTCTTCATGGACAAGCTCACATTGATTGTGAGGACGGTGACTTGGGTACAGTATATTGTGTAATGAAATGAAATGTGTAGAAATCAAGCTGCTAAACTTCCAATAAACTTGGATTCTACTTTCTTTGCACTCTGGTCGACTGAATACAACTTTGACACCAAATAATAATTGGGGAAACTACCAATCAATATTTTACGGTACTCAGAAAACTGCATACGGTACTGAGTCTACTGACTATTAGTATGGATCTTCTGTGGCTGTTTTCGAAATCACTGGTATTCATTTAAATGGCATCTATGATCTTATATAGCTGATTGCAAGCAGAACTTACTACATAGTGACGAATAATTCGATTCAACCTAATATTACTGAATTGAAGAAAAAATGCAGTTTCTTGAAAACGGACTGTTTGCATACTAAAGTGGTGTTCTAATAAAGTGTTTGAAACAGTGTTTTGACGAGACCAGTCCGAAAAGGGTCTGTCCGTCCATGAATGATTAGCATGGAGGTAAAAACGGTGTTGGTCTTCTTCAATACTGTCCAGTGTCGAGTGTCTACTGTCGCAAGACCAGAAAAATGATAGGGATACAGTACAGTGCGGAAATAGCAAGCATTTCTTGTCTTTTACTGGATATAAACAGTACTGTAGTATGAGTAGTCCATGGTACAGGACAGTGTCATAGTGATTTTTTTCTGCAACTTCTACCAGGCCAGCCAGCGTTCTTTCTTTCTTTTACGTGCGTCGAGTTATCTTCTATACTGTACTGTACTGTACAAATTGTAAATATGGCATACTGTATACAAAAATAGTTCCAGACCGGCAGTACAGTACAGAAATGGCAAGCATTTCTTCTCTTTTACTGGATAGGAACAGTACTGTATTACTGTCCAAAATGTAAATATGTCAAACTGTATACTGTACAAAAATAGTTCCAGACCGGCAGTGCCGAGAAGAAATGGCAAGCATTTCTTGTATTTTACTGGATATGAACAGTAATGTAGTATGAGTAGTCCATGGTACTGTACAGTGTCATAGTGATTTTTTTTCGCGCAACTTCTACAGTACTAGGTCAGCCAGCCAGCGTTGTTTCTT